>NC_047125.1:19364742-19682867 GCF_902500255.1 Thalassophryne amazonica | reverse complement strand
GTCCCAAAGCAGTCTGAATTCAAGGTTCTTGAAATGGAGCTATATCTCCACCTGATGGACATTTACCATTAATGCAGTTACAATAGAATTTTGCCAAGAGCTCTAGTAGCATATATGCAGAGAGTGTGGGGGGTTATATTAAATTTTCTCAAAATCACATTTTGTTAATTGGTAATCTCAATACTGTGTATTTATTTAGATTTTCACATAAATTATGCTGTTATGGTTCCTGAAAATGACATTTCCATACTCCTTAACTACTGCCTGTTGTGATTATTGTCGTTATTGTTATTGTTATCATGATCACCATGGTGTTGTCAGAACAGGCAACAAATCTTTACATTAAAAAAAAAGAAAAATAGTCTATCACTAAAAATCTCACCTCTTGTACGATCAATCTCCTGGCTGATGACAGGGCTGTGGGCTGCGTCTTGACCTGGAGATACCAAACGGAATTCAGTGTTTTGCCAACTACAACTTGGTGATTAAAAATTATTAGCTTACTCCCATGAGATTCACACAACCTTCCATCAGCAATATTAAATATTTGCTGGGACTAGCAAGGCAATCATAGGCATAATGAAGTGTGGTGGCAAAAATTCCATAAGTAGCTTTGGAAAAACTACTTTATATTAATCTTTTAAATGTTGCATTCTGATCGATAAAGATGACAACCAGAGAACCTCCTATTTTGGGCCATTATGGCATTTTTTAAAATAATTATTAACTTTTCTTATACGTATCAGAGTAATTTAAATTGGAATGTGGACACAGTAGGACATGTTTGCGGTTGTTTTGGTAGGCCTACGTAACATAGGTTTTTTGTTGCATGCAACTTATAAAGCCAGAGTCCTGGCGATGTCGAGAGGCCACTGTTGCTTGTTAAACACAAGGATATGTAATTTGCTATTACAAGTCAATAATTATTTACGAGCCAAACAGTTAAACACCAACCGGATGGAGGTATGGCTACTAAATTTAGCTGATACTAGAGAACTATGCTGCAAAGCACGCCTGCACCGTAGTTCTCAAATGATGTACGTAACTACCTGCAATTTTCACACATTTCTCACTTACAGCACACGCTAAACTAATAAACTAATATTCATAATACTACTGTATTATATAACAGCTGAACAGATCCTTGTCATTTGATTGGTGGTTTGTATGTCACGTGACAAATTATTCATAACTTTTCCATTGTATTCCATTTAGTGTGCAATTTCAGTGCTATGTACTGTGCAATTTTGGTACCATGCATTTCGTGCTGAGAAAAGCAGATGGCAGTCTGTACAAAAGCACGGCATCAACTATGGTCTACATCGTCAAGACTGTTTTTGAACTATCTGACTGGACTGTGATTTAATTTAAAATTGGACTGGAACCTCTTGAGCTGAAAGGATCAGCGATGAACACCAAAATGTAAGTGCCTTCTCTTGTTTATAAATTGATAAAATATCAAATTTTAGCCATTACATAAAACAAATAATGAATGTTTGTAAGAATATTTCATTCGGTGAAAGATGAAATGCTCCATTTTTCACTGAATCAAATAGTCTTACCATTGCACTCGTAAACATTCATTATTTGTATAATAATCAACCTGTGGGGCTGGGGGAGGTTTGACTTTTTCTTAAGGTATGTTTTACGACATTTATAAGAATATGTTTCACTCATATCCTTGAACAACCAATAGAACTATAAAAAAACATGAAAATATCAGATATGAAAAAAAAAATCTGGGGAGCAAGAGGGTAGATTGCATGGACCTGGTGCATCTGTACCTCACAACCATTTGAGGAAAGCATCTGTCTTTGGGTTTAGCTGTTATGGCGAACAGGTCGCCGCCGCCAATTATGTTTTTCCCTGCCAGATTCTCTGCTTAATTGTTATTCCTCCTCTGCCTTTGAAATCAAATTGTTTTTATGTCTTTACAAGGAGGAGTATTACACCTCTGACAGACAAGATGGGTCACAGCCTGTCCTCCTGTGCTTGTCTCGGGGTGCAGCTGTAACATTGGCACCAGGAGCGCTGCTAGCATCTTCACCACTGTCACCACGTTCATGTTGGGAATGCATTTTGGCCCGACTTTCAGACGTTTGGGGTGGACGGATTAACACTTGTTGGGAAGCTTTTATTGCACTTACGGCAAAGTAAGAAGTTGTCATCGATTCAAGTAGGGTTATCTTCACTTTGCCCGTCAAAGCCCTGTCCTGTGCCGCACCACAAAACTCCACAGAGACAAACAAGTTCAACCATGAAGGAGACACAAGCGCAATCAACACACTCATACTGAGCCAAAATGAAACAAGCACCCCTAAATCTGTTTTTCTGAGACGGGGGTTCCATTTTATCTCCTTCAGTATTTCAAGTAGATGGGTGGGAGGGTGCTCCACCAGGCTGTGGTTGGGGAAATGCTCTTTTTTAACAACACGCTGGTTACAGTCACAAACTCTTGGTGCTTGGCAGCCCTGCAGAAACACTTCCCATCTGCGGTGTGGAGCTGGGTCCAAGCCACTTGAACTTGGCAGGGTTTACCTGGAACAGCCTACCCTTAGGACTGCCACAGAGTCTCCTTGTCAGCCAAGTCAGGAGGCTTGACTGGGAGCTTCGACAGCTGTTGCGAGTCACGCCTCCAGAAAACGAAACACCTATGTCTCACTTGGAGATACTTATGAAGGAAGGGGGAGGTGTTCTTAACGATATAAAGAATCGATGTTTTTGCAAGGAGACCCTATGTGGAATTGGTGGTGGGGGGTGGTTGGGGGGGTTGACTAAATGCGCCTACATGTCCTGCAGCATGTTTTGAATTTAGAATTGCGCACTCAAGGTGACTGTTTTATCAAATGAGGGAATTACACAGATCGTATGACACCATATGGAATTCTTTTTACACATAATGTATTTCCTTTGCAGGCGCTGTGAAAGGCGAGGTCTACAGGGAGTCCTCTTTAGGAGGAGGGGGAGAAAAAAAAAAGCTGTATGTATGGAGGGAAGGCGGGGGGGGGGGGGGGGTCGAGGGGTTTAGTGGGGCGGTCCGAGCACGCTCAGTGAAAATATGCCTCATGCACTCGTTGAACTTGGGGCCTGCGCGGGCTTCTCTCAAGGTTACAGGAGAAGCTTGTGCCGAAAGGAGGAGAAGAAAGAATTTAGCACTAATCCACATGCAGCAAGGTTTGTGCTGGACTCCATTTTTCATTGCTTCCACTGTGGGGAACGCTTCAAGTTAACAATATCTCTCAGGGGTTTGAACTGAGAATGTTATGCACATTATCTTACTACTATCCCGCGTACTCAGTAAGTCTATAATTGAGTCTTTTGCTCAGATAAGCAAGTGATCCCCTTTGACACCAGGTTTCCTTCCCTCCTTGGAGTCTGCTGGGACCCGGGTCGTGTATCCGCTACCGCACCCCAGAGCCCTCGACCACACAAAGGTAGGAAGCGGCCGCCAGTGCAGGGTGCATTGTGACGAGGCCACTTAATCAGCTCTTGTTTTATCCATAGCTATTTGCGCACATTTTGTCAGAGGAAACCATTAAGGCAACAAGGCCTGAAGACATCTGAAGACATTTTTTTGGAAAGTTAAGTGTAGCAGGTTATTAGCTTGTTGAGCAACATGGATAGTTACCATAAAGAAGTTAAATATGCACACAAAGCTTCAGAAAATATATTCAATTCCATTTATTTATATAGCACCAAATCGCAACATAAGGCACCCCAAGGCGCTTCACAAGGGTAAGGCCTTGAGTGGATATAAAAGCACTTCTCTAAAGCCACAACGTTTACGACATCACACACACGTGCTCCCACAAATGTTCATGTTTATTCCGTCTTAATAAACAAATACCAAATAAACTATCCCTCCGTGTCTCCATGTCATTCCCAGTCATCTGTAGCTCACACTCAGTATAATTTCTTTTCTGTGTTCACGTTAACTGATCTGATGCAGTGGTAAATCCCAGCTCCCAGAGCCTATTTACATGAATTTGCATACTTAAATGGGGCATAGAGAGGGAGGAGTTTAGTACGTCTGCATCCCACGTTCAGTGGGCTGTACAAATGGAACGTGCTTGGATCCATGTGTATGCACACTTTGATACATCTGGATATTTTTGTTCGTACGACGGCTTCTGGGTTTAGCATACGCCATGTTTAAGTAGGAAATAATGTGAAATGCATAAATCGTCCAACCTCTGGTGGCATTTTCTTTGAGTTTTTTTTAAGTTGGAAGTCAGCGGTGCCCACCGTATACCCAGCACGAGTGTCATTACTAATTTTCACCCACTGCAGTTGTCACTTTTGCATGCAGCGTCTGTGTCCTCTAGTTGCCCTCCTGGGCTAAAAGAGGTGTGGTCAGGCGCAGAGCTGGTGCATTGATATCTTCTGTCACCAGAAAGGATGCGCATCTTAGCCCAGCAGAAACCAGGTCTAAAGACTGGCGCTGTTTCATGCTGTATAAAGAGTGCAATCGTAAGATGCACCAGACATAAGTGGCTTCACAAAACGCATACACTCACTTAAATAAAGTGCACTCAGACATGCCCCTATGCAAGTCCTTATTGTGTCAATCAAATAATCAAGTACAAACTAAATATTTTGTCCAGCATTTGCAGGAGTTATAAACACAAAAATCTGCAATCTCATATAATGAGGTTAAAAGGCTGAATATGTGGCTAATGAGAAGATCATGTTAAACTGTGCAATCACTGCAAAAGTGATTGTGTACAATATGCAGAACTGTAAAAATCAAGATGTCTGTCAAAAAATACAGTTTTCAGGCTTTTTGACTTGACCCTGCCAGGTGGGTTAAAGGGCAATACTTAGTAAATACTCAGCTGAATAAACTAGTCACTTTGCCATTCTTCAAAAAATTATCAGGCCTTTAGCACTCGATTAAAAAAAAACAAACACTTTTATTGCTTTACAACTGATTATGTCTGCTTTCAAACAAACAGTGTATCTTAAAAAGAGAGTGGAATTATTCTGCAGAGCTTACTTCAGTGCACAGGCATTACTTTGATACAAGCTTATTAAAGGAACCAAAAAAAAAAAAGAAAAAAAAAATTACTAATAAAAAAATAAATAAACTCAGAGCTCATTTTCCCAAAAACAAATTAGCATGAGATGAAGCGGGTCGTTCTTGTGTCTTGATTAAAGTCGGCCTCAGATTTGCCCAAGTGGCCAAGCAGCAGACTTCAAGTTCAGCGTGCACACTGACGGCCTTATCGGGCTTCTGTCAGAAACACAGAGAGGACAGAAGAAGAAGAAGAAGAGGAAGAAAGAAAAAAAAAAAAAACAACCCCATCAAACATAATAAAGGCAGCATCAAAGGAAGCGGTAGAAGAGAATCAGTCTGAGTATTAGAAACCACTTGGGGTTGTCATCATGATGGCTTAGATGTCACTGGAGAGCATCATCGTGGATGTAAAGTGGGCAAACAAATTAAGAGGGATGAGTTTGCACATGGTGGATTAGTTTTAGATTTATGGAGCCAACTTGAAGCCAACAGAGAACAGAGCAAGTCAGTCGACGCTGTTCAAAAAATAAATATTTAAATAAAATTCCACAAATGACAGTGGCTAAAGTATCAGTGCACCGTTACGAACACATAAAAAAAAATATGCTTGCGTATTGACCTTGAAGGACAACATAGGTGATAAAATTCATTAGACTTGTAATGTTAGAAAACTAACTTATTTGGTTTATTAAAATGTTAGGGGCTTGAAGCGTAAAGCAGTAGCTCCTGTGTTGCCAGTTTGGAGCTAATCACACAAAAACATGCAACATTACAACCGTAAAGCAACGTTATTTTAGTCATGATTGTACTGATGAGCATATAGTACAAGTAAAGATTATTTACTAAAATAAAATAATCCTACACTTTACAAAGATTCCTTTTATTCACCCAAAAACTGATGTCAGTGTCGGGTCATGCAAGGCACACAACTGCACACCAAGACAAACTTCCGGATTGAAGATGTTCCCCAAGAGACATTCGTGACTTTCCCCATCTGACACAGAATCAAACCGACAACCCTCTGCTCTTGAACCTACCACTTTAACCATGAGACCGTCACGTCCTTCCATGCTTACGTACAAGTTTAACGGAGTCATTCTGAGTCGCGTATGTCGCAACCGGGGTCAAGCTAACTGGAAAGTGCGACCGCTTCCAAAGTTACAAGAAGATGAAAAGAATTTGTACAATGTAATACTACACTGAAAAATGAGAATAGTTGACCCAACTTAAAAAAGCGTTACAACTGGTAAAGCCTGAATGAATTAAGTTGTTTGAACTTAAGTTTGTAAGTTAGATCAACTCTTGATCAAACTTACAAGCTTAAGTTCATTCAGGTTTTACCAATTGTAATGCTTTTTTTTAAGTTGGGTCAACTATTCCCAGATCAACTCTTGATCAAACTTACAAACTTAAGTTCAAACAACTTAATTCATTCAGGTTTTTTACCAATTGTTATGTTTTTAAAGTTGGTTCTTTTTCAGTGTATCTCAGAGTTGACTGCAAACTATACTGATGTGTTTTTCAGATATCAACAGGGTGGAACTTTATAAAAACAAAAAACATAGCATGCTAACTAATAGAACAACCATTACTGAATGGACAGAATGGAGAGCCATTTTAGACCATACAATTTCATTTTACAGCCATCAAATGGTGTCTTCAATTATTACAGAGGTTTAAAATCCCAACCTTACAGTTGGCAAATTCAAGTAGAAGTCACCTGGAAGTCTGAACTCAATGTCAGGAGCTTGGGTAGGTTCTGCCAAGTTCTAGAGCATGATCTGATGTCACAATCAACATGGCCACATACACAATAAATGTTTAAAAACTTTTTTTTTATTGCTTAACAAGTACATTTTCTTCATGAAATGATATGGATCACTAAAAAGTAAGCGGTTATGGCAACTGCTAGCTACACCTAGTTTTTAGCGACACATCTATCAAGTTATAGAGCTATAAATCTTCCAGCTATGACATGCCAACCGTAGCTGAACACAAAATAAATCAACCACATGTCACTAATAAATCAACTATTCAAAGTAGTACTTACTAACCAATATACGTTGCCTTTGTTATGACACAAAAATTATAAAAAGAGATAATGTGGCATTTGTAGGAAATGCGACATGATATTTTTAACTTCTGCCAGGACAACACTAAATACCCTTCTGCGTGTCAATTGACAGCAGTGAAATAACATAATATTGACACACATGACAGATATCTTTCAGGAATGATGGGAAATCATGGGATCTAGCAACCAGCTTGAAATCACTTGGGGAAAATCCAACACTTGATGGTATACACAGTGAAACAGACTGCAGTGCAGAGCCAGCAGTAGACTTAAGGGATTAGCACATTTTATATAATGGCTGAGTGGATCCTTGTCATTTGATTGGTGCTTTGAATGTCACGTGACATGGATTATTTGTCCCATTGTTGCGTTTAGAGTGCAATTTGGTTCGCAGAGTGCAATGGTACCATTGCACGCTGCGAACCCCACCCACTAGTGGGGGCAGCATTTAGCTAAACATGAGTTTGTTTTGCTGACAGTTGACGATTTGAAAGAGCTAATTGACGGTGCCAATTCTTCTAACACACACACACACACACACACACAAACAAAAGAAATCCACTGCGCTGTAAGCCGTCTGGAGGCATGAAGAGCTGTTAGGAGGGAGTTAGAATGAAAAGCTGGACTAATTTCTGACGTGATTTTTTTTTCGCTGGAGTGAGGAAGTAGTCTTTTGTCTTTTTTTTTTTTTTTTGGAAGTACGCAAAGTCAGACGTACCAAAAATGTAAGTCCCTTTTCTGTTTGTAAATTATTATAAAATGACAAGGATCCTTTTTAGCCTTTATATAAAAAACAAACAATGAATGTTTTTACATTTTTTCAATGCAACGAATATTGAATTCGGTGAAATATTCATACCATTAAACTCATAAAGGTTCATTATTTGTATAACAAACTGGCTTGACTGGACAGATCGCTTCTCAGTACTGAAAATTTCAATCTCATTTCCATATCTTGGCAACTGTAGTACATTTTGTTCTGTAAACTTAACTGTACGGGTGTCGGATGTCAAGCTTGCAGGTCATGTATACTTAATAGAAGCCTCTAGCAAGCGCTGGCTCTCGAAGCACTTCATAAAACATGGGCGTGGAGCAGGTGCCATATGAGTCAACAAGCCTGCAGACTGCAAATGGAAAGGTTACAGAGTGCATTTCGCTGATGCTACTGGAACTCCACACGGAGCAAATGATCAATGTTTTAAAGTGCACAGCAGAAGTTACAGGTTCTCAACTTCAAGATGTGACAGAGCTTTGCTGGGGAGCGAACTTTCAAAAAGGGTTACAGCAATACAGTCACATGTACAGTCAAGTCCACAGGTATTTGGACAATTTTGGAGGAGGTTATGCCTGTAACCCACAATTTGTCATGTATTCTGATTTTTTTTAACAGAGGATTCATATCCTGATAGGCAAAAACTGATTCAATTTGCAAGGTCATAGGTCAAAGGTGAAAGTCAAGAAAAATCTTGGAAATTGGAAAAATCCCTATCGTTTAACATTGAAAGAATTAAAAAAGAAATCATAACTGTCAAAATAGATTAAATTTCTTTCATGTTTGAGAAGGTTGTGTAGAATGGTATCCTTTACTGACTCAAAACGTTTGATCTGGATCTGATCCGGATTACAGATTTTGTGGCCATTTAAAATTAACATTAAAAACCCCATATCTTACAATATATTGTAAACGTGCCCCAAATCACTCATATTTGAAAGTGAGGTGCAGACTGGCACTCACTATTGCCGGACAATGTTTGATCTGGATCTGATCTGGATTGTGTATTTTGTGTACATTTGAATTAATAATTTGAGTTAATATTTTGAATTTCACCTTTCAGGCTCAACCAAAGTCAAAGGTCATCTGGCAACTAGTAAGGTGATCCCAGTAAATATTAGTAGATGTATCAATTTCAATTTATTTCATTTATATAGCGCCAAATCACAACAAAGCTGCCTCAAGGCGCTTCACACGAGTAAGGTCTAACCTTACCAATCTTCAAATGATTGAAACTAGCCGCTGGGAGTTTTAAGGTGATCCAAGATTAAAAGTCCTGTGACCACCAGAAAGGTAGTGTACAGTTTTGTATGTGTTTAATATGAGCCAAAGCTGCATCCTCGGAATATCCAGTTCAACTCTCCCCTATTCATAATCACTGCAGCAAAACTTGAACTTGGCTTATGACCTTAAAAAAAATATGTTTATCCTTGACTGACCCTCAATAATTCCGCCAATTTTGGTCCAGATTGAATTCAAATTCACCAAAGAAGTTCATGTCTCTGTGCCCTTGGCTTATGGAGTCGTGAAGTCCCTGTCCAGAG
The DNA here is from genome assembly GCF_902500255.1 of Thalassophryne amazonica. Classification (NCBI taxonomy): domain Eukaryota; kingdom Metazoa; phylum Chordata; class Actinopteri; order Batrachoidiformes; family Batrachoididae; genus Thalassophryne; species Thalassophryne amazonica. Next base: position 19,673,460 of record NC_047125.1, on the reverse strand, counting down.
ATGTTTGGTGTTGCATATACCTTTGGAAGAGAACAAAGGTCAAAGTCTTTAGAGTGCTGGTGCTTTCTGTTTTATTGTATGGTTGTGAGACTTGGACACTAACCACTGACCAAACGCAGCAACTGTTATGAGAGTAGGATCCACCAGATTCTTGGGTACCTCTGGAATGACCTTTTATCAAATGAATGGTTACTTGGAAGACTCAGATGAGGTGTACTGCATGCATTGTGAGGGAGTGCCAGGTACGACATTTTGGCCATGTGGTGCATTACTCTGGGCACGATCCACCCTGCAGAAGCCATGAGGAAGCCAAGGGGATGCCTGTATGTCTTCTGGCTGCAAGAGAAAGATGGGTCGCAGAGCTTTCTCTTATCGTGCACCTGCTTTGTGGAATGATCTCCCTGCGTCAGAAAAACAGATTCTGTAGAGAGTCCAGACATCTTAAGTCCAGACGTAAGATGTTCTTATTTTCCCTTTTGTATGGCTAGCATACTGGCATAGTATGTTACTATGCTTTCTACCCTTTTTAACACTGAAAAGCCCATTTGGTGTACATTTTTCTAGAGCCCGACCGATATAAGCCCTTCTCATAGTACTCACTATCGGCCGAAAGTTTGCCGATAGAACGCCGATAATTTCTCATAAACAGAACAGTTACTGAAATAATGTTTGTGTCGGCAATGTAAAATGTCCTTGCCCCGTTTGTCCAGTAGATGGAGCTCTGACTCTATTCAACTGAGAGCTGCTTACACCCCTGCTTAAATGTGTTCATCACCGGCCAACGTAGTTCGCCGTCACACTGCACTGATCGGCTGACAAAAGCATACAGGTTTATAAGGATATATATCCTTATCCTGAACCTATATCTAAGTTGCAGCAACAAGAGGTACAAGATCAGATGTATTTCACAACTCTTTTTAAAGATATGTATTTTCTAATTTCACAAAGGTTTAATTCTTGATTGCATTTTTTGAACTTGAAAATTGTTCTCTGTTATAAAGTTAATCAATATGAGGGCAAAGCTTCAGCTTTTAGCTCATACCTTTTTTGTTAAGGGTCCAAAAAAGAACATTTTATTAATTTTAAAAAAAATATCGGCTGATTTATCGGCTATCAGCAAATCAGCGGATTTATCGATTATCGGCATTTTTTTTCATCCAAATATCGTTATCAGCATCGGCCTCAAAAAATCCATATGGACGGGCTCTACATTTTGCATTATATCTTAATCAAAAGTGCCTCAGTCACTCTCATTTTTCTATAATGGATTTACCTACACCACCAAAAATTGGATGGATGTTCCAAAGTTATGCTTGTTTGTTTGTCTTCCAGTTATCAGTCGGAAACCAAGTGCCAAAAAGCAATGACCAATTGTGCATAGCTGAGATAACCAATGTTCTGTGAAAATTATCTGAAAAGAATTCAGAAACCAAAAAAGTTACACTTCGAATTCATTAATCAACCATTAAGAAACACAAATAGTATGGTATCATACAGTAAAACTGTCTGGAGTAGACAGCAGCTCACAACTGTGGTTGTATACACAGGCAACATTCTAAAAATTGTGCAAATACTTGTGGAACTGACTGTACACAGGGTACTGAATATTTTTAGGTCAGTGCAATTTACCTGTGATTCATTTCCAAGAAAGAACCTCAAAAGTGCTGAAGCAGCAAACTGCGGGGAAGAGTGACGCTTGGAGCTAAAGGACGGAAGGTCAAACACTAACGAGAAACCCCCAAGTGTGGCCCTCTGGATGATTCCACAGCCTACTTTTGTTGATGTGTGGTTCATTCATCACATTTCACGTCTGCACCAATATTTTTGTTGCTTGTTTAGTCCAACCTGTATGGTTTTGAGACTTTGACGCTAACCGGTACCTCAGGCGAACACTGGATGTCTGTGGTACTCGGTCCCTTCGGAGGATCCTTGGGTACCACTGGAATGACTGTGTCAAACGAGCACTTACCTCGGAAGAGCGATTTCTGTTACTGTGTTGAATATGAAAACAGGAGCCTTGCCAGAGAAGTAAAATGGTTTTTAACTTCAATTTAGCCAATGGTACTTGAAGCTAAGCTCTGAAAATTCTCGCTCAGCACACAAAACTGGCACTTGAGACATGAAAGGCCAGCTGCAATGTTTGGTTTACATTAAATCTTAGTGGTTTCCACATTGTGGCTAGGGGATAAGCATCAGGAGAGGTTTATCTCTGTCACAGTACTCTATGTAATATGTAAACACAATGTGTAATCAACGCTGGAGTAAAATGGAGTGCAGGGGGCTGTGTGGGAAAGTCAAGTTAAGTGCTTTAGGAATAAGCAGCCATCTCACTCCTCCAGTTGGAGAGAAGATAAGACATCGGTGTCAAAGATGCGGAACCTATAAGCCTATACTTGAGCGTGCAATGAAATTTTTTCTATGTCTGAAGACAGGATAGGGTACTTGTAGGTACAACGTGAAATGAAGGGACAGTCTTTGGATGCCACAAAAAAAAAAAAAAAAAAAACCTTTGCTCTAATCTGTCCTCGTCTCTCCGATATGAAACAACCCAACCCATCTCTTGGCTAAACTCTTCCCATGTGTCTTTTGTCACGATCAACCACAGAGGCAAGCAACGCCGTTCCTTTTTGTGGAAGATGGGTACTCGCTTTAGTCGAGGAGGCTCTTTCCCATCTGAAGCCTGGGTTTTAATACGGTGTCCAATCAGAAGTCATTAAGCACTGTGGAGCACAAACAATGCGGGCCCTTAAATCTCTGTGAACCCGCTTTCAGTGGAGCGAATGAAAGAGGACTCTGTCTGCAGCAGCAGATGACAGACGCTCGCTTGAAGATAAGTCTTCTCTCCGTGCGCCCTCATCCGACAAACAAACGCCTGTCGTCCAATCGATTACGAAACAACAAATTCAAGAGAACGGGATCTCACCTTTGCTGCTGGATTCAAAATTCACAAAGGCATCAATGAGGAAGTGAAGGATGCCATTCCCCCCCTAAAACAATTGGCTGCACACAGATGAAACTGAATGAGCGAGATGAACTGCAAACAGAAGAAAAGATACCCAAGATGCATGCAAATAGCATATACACAAAAATGGATGTCAAAGGTTGTGCATGCTTGTCGTGTCTGGTGCAACATTTAGGATGTTCTTCAGTCCTCACGAAGAGGTCCTGGAGTTGCAGTGGAGAATGCTGATCTCAACCTGAGACCTGAAACACACGACCTCCACTCGCGATACATGAAGAACCCAATCAAAGGTGTTTTTGGTAAACCGAGTACTACAACCCCTGGCAATAGTTATGGAATCACCGGCCTCGGAGGATGTTCATTCAGTTGTTTAATTTTGTAGGAAAAAAAAAAAGCAGATCACAGACATGACACAAAACTAAAGTCATTTCAAATGGCAACTTTCTGGCTTTAAGAAACATTATAAGAAATCAAGAAAAAAAATTGTGGCAGTCAGTAACGGTTACTTTTTTTTAGACCAAGCAGAGGGAAAAAAATATGGAATCACTCAATTCTGAGGAAAAAATTATGGAATCACCCTGTAAATTTTCATCCTCAAAACTAACACCTGCATCAAATCAGATCTGCTCGTTAGTCTGCATCTAAAAAGGAGTGATCACATCTTGGAGAGCTGTTGCACCAAGTGGACTGACATGAATCATGGCTCCAACATGAGAGATGTCAATTGAAACAAAGGAGAGGATTATCAAACTCTTAAAAGAGAGTAAATCATCACGCAATGTTGCAAAAGATGTTGGTTGTTCACAGTCAGCTGTGTCTAAACTCTGGACCAAATACAAACAACATGGGAAGGTTGTTAAAGGCAAACATACTGGTAGACCAAGGAAGACATCAAAGCGTCAAGACAGAAAACTTAAAGCAATGTCTCAAAAATCGAAAAATGCACAACAAAACAAATGAGGAACGAATGGGAGGAAACTGGAGTCAAAGTCTGTGACCGAACTGTAAGAAACCGCCTAATGGAAATGGGATTTACATACAGAAAAGCTAAATGAAAGCCATCATTAACACCTAAACAGAAAAAAACAAGGTTACAATGGGCTAAGGAAAAGCAATCTTGGACTGTGGATGACTGGATGAAAGTCATATTCAGTGATGAATCTCGAAATCTGCATTGGGCAAAGTGATGATGCTGGAACTTTTGTTTGGTGCCGTTCCAATGAGATTTATAAAGATGACTGCCTGAAGAGAACATGTAAATTTCCACAGTCATTGATGATATGGAGCTGCAGGTCAGGTAAAGGCACTGGGGAGATGGCTGTCATTACATCATCAATAAATGCACAAGTTTACGTTGATATTTTGGACACTTTATCCCATCAATTGAAAGGATGTTTGGGGATGATGAAATCATTTTTCAAGATAATGCATCTTGCCATAGAGCAAAAACTGTGAAAACATTCCTTGCAAAAAGACACACAGGGTCAATGTCATGGCCTGCAAATAGTCCAGATCTTAATCCAATTGAAAATCTTTGGTGGAAGTTGAAGAAAATGGTCCATGACAAGGCTCCAACCTGCAAAGCTGATCTGGCAATAGCAATCAGAGAAAGTTGGAGCCAGATTGATGAAGAGTACTGTTTGTCACTCATTAAGTCCATGCCTCAGAGACTGCAAGCTGTTATAAAAGCCAGAGGTGGTGCAACAAAATACTTGTGATGTGTTGGAGTGTTCTTTTGTTTTTCATGATTCCATAATTTTTTCCTCAGAATTGAATGATTCCATATTTTTTTTCCCTCTGCTTGGTCTAAAAAAGTAACCGTTACTGACTGCCACAAATTTTTTTTCTTGATTTCTTATAGTGTTTCTTAAAGCCAGAAAGTTGCCATTTGAAATTACTTTAGTTTTGTGTCATGTCTGTGATCTGCTTTTTTTCTACAAAATTAAACAACTGAATGAACATCCTCCGAGGCCGGTGATTCCATAATTTTTGCCAGGGGTTGTATAAGACTCCAAGCAGAGTGGCCACATGAACTTTCAATACCAAGAAGTGGGCAACTTAAGAATTACACAGGGGTCAAAATTTAAAAATGCTCCAATCATATTGAAAGGTATTCCATATTATTTGTCTGATCATAAAGATTCCAAAAAGGTATAGTTTGGACTATCTGTGAATGAATGTTCTGGAGTTATGGGGTAAAAACAGCAAGAATGGTGACACAGGTCAATTTCAATTTGTACAGGGGTCAAAAGTTAAAGTTGCTTCAATTTTGGTAAAAAGTGATGCAAATTATTAGTTGAGTGAATATGCTTTTAAAAATGAATAGTCTGCATCATGTATCATGCTTTGTTATCATGTTACAGGGCAGCAAATGTCACACGTCATAGAATCCAATGGATGCCGACATTTTTTTAACCTTTACTTTGCAAACCAAGCACGCGACAGTCAAAACTATCCCATTTATTCATCCTATTAGCTCAACCAGTAATTTGTACCACCTTTTACCAAAATTGGAGCAACTTTAACTTTTGACCCCTGTACAAACTGAAATTGACCTTTCTCAGTGTTTTTGCTGTTTTTACCCCATAACTCCAGAACATTCATTCACAGATAGTCCAAACTATACCTATTTGGAATCTTTATGATCAGACAAATATGGAATACCTTTCAATATGATTGGAGCATTTTTTAATTTTGACCCCTGTGTAATTCTTCAATTGATCCCTTCTTGGCCGCCTATTGAAAGTTCATGTGGCCACTCGGCATTTTTAAAAGAGTAATGTCGAAGGAGTATGTGTGCCAAATTTGGTGCTTGCATCACCATTTGAAGGATCCCTCAGTAAATATTCACTTATCTGCTGCACTAGCAGAACTGGAACTGCTTGGACTCTGAAGAGATTTGGCTTCCAGTATACGCACTGTACTTCAGTTCACATACACCAATCCCACAGCTAAGACCTAAGGTGTCAGACTGGCCTAGACTGGAGCTTGTAGGTGGAATGACACCAACTAGTCCACCCTGCAGCAGCCACACATCCGACATTACACACTTTCGGACTCCAGTGGTAAGACCATGAGCTGGATCTTGACCTTTAGGCAGCCCAGGTTTGCCATATGTTCCATGAGAGATAATCTAGTTTCATCTCACACATTGGACAGCACACAGGAGAAGATCATTACAGGTTAGAATCCAAAGTTAGACTGGAATAAAGCAGGAGATAATGGTTATGTCATGGGAGGGATCAGCCAAGGCCTTTAAGTTGGGTATATCCAAAATAATAAGGTGCGTAATCCTCAATTTTAAAATTGAATATGACAACCACATAGAATTGGTTCACCAAACAAAGTTCAACATCCACGATCTTCCAAGACAGTTGGAGGCCTGAAAAAAAAAAAATGCTGTAAAAGCACCAAAAACACAAATTTCCAAAACACTGAAGATGATAAAAATCAACAACAAAGCTTGGAGTACCTTTGAATTTGCCAATTCACATTATTCCAGAAACAATAAACCTTGCAAATATGTTCTCAAATCAACATATGCTCATAAACTGCCAACAATCAGAAACCATAATGTGTGCTTCATGTAACCCAATACCCTGAACTAATGCGTTAGATGCATGTGGTTTCTGCAGGACATCCAGCAGCAGGGCAATTTAACTGAAGCTGAAGACCAGGGGCGTTTAACGCAAAGTGGATACCGTTCAGACTGCGCTTTTAAAAACGTCAAAAGCAATAACTGCGTTGTGGTTTACAAAGGCAGCGGCTGGGCGAACGCTTTGCCGTTAATATAGTAACACGGACAAGAAATGGAGTTGTCCAAATTTGTGTTTTCCGCACATGAAATGGATCCCTACATCTGCTATGTTTCCATTTGGACTTGGAGTGAACAGAACTGTCTATATTAGGCATTCAAATGTACACACACGCTCGCAAACTCAAAACAGAGAGAAGCACAACGTCATCAGCGAAAGGTCGTTTGAGGAAGGAGCTGGTGCAGGAACAACAAGACACTGGCTGTCTGCAGCTTGCTGCCGTCAACAAGTAAGCATGAGCACAACCATCTGACTGGGCTTTCCCAAACACTGCCACCCAGCACACTCAGCCAAAACTAGTTACTGCTGCCGCTGATGCTGGCTCCTGCTTTCAATTTCACTGGAGTGGGACGAGTAATGGTTTCAGCATTTTGTGGTCTGCTGGCACATATGGTCCCTGTAGCGATCTGGTCCCGATCGTTTGGGGACAGGCGGCGAGATCAAGACAGGCACGCGGCTCTGGAGCCGGCCGCAGATATGGTTGTGCATATGGCCGCGTTATGGCTCCCGGGAGAATTGGTTTCTTGTTGGACCACAACTGCAAAAGAATGCGGTAGCTCATATTCAACGGTGCCAGCAACCTTCGGGAATAAACCATGGAGGAGGCACGGCATGGAAACCTTTTTCTCAACTGTTAAACAGGTTTCACCTCAGTTTGATCTGCGGTATCTTGATACACGACCAACTGCCCTTCTTCCGGCTGGTTAAGTAGAAGTTATAAATGTCTCTGAAGGATACTTTATCAGGAAACACCTTATGAAGGATCCAAAGGACCAAGCACCCTCTTTAATTCGACCACCGACTGAAAACAAATTATTACTCTTGTGGGCGAATTTAGCCACAGAAATGACCACATTGACCTTGTCTTTATCGCCAACTTCGCCGCAGCGGCTGCTGCTGGCCATATCAAGACAGCATGTCCTAGATTAAAAGTTATTTGCTCAAGTCGCAGATGCTGTTCCTTCGGCTTGGCTTGCCCTTGTTGGGTTTCCTTATCTGGGTTTGTCTGGACAAATCTCAGACACAAAGCGCCTATTTTGTGCTCCTCTCTGGAGATCCTGTTACAGGACTCCAGACACGACGCGGTCCACCAGCGTTGCCTCTGGGAGCATGCTGTTTGGCGGGCCGCATGATTACCAGCTTCCTCTCCATTTGGAACACACGATACATGTGCACTCCCCTTACGTGTCTGAGTGCGCCTCTGTGGCACGCCGGGGTAAAAGGATCAAAAAATGGGACGAGTGATGTCATGCTGGAAGAATGTAGAAATATTAACCTCCAACCCTGCTGCCAAGCAAAGCAAATATTCGAGTGGATCCAAGCCGAGGATTCCCTCCCTTCTGATTACTTCAATAATTGCACAATTGACGAACAACTGCTATTTAAGGAAACGTTTCCTCCAGCCCGCGTGTGTGGACACAGACGCCTCGGGGTGGATCCAGCGGCTTCACTCCTCCTGCACTCCAGAAGGACAAAGTACAAGTGAACGGGTGAGTGAGAGAAGGAGGGGAAAGAAGGGAGCAAGAGAGAAAAGAGTAGTGTTCGCTGACCTCATTCTGACAAGCCCAGGAAGAGCCGTTCCCTGGAACCGTTTCGCAACAACGCTGCTGTTTATACAGGTGTTGGGTGAGTCGAACACGATATGCGCAAGAGTGCGCATTCTGCAACACCTCATTATGCATGCTGAACAGAACACATGCAGTGTTGCACCGGTGGCTCAGGAGCATTTTCGCCGCTGTTCAAAGTCCGGTTTGAGTTTGGGTTTAGTTGGGACATTTTTAGAGAATGCTCCCCCACCTCAACCCCCCAACACCACACTGGTTGCATTTCAAAGTCAAGCTCCTTTAAAATGATCCAGGAGCCGTAACCTGTCCTCGGGTGTCATCCAGTGAGTACTCGCCTCCTGGAACTGAGGCCTCTGGTTGGCTCATGCATTTGGCTGCAGGGCCGACTTCTGCAACAACATCCACTTGGTCAGAGTTCAGCCCCGTGGAAAGCTACAATCGCCCAAAGGTGCCTGCCCAGACCATTGTTTATGCAACAGCAGACTACTGCCAGGTTAAAGGGAAAAGAGCACAGCAGCGTGGAATACTCGTATGTCAGACAGCAAGAGTTTGTTTTCACCATGTTAATCTTCTCTGTGCTTCATACTTTGTAAGACGTTTTACTTCCGAAGAAGATTTTTTTTTCCCTTTCCAGTTTGGGATGGTATTGTCAAGTAGACATTTTGGAGTTACATTTGTTAACAATCAAAGAGATCGTAACCAATAAATGAGTCCATCATTGTCAGCTTGTGTAAGCATTAAGACAAAACCAGTAAATTAAATCATCTTGTACATCTCCAAATTACAAGAGCATATCATGAGGTTGAACTGATTAAAATATGGTAAACTCTAATATACCAGATCTATTGCAAAAACAATTTGGGGTCGCACATATCTTATCCCATAGATGTGTCGGGGAGGAACATTGCCAAACAAAATGTAAAACCGAATAGGAACATAAAACCGAAAATAAAAGATGGGTATAACATGTGAAGCAGACGACAACAAAACGTTTGTCCTGAACTGCACATTAGTCATGGTAAACTCAATACACTGCCCTGAAACACCTGTGTATCAAACAATTGTTCCAGGCCACACACAAAAAAAGACCACATCACATGCTGTGGTGCCACAAATCAGGAAGATGAACCCAGATCAAATGATTTTCACACTGTTGTGACCTTCGACCCCACTGAAATGACCTCTCGTATTTCAGCCATAGGTCAATAGGTGCTCTGCTGAAGATAAAATTTTGACAAAATGTTAACACAGTTCAGCCTATGATGATGTAAGCAGAACATACATCCTTTCTGTACGGTGGAAAAAAGTTGACACCAATTACACAACCATGCACAGTAACAACAAAACAAGCAATATTTTACGAGCTCCAAATTTGATCTGTCAGTTAAATTAAATCTGCATTTGTCTTGCATGACTGTCAGAATGCTGCCGTGCCACAAAATCAAAAGTTGGCACCTTAACCAAAGCTATTTCATTTTAATGAAACCCGACCGAAACCAAAGAGATTTTCCGCTGCTATTTCTGCAACAGTTGAACATACAAAGCCATGCATAAGTTAATGTAGTGCCTATCTTATTCCCTAACGAATCAACAAGGTAAATCAAATCTATTATAATTTAGAGAAATGCAAATAAAAAACAAAAGCGATCCACACAACAGCTGTTGGTTAAACATACTAAAGTAACTGTTCCAAATGCCTTCCTTTAACACAGATTAAATCCAATTAGAGGCTGTTTGTCAAACCACAACGAGTCTGTCTGCCAAAAGAAGAACCTGTCATTGTTTGCAATAGGTCTGTTCAAAAGCAGGATGGCATTCATACATCAACAAAGTGTATGTTCAAGAAAACGAAGGAAAGCTGTTGGCCTAGCCAAGGGTCTTCTGAGGTGACGATGAGGAATTTAGGTCAGTGAAGCTGAGATGTTTTACCAGCTTGGGCCTCTGCAGGCTGGGTGGAAATAGACCGGGAGGCCAGGGAGAGGGAAACCAGCGCGTAATAGCTCCCGGCTCGCTTCCAGAACTCCCCTTACCCACCCACCCCAAACAAGAGCCATAACTTTCCTAATGATCTCAGATCATGAGTGCCTCTCAAATTATCCACGAATGAGGATGCCCTGCCCCTCACTTCTTAAATGTAGGCATGCCTACATTTAAATGTCAGGTGTGGTGGGCAAGGTTTTATTAGAAAGGTTTTGCAAAAGCCTAACTGCAGCAAAAAACAAAACCTGAACATCAACAAGAAGAAAAACCTACATGCCAAGGGCCCTGTGGGTTACCGGCTCAGTTAAAGCCCAATGCAAAATGGCCATTTTCGCCATAAAAATGGCCACCATTTCCAAATGAATGAATCTACACAATTTTGGGATGGGAACAATGTCAATGACCAATATTGTGCCCTTGTTAAATTAAAAGAAAAGGTATCAGTTTTTGAGAAAATTGGGTCCAAATACCCCCCCCCCCCCAAATTTTTTCAGCTTAAAAATGGCCGCCATTTCCAAATGAATGAATCTACACAAATAATTTTGGGGTGGGAACAATGTCAATGACCAATATTGTGCCCTTGTTAAATTAAGAGAAAATGTATCAAACAGTTTTTGAGAAAATTGGGTCAAAATACCCCCCCCCCCCAAAAAAATTTTTCAGCATAAAAATGGTCGCCATTTCCAAACAAAACAAAACTATGACTATAATTTTTTGATGTGAAATATGTCAATGACCCATACGGCCTTGGCAAATTAGGAAAAAAGTTAGACCGTTTTTTTAGAAAATTGCCTTTAAGTGCTCAAAATTTTCTGCATGAAAATGGCCGCCATTTCCAAGCGAACGAATCTACGAATACGATTTTTACATGGGAATAATGTCAATGACACATATTACGCACTTGCCAAATTAGAATAAAGTGAGACAGTTTGAGATATCACAATAAACAGACGACAACTACAACGGACGCTGCGCCACAAGATAGTAAAAAAATATTCCAGTGCAGTACACCAAAAATGTAGATTAAGTGGGTGGGCTAGTCAATCCAATCCTGTTTGCGTTCAAAAACCAATAAATGTGATCATCTTGTGTCTCCAACGTAAAAGGTTGTATTATCACGTTACACCGAATAAAGCGCAACTTTGCTTAACCTATATGTAATATCCCATAGACATGTCTGCCACCTGCTGGATGTGGCATCCAACTTCACATGAGCTGATAACTTCAGCTAGCAGCCATAGGAAGATACATGATGCTCACTACCTTGCAAATATGGGATGAAATATACGAGAAATTAGAAAAGCAGAATTAACTGATATTTAGAATGTGCAAAAGATTTTTCATCAATACTGCAAATTACTTATGGCAAACTCCAAACACTATTCCAAAACCTTTGAAACACCTGTATTTTGAAAATTTTTCCAAAGTCTGCATGAAAAGAAACACATGGTAATGAACACAGTACATCTGCAGACAACAACAAGAGTGAGACCAAAGTTGTTTTCTCTGAGTTGTTAAATGTGCCAAAGTCACACAGGAGATCAATCAGAAAGGCGAAGGTGTCCGTGAAGAATTAGGCAGCAGAATAATCGATTATCTGGGGGCAGAGGTCAAACCGGCCAATCAAATCCACAAGGAGGAAGGCGGAAACAACGAGGAAACACTGGGACAAAGAACTGGTCGGCAACAAGATGTCACTAGGAAACTTAACACAAGTACACTTAGTTGACGGGCACAGAGGGACAAGAGAGGGGTTAATCAGCACGAGAACCAATAACGGAAAATAACAAAAGGTACCAGTGCTCAAGCTAAGTACAGCGAAAACGAACAAGGGAAGGCGCTATCATAATCAAAATGGAAGTGTAAACAGAACATGGATGTGACACACGCAGTTACTGGAATGTGACACCTGCTGGACAGTTCGGGAATGTGCATCCATATCAAATTCTGACTTTCCTATTTAAAGGCTCCAGTCAGCACAGGGTTTGTAAGTGTACCAGCACATACACTGCTAAGATCAAACTATTAAAACAGTTAGCATACGATTTTACAATCGTATTTCCTAAATCTTGCTAATCTGACACTATCCTGCTTTCAGTTACATTCTGCCTGTCAAACACACTCGCGCCTTGATTCAGAAGGCCGACAACACACACACACACACACACACACACACACACACACACACACACACACACACACACACACACACACACACACACACACACACACACACACACACACACACACACACACACACACAGTAAACACTCTTTATTGAGACATGAGTGCTTGTATAAACATAGACAAGCCCTATTGAGGGTTCGGGGCCGGACTGAACAATAAGAGGGGGAAAGTTGCTGGACGGTGTGTACAAAATCCAATTATCAGAGCCACGGCATTAACATTCCAGCAGTCTGGCAGGTGACGGCTCCGTCTTTTCAGCTCCCCGCCCCTACACCGCCGGCATGGGACAGAGTCGTGCGGCACCACCTCAACAATACGCGCACATATCCACCCCTCCTCCTTAGATCCCACAAGTATTGAGACATATAGAGAGGGAAGAAGGCAAGGAGGCAGATGGGGGAATAGCGAGGTCCTCCAGCTACACTGTTCTTTTCTTCAGGCAATCAGCCACACCGGCCGTGCCGGCGCTATCAGTCAATGATGCATTCTTTCCCTCTCTGTCTCTGGGTGAGATTATGCTGATCGCTGATAACGCTGCTTTGACTGCCATAATAGGGAAATCGCTTTTTGTTTTTAAGCATTTGCCTGCAACCAGAGCATACTATGTCAGGCCCAAGTGACATTTGCAGCATAGGAAATCTAAAAAACTAGTCGGTTCTGGAAAAGTGTCGCCCAGTGCAAAATTAAACCCGAAGTCTCTTCAAATGAGCAATACTACAGCGTTTCAGAGGGTTTTTTATACTGCATATCTGTCTTGGCAACCTTTCTGGTATTATGCAACATTCAAGGAATGTTCATTTGTTTGCTTTACCTACAGCACATATACGAGGTCTATTAAATAAGAAACCGACACTTATTTATTTTTTTTTTAACTATATGGATTTGAATGACGTGCGATTACACCAATCATGCTTGAACCCTCGTGCGCATGCGTGAGTTTTTTCATGCGTGTCTGTGACGTCATTTCCCTGTGGGCAGGCCTTGAGTGAGATGTGGTTCAGCCCTCTCGGCTGAATTCCTTTGTTTCACACGCTGCTTGAGACGGCGCGCGTTGCTTTATCAAAATTTTTTCTGGACCTGTGAGGACTATCCGAGTGGACACTATTCGAGAAATTAAGCTGGTTTTCGGTGAAAAGTTTAATGGCTGATGAGAGATTATGGGATGTTTCTGTCACTGTAAGGACTTCCCACAGAGCGGGACGTCGCGCAGCGCTTCCAGGCGCCGTCGTCGGCCTGTTTCGACCTGAAAACATCCTAATTTAAGGCTTAATTCACCCAGGATGTTGTGAGAGAACAGAGAAGATTCAGAAGAGGCCGGCATGAGGACTTTATGCGGACATTCCGCTGTTTAAGGACATTTTGTAATGAACGACGTGCACGCAAATTCGCCGAGTCGTTTCCGTGACGACTCGGCGAATCTGTGTGCGCCGCGACAGGAAAAATACCTCTGTGTTGAAAACCATTTGTAAAATTCAGGCGGCTTTTGATGGCTTTCAACAAGTGAGTAACTGAGAAATTGTTTAACAGCTTGGGCATGTTCCAACTTGCCCGTTAAGGTTTCCAACGGAGGCCCGACATGCGACTCTGCCCGCACGTTCTTTCATTACAAAATGTCCGTTAACAATGGAATGACCGAATAAACTCCTCATGCCGACTTCTTCTGAAAGTTCTCTGTTCTCTGACGACTTACTGGGTCAACAGAGCCTGAAATGTGGAAGTTTTCAACTTGAAACGGCGAGACGCCGCCGCCTCGAAGCGCAGATCGCCGTCAGGCGCCGTCCTTACAGCGATACTACCAGACCAAAATCTCTCAGCCGTTAAAATTTTTACCGAAAACCAGCTGAATTTATTGAATGGTGTCCACTCAGTTGTGCCTTACAGTTTTGAAAAAATTTTGATCAAACAAAGCAGCAGTCTGAGCCATTCCTAAACAATGAAAAAACGACGAGAGGGTGGGCCACTCCTCACTCAAAGACTGCCCACAGGCGAATGACGTATTACATACGAATGACGAATGTCAGGCGTGAAAAACTCTTGCATGACCACGAGGGTTCAAGTATGTCTGATGTAATCACACGTGATTCAAATCCATATGGTTTTTGAAAAAAAATAATAAGGTCGGATACTTTTCTAATAGACCTCGTATACAGCAGGTCTTATCCGTACAGGATGTGGCGTGCATGTCTAATTTTAAACGTACATCAGCCCCCCGGTTTGCTCCAGCACGCTGCTCTGCAGCTGCTAAGACTCACAGAAACCAGTCAGGTTATGATTCCCGTAGATTTACGAGGAGGAATTAAGTTAACAGTTGATGTGTTTGTGTGCACTGTGAGCAGGTGGACTGCAAAATCAATTTTTGTTTAAAAAAAAAAAAAAAAAAAAAAAAAAAAAAATCTTGAAGCCCACCTCTGCCGTGACTGGCCTGTTCAAAACTGAGCCGCATTGTGATTGGCTTGCTCAGTTTGTGATGCAACAAGTTTAGCTGGTTGTGTTTGTGACAAACTTTGGACAAAATGCGTAGAAACATGTACAATGTAGCAGAGGATTGTGGGAAAGGTAAAAGTGTTACAAACTAATTACAGGTTACAGTGTCGAGCCGACAACACCCAACAGCCCCAAAAAACAAACAAACAAACCTAAAAAACATGTTTTGTGTGACTCTTACAAGCAACGAGTAACCACTTTATTACTTGAAGAGTTGCTGTTGACTTTGTCATTTAAAAGATTAACCTGAAAGTTGAAACTTAATGTGTTAAAATTAAGTTGCTTGAATAACATGATTTGCTTTGATGAACACTTGAGTCAGATTCATGTTTGGAAATGATTAAAGACTAATATGAAGAACTGGCAACACAAACTGCTTTTGTGATGCCAAAAACTACTGCGGTGTGTTGTTAACATTAATTATCATACACCATAATCCAATGTCACAACCACAAGGTTAAATTGTTTAAAAAATAATTTGTTAACATCCCAACTTTACATGATGCATTGAAAATATCAGAAGGTAGCTTTTGGTGGTCTCTCACTGCAGATTTTTGTCCCTGATTGCCTTCCAGATTCCAAAAAGGAGAAAAATCAGGGAAATTCACAAGATTTGCAGTCAAACGTTGTGTCATATTATTGTACAAACAAATTAGAATGTAGCCCATAACATGAGTGCTACGTTATATACTGTCAACGCACTAACACTAGCTCTTAGAACAAATACAAATAAGGTAGCTTTTGGCAGTCTCTCACTGCAGATTTTTGGCCTTGATTGCCTTCCAGATTCCAAAAATGAGAAAAATCTGGCAAATTCACGAGATTTGCAGTCAAACGTTGTCATATTATTTACAAATAAATCAGAATGTAACCCATAACATGAGTGCTACGTTATATATTGTCAATGCGCTAACATTAGCTGTTAGAACAAATACAAATAATCGTTATCTGCGCTGGTTAATTTTGACTTTGCTCCAATGAAACTGATCACAGCTCACTAAAAAACAAGCACAAATCACCAATTTTACCAGTGGATTCACTCACAAATTAGCCAATTTTTAAGGCAGCTACATGCTAATTAGCCAAACAAGCTTGCTAGACAACAGGTAAGGTATTTTACTGACTGACACACGGGTGTTTGCTTGCTGGCTTTTTCACCAAACAAGCGGAAGGTTATCAGTTATACATGTGCTGTCCAGTCTTGTCTTACAGTTGCAAGCGGGAACTTCCCGGTAGTCCTAGGGTCCACTAGTCCGAGCCCTAGTACAAAGGAGTAATGATTTAGGCAGCGAGCCATCCAGCCATCATTTGGACGGTCAATTTTCGAAAAAGACGGCCAAAAAAGTGGACAGCTTGCTCAAAGCCATCTAAAATATGTCTATAATGCATATTTCTCACCAACTTTATAACAGAGTAACACCCCGTTACGCTGCTGCCTGAAAAAAATTACGCTGCAATTGGGCCGTTACGTTGTTTTTGAGGGTGTGTCGCGGGAAAATGACCATTTCTTTATGTTGATTGCGGATCCGCAATTTATTCATCAACCTCCGTCAAAGCCATTAAGATGTCAATCGTGACTCACCGGAACTCTTGTCTTGTTGCGGTAAAGAAACAGTTTTTTTTCCATTCCTCATTAACTTTTCGTTGCGGCATCACACACAACTGTTCTCTAGCGTGAGCTGGACCCACTTCGCCAGTTCCTAAACTGAAGTTACTGTCCCGCGTGTAAAGGAAATAATAATAATAATAATAATGATATCCTCTGTTTTTGTGGGACTGATTACATTACTCTCTACAGAGCAAAGTTGGAAAGATAGATTCCAGAATTAATTGCCGTTTTCAATCAAATGACCTCTTTCCAAACGTTGTAATAAAGATAAACTACCACTGACCAAAACCTTTTCTGCGAGACTGAACCTCGGGACCATCAACAAATTACCACGGCGAAAGAAAATGCTCAGGGACCATCAACAACTTACCACGGCGAAAGGAAATGCGTTGATAAAATGTCAAATAACGTCATATGTATAGTTTGTAGCGCCACCAAACTCACATCAGTGTGCTCCTTCTGGTTGTACTACAACACTTAGATTGGAAATAGATACTATTACATAATTTCAGGGATTTTTCTATTACAATAAATTTGAATAAAATCTCAATAACTTTTTGTTTATATCTGAGAGTGCAATCAAACTCACATGACACATCAATGAACTCCCTCTGGTTGTACTTGGGGGTGTAATTTGTACTTTGTAGTTCTGGTAGCTTGTAGTTCTCCAGAATACACTAGAATGCATCATTTTGGGTCTATTTTTTCAGAATTTTCACGGGGTTGTTCCCCCCCACACTCCATCGCCGGACTTCGGGCCTAAAATTTTGGACACCCTGATTTGTTTTTTTTTTGGACACCCAAAAGTTTAAATTCTGCCTATAACTATGTTAAGGAGAGCATGTTGAAGTTGTTTTTATATTTATGTTAGGCTATATGTTGCACTAAAGTAGGTTAAGTAATGTTACAATTTTTTTTAAAAATCATTTAATTATGGTGAATTACCATTATATGTTGATTTTCAATTCAACAGCTTTATAGACATCAGCACAATTTAAAATGGATGTCAACAGAATCATATGTTTTATTCTTATAAACTGAACAAAACTGGATATGGTTTGTTAGTTTAAAACAAGCGTTTTAAATGTTACTGGAAACAAGCGTTTTTATTTTTTTTTACTTTATTTTTTAAGATGTTTTAAGATTTTATTTTTAAGATGTTCTTTTGACTCTAAGGGTGACAATACAATTCCTATGTATGTGTATAATTTTGTTGTTTTTGTTGTTTGTCATTTGCTCTACAAATGACAAAACTTTGAATTTGAATTTAAAAGTATTACATTTATTTGTGAACTTTAAAATCAATTTTGGTGTTGTAATATACACTATCAAACAATATAAAGAGGTTCGGACCAGTGGACCCTCGAATCAGTGGACCCTCCGCGTTGCAGGCAATCATGACGTTTTTGAAAAGGCTACATTCCAGCAGGGAAGAGTTTTAAAAAATTGTGTCATGTATGGAATAAGACAGGCTGATTACTTCCGTTATCTCACAAGACATCCGTATAAAAGTGTTGACATTTTGAAAATGCCACACCTTCAGAGCAGGTAGCTCGGTGAAATATAAGGAGTTGGCCTCTCAATATGTCGACCTGAGTTTGATTCTCGGTCACGCAGTCCACCTAGCTGTAAAATGGGTATGGCCCTTGGCTAGGGAAGGAACGTACGTCAGTCTAATGTCCCATCCAGGAGGAGTCACAGATTCATCTGATTCATGCTGTGGAATCCGTGGAGAAGCACCGATGCAGGGGGCCTCAGGGTATGTGGAGGACTTGGGTTTGAAATGCTCACCACCTTCCATAACTACTGGAAGTGGAACTCAAACTGTGGTTTCCTCCACCCTCTCCAGAACACTTGCGCATACTTAATTATTCTTAGAAGTCGGGGAAAAAAGTTAACCCCCCACCCCTGCTCAGCAGTGGTTTCCCCATTCATAATAGTTGGCAGTGGCTTTGCACTGCCTGCCAGAGATCACACCCCAACCATTTTTATTTTCCTTCATCCATTTGTTTCATTCATGTCATAGATTTGGCAAGGGTCCGCATCATTTTCCTGACGCTCGCCGACCCTCCTTTGAGTCTCAAACTGCCATTTGTGGCTTTCTTTGAAGAAAACATGGAAACAACAAATCATACGGGTTTGCATCCAAGTAAATCTCGTTCTTTACAACACTGTACTTTTGGAAACACTGTTTTGAACTCAAAACTGCAGTAAAGACATGAGATCATCATGAGACATGGCAAAGTACTTTAAACTGAAAACTTTTGCTGGAAAAGTGGACGGGTGTTATGGGTGCCGATTGAACTACAGGATTGTGAAGGTTCATGAAGGCATTATGCAAAGCGCTCGCCCTCTTGAAGCACTTTAAGTCTATTTTTTGGAGGGGGAAAGCAGTTTTCATCCTGCAACTACTGGAAACGTGCCCACTGACAGGAAAACTATATCACACATCCACACAGACTGCTCCCGCCCACCTCTTCTACAACCACTTTGCTAAATCCATCAACTGCAGCTGTGTTTTAATGCGTGTACACAGGCCGAACACACGTGACCTCTTTTGTGCGTGCGTGCATCTGAGGCCCAAACACTTAATACATAAGCTGCAAAGGCAACATGTTCTCGCAGATGTCCAGAAGCCAACTTTATTAACATCAGGATCCAGGATTCTCAACGTGGAAACAAACAAGATTGCTACCAAGCCAAGGAAGCCTCGCGGTGTTCTCCATCTCCCATCTGAACCACGTTAAGAAGCCGGCGAGCAGGACTGCTGAGAAGAATCTCCTGGGGCAGTTGGCTCAGCAAGTAGGACCAGAGAATGGCTACAGCATGGATTATGGCCCCACAGTGGTCCATTGTTAATTGTGCGCCATGTGTGAAAGCTACAGAGAGATTAGTTTGTACAGCTGCTGCCATTTGTCATAACTGCCCTTAACAAGACGCACATGGCAACCCAAGTTAGCGCCAGAGGTTTTACAGAAGAAGTGGAGGGAAAAAAGGAAAATCGCTGGTAGATGTTCTTGGAAAACATCAAGCATACTGAGCTGGAAAGCCATACGAGAAGATGGGTTTGAGATTTCTCTGAGCGAAATCAGGATAAGAGTGAAGGGGGCTGCCACAACAAGAGTTACAAAAACCCATTATCGCAACAAAATAACACGAGCAACTAGCAATTGAATAATTCAATTCAATTTATTTCATTTATATAGCATCAAATCACAACAAAGTTGCCTCAAACAGCTTCACACAAGTAAGATCTAACCTTACCAACCCCAAGAGCAAGAACACAGGCAGAACAGAGGAAGAAACCTCAAGCAGACCAGACTCAAAGGGGTGGCCATCTGCTTGGGCCAAACCTCCTTTGAAATTGTTTGTATATTAGTGGCATTACATCTGATGACATATGGCCAACTTGATGGGGTGTTTTTTTTACCCCTAAATATGTTTGCTAAAATCAATTCTGCATCAATCTCAGAAGCTAGCTCTAATCAGTTTGTAGCATATGAAGCTACATTAAAAATACACTGACTAGGCAGAATAGCAAACTAGAATAAAGTCTAAATTGAGCAATATAAACACCACAGGTACAACAGAGCTGGTGCTTCCAATCAGTCGTAGCCATTTACAGCTGGCGGAACTGGGTCTTGTCCAATAAGACAAACAGGCAGCCTGAAGCACACACGCGGAATTGAACCCCTGCTTAGTTCTGGCAGTCCAACTCCTCCCCCACAGAGCCACTTGCTCTGCGAACTATGTTCTAAGTATTCATAAAATGCAAGAACGTGTTAATAACTACACGATACAATTTCAAGCTGACGAGAGTGCCAATAATGTTTTAAGTTGCAAAAAGTTAACTTGTCCTTCATGCAGGAAACATCACGAGGTTTAAGATTAGAATAGTGAACTCAAGTTGCTGGGTGTTTGTTTTTGTTTTGTTTTTTGGTAGGGATCCACAGTGTAATTGTGGGTTGTATGCCAGCGCACATGCTGGAGCTGGAGGCCTAATTACAATCTTGACTTGGTAAATCTGGAACAAGCTTTTAAAGCACTCCCTCACTTTCAATTTTCGCCCGACAGATGCGAGAGTGCCACTGAAGGGTTGCGGCTCTCTGAATCCAAATCGGGTCTTTCGAGAGCAGGTGAGCGGTAATTCCTTATGGTTTTCTGCAAGAAACGTGCATCAGAAGGCGTTTCGCAAATGTTTCCTGAAAGTCAGTACAGCCAAGTTGCCAGAGTTTTGTTCCAGCGGCAAAATCAGGTCAGTTTAAGAAGATTTCAAGCTATCTGGAGCCAGATCATACGTAGTTTCAGAGGGCACCTGAGTAACAAGCTCCATTCCTTCCCAGTAAAAATAACGGGCTTCATTAACCGTCCTGTTAGTGCTGCCATGGGCTTTAATCACAGGGTCCAGACACAACTACACTTGCGGTGCCTGTTCCTCACACAAGTAACGGCACTGTTACAAAAACTAGTGGAAATAATTTTTGTAGATATTCAGACACTGCATTTATCTGCTTTCCCTCAGTTTGTTTTTTTTCCTCCACTGTACCTTTTTGTTTGTTTTATAGCGTTGTTAAAAGAGCCGCTGTGAAATCCAGTTCCCGCCTATCAACCTGCAAAATAAAAAAAAGTATTTGTAGAAAATCGGTGGCATCTGTTGGTTTGGTGATTGAGAAGCTCTAATGTTGTTCCAAATAACAAGGTCCCCATATTTTCTCTCCACCTGTCATTCTCTTTATATGGTTCACTTTAATCACAGCCATACCGCGCCATGATTTCATTAACCGTGGCATGCAAGTAGGAAAATGTAAATGACTTATTTTTCTGTTGCCACCAAACCAGGTTTACGTGATTTGCCATTTGGATTTCATGGAATCTTTCACTGCTCATGTTGGTTTTGTGACTCAAGAGAGGAAGCTTTCTGGCTAACTTCAACAACTCAATGGGGCACTGATGAATTCGACCCAAGCAGGTTGTTCCCAAGCCCCCAGACGACATATCTCCTCTTTGACCTTCTGGGGATTCTACCCCCTCAACCCAAAAAGCCACATACCAATCCAAAAAGTACATCTTGCCCTCTCGCCCAGCTCTGCAATGTCAGTCCTTTTATTTCTTAACTTTTTTGTCTCCCACAGGTCTTGACGGGGTCGTACTGTACAACCAAACAAAAGAAGAGACAACCATCACTCTGGGCCGCTGATCGACCCTGTCTGGGCTGAAAAGACTTTGATGAGGCAAAGCAGGGTGGGGGTGTTGCACAGAGAAGTTAGTGTCTCCTGGGCAACCACTCTGATTGTCTGTTCCTGCCCCAAGTTACCCATCAGACCCCACCTACTAGGCTCCCCCCCCACCCTTCTGTTCATTGGTTATTCACAAGGCTCCTTCCTGGGTGAAGGGACTGGGTACGCTTTAGATGCAAAGGTCTCCGGCTGGTATTTCAATGGTGCCTCTGTTTCTCGTCTTTCGTCCCTCTTACCCATTTCTTTAAATTACAGACACAACCAGTCTAGTGGGCAGATGGGCCAACACTGAGATAGGCTACCTAGCAAGAGGTTACGCTAGTATGACAGCAAGGACGGGAGGGCAACAGTTGAATGGGACGGCTGAGCCAGCAGGGAGGGTCTTTGTAAGGCAGGACAGTGAGGTACAGTGTAATGCCTGGGATCCGGGGTGAATGTACCCATTTGTCTTCATTTGGGAGGAGCAGCAGACAGCTTGGGGGTGGGGGATCTATCTGGGAGGAGTGGGAGGTGCCACTCCTCTAGTCAAGTGGCCGCAGGGGGATTTGAAATGCTTATGGGGTCCTCCCCAAAAGCCTGGGAAAGTGTGGTGGAGCTGAGGTCTTAACCATGGACTAATGACACAGACTGCAGCCCTAAACCAAGTGTAGCTGCAAACGCTAAACAGAGTCAAGAAAAGCCTTTTCAATGTGATCACTGTGCCTTAGAGCCTCCAAGAAAAGACGTCCCATTTTTGTGATTCAACTGTGCAAACTGTGGCAGACGCAAATTAAACACAGTGGTTGTAGCACAAAAAAAAGACGGAGTTGTAAATTCTGTCAAGAAGGGGGGAAGAAAAAAAAGGCATCCACATTTCTCCGTGGCCTCTGCTCCGAGTTGCCTTGTTTCCATGGAGATTTATGTACACAAGCCACACAAAAGAGGGCTAAGGAGGTAACACGGCCTGTTTAAGCCTTGAGGTATTTGCTTGAGCAAAACCCCGCTGCTAATAGCACAGGCTTCAAAACCGAGACAGGCAACCTGGCTGCACTGCACCCAAATTCGTGTTGGAAAAAGAATGGGAAGAGAAAGACGGAAGGAGAACGTCAGGTGGAAGCCGTGAAAGCAAGGAAGGGTGTTGCAGAGGGAGCCAAAGAACAAGGAAGGAAAGAAAGAACGAAAGAAAGAAAACCATAAAAATAGCTCCTGGGTTAAAAGAGAAAGGATCGGGAAGACATTTAGTGGGAAGCGGAAATCAATAAGGCAAACGGTGAAGCTGGGAGGGAGTTCTAAGTGGATTAGATTGAGAGAATGTGTTCGATAGGTTATGGCTCTGAGAGAGAGGTAGCCAGACACCGCAGGCTCTACTGCATACTAATCAGGGAGTCAGGATAAGAGCTGAGCACCGAGTTGTGCAGTTCACTCTGAAGGGTTTCTTCTGCGCGGCTCTGGAGTCGTCACTTAAGGTTTTTCCCAGGCTTTGCTTCGCCGTCTTGCTTGTATGACTTTGTTTTCCCAGAACAAAAACCCACTCAACTTTTCTTGCATTACTGAACAAATATGCAAAAAAATAAAAAGTAAAATAAAAGTGGCTGAAGAATTCAAAGTGTTTGGTCTTAAAAGCAAAAAAAAAAAAAAAAAAACCCAGAAAGACAAACAGTAGCATCCTTAAAGCTGCCTACAGCAACTTTTGTTTCACACTTCTGGCATAATCCCAGGAACTCTTTCCCTGGCCAAGTGCCGGAGCCTGGGACAGCTGTCATGGTAGGAGTTTTGAGCTTGAGGGAGAGCCAGAGAGCGAGAAAAAAAAAGAAAGCATGAGGGAGTCGTTCCCGCTGGGCAGCGTGCCGCAGGGGTGATTCCTGATGGCAGAGGAGGATAAGGCGATGCAGGGAGGGAAGAATAGATGTTGTGCTTAGTCACGGACCTCCACTGCAAGCCCAGAAGGTCAGCGCCGCCGCACAGGCTGCCAGACCGCCACACCAAACCTCCAAGTCAGCTGGGCAGAGAATCCAAACAGCTACTTTGCCTTGGTGTGTGGTGAGCAAGCAGCGGTTACTCATGGAGAAAGGGATCGGAGGTGTGAGGTCGCGCAGTGCCTTCTCCTCCTCGCTTAGGGCCGCTGAACCACAGGACCACCAGCCACACCAGGAGTGGAGGCAAACAGTTGCCAAGAGACCACCGGTGATCATGCGACTGCCGCGGTTTGACCCCGATTGTGGAGGTCAGCAAGGAGGGGAGCTTACAACCCGTTCCCCCCCAACCCTCCTCCCATGACCGCCGCGGAAAAAAAAACAAAACAAAAAAAAAAAAAAACCTTCCTCTTCCACGTGCTCAGGCCTGTTTTCACTGATCTGTTTTGCTCAATTAAACTTCAGAGGACACCCTGCCACATCTCTTTGTGGAGGTCAAGACCCCGGGGGCAGAGGTTAAGCCTGGGGCTCGTAAAACAAGGTCTCCATTAACACGGCAGCGTGTATAGGAAAGGTAATCCATCCATTCCTACAAACCACTGTGACAGTATGGAGAAAAAAAAAGAAGGGGTCACAAAATATTCAAGGTAACGAAGTTTTATGGCTTTTAGAGCTGCATTCTGACACCAGTCGTGAAGAACCCCATAATTTTAGCATTGCTGCTGAAACTACTTTTGACATTCACTCGTTACTGAAGATGTTGAGGCAAATACACGAACTTAAAAAAAAAAAAAAAACAACACTTTCAAATTCCTAACAAAATAATAATTTAGTTGTTTCAGCTGCATCTACTGTGGTCAAAACAAAACAAAAAAATACAAAGCAATGATGAATTACAAATACATTCAATTTAAGTTTTTCAAAGTTGGTTTTTTTTCTTCTTTTTTTTCTTTTATCTGAGGAAAGAGTGACAAGCAGCTTCACAAAAGCAAATGAAGCGAGGCCTATTCCGGCGTGTCCAAACACGACAATACTGCACTTGCCTCGTCACAACTATTCCATCGAGCTGTTGAACTGGATGTACAAAGTGTGAGCGCAAGTGAGGAGAGGCGGCGAATTTGAAAAGACAGGGCCGAGCTTCTCCTTCGAGCCAACAAGGATCAATCTAATAAATTAAGAAAAACAGAGCAGGGCGTCAGTGTGAGAAACCGAGGCCCTGCATTGAGCGCGGCCTGCCATTTGGCACAATGGGCGGTGCAGCACATTCCCCCCACCCCCAGCCTACTTCCCAGCGGGCATTCATCTGGGCATGCACATGGGTGCTAGAGCTCCACTCTGCTAAACGCGCCTGTGCCCCCTGAACAACGGGGCCGAGTGCCCTCTCTAAATTCTATCAGCATGCTCGTTGCCAACCCGCCGACCTTTCTCAGGCAACAACCCGCCATGTACAAAAACAAATACAGCCTGAGCCTATTGATTTCTGACACCAAATAACAAGCGGCACCAACATATTATTGCTTTTAACGCAGCCTTTCCCACCGAGCAGGACATCATAAGAAGCAAAGCACAGATTTATTTTACCAGATTGTTTTTTTGTTTTTTTTTTGCATGTTTGTATGTTTCTTGCGGTGGAACAACAGGAGCGGCTTCCATTCTGCCACTGACAAGGAAAAAAACAACTTTCCAATGTGCCCACCGCATTGCGGATGCCAACCGACAAATCAAAGGAACGCTGCAAAGCAGACAAAGAGGGTTCTGATGCCAACCTCCAACACCCATCGCTGGTGATCTGCCTGCCTCCCTGGCATGGTGCACAACAAAATGGCGCCGCGTGCTACCACAATATGGCCACATTGTATAGAGGCGGTATGCTCAGTAACATCGATGGAGACTCAGGGGGGAAAAAAGACTTAAATAATAGAAAAATACGGCAGATTTGGTGACCCACGTCAAATAACTATTTTATATTTGCCACGTTTCAGCCAAAACCCAACAAAGCTGATCTGCAATGCGCAATGAAACGTTTCAGATGCCAAAGCGTGCACCCTTTGTTGTGGACAGACGTTCCTGTGATAATATCTGGCATCGAAGTGCTATATATAATGACAAATCATCACTAAAGTTGGCACTGAAGAATTAAAAATGCAGCAGATGCAAAGTGGAGGAGCAGTGGCATCCCACAAAAGACACAAAAGAGGGGTCTGATGCCAACCCCGGTGCCAGTGGCAACCATTATTGTCTGTGCGCAGTGCCTTCTGCTTCCCCTGGCACTTAAACACAAAATGGCGCTCAGGATGTGACGATAATAAGCTAGGTACACGACAGAAAAGTACACAATTCATACAAAAACACTTGCAAAAGGAAAAACTGTGGCGGGAATCTACGTTGGTTAACGGACACCCCCCTCCCCAATAAAACTGTGAAATTTAATTATATAAAATAAGACAAAATATTGTACAGAAGAAAAAAAAAATCAGTACTAAAGAACTGTTAAAAATAAAATGTGTACAAAATATCCAGATATATTGTTGCTGGTGAAATTTCTCCACAAGTTATGCAAAGTTTCATTTCTAATATGTAAATTGCCAAATTATTATTTTTTGAGAACATCAAGCAGTGAAATACACTACTCACAAGAAATTTCATCAAATAACCAACATCTTATTTTTAAATATTGGTGAATACCTCAAGTGTTAGTTAAAATGTTATTAATTTGATAGTGTAGGGTATTATTTTTTATCATATATCAAATGCAAATAATAGATGTAAAAAAAAAATTATTAAAACAAAAAACAAGAAAGCGTGTATGTGAACCTGTAGTAGTATATGGCAACAACTAGATTTGACCTCTTATTGCACATTATGTGAAACATTTCCTGAGTTTTCAAAAGAAACCAACTTTTCTGGAAATCATAAACAAAACAAACACACATAAATCATATTTTAAACATACTATTCATATTCAAAACTAATTAAGCTGACTAATAAATAAAAAAGCAAAATAATACAAAATAAAATTCTTCAATGCAAAGCAACAGTGATCATATAATTTAAAAAAAAAATCAAATGTCATTTAAAATATTTTGTTTTTAATGGTTGGATATTGTTTTATAAGTGAAAACAGCAGGGTGTTTTTAATTATGTAATTTTGTCAAGGAGTATTTTTTTAACTGACGAGCTAATTATTTGCAATAACCTGTCAATGTGCAAAAATAATAGGTGTGTTTTAATTTTCATGCTTTACCTTTCAATTTTCCTTCCAAATTACAGACTGTGTGCAGCCTGTGTGGCTGCACAAACATACACTTCGTATAAATTGCAATAAGTGTGAACCGCAAATGTAGATTGTTGCTGAAATGCAGCAAAGCAATTATTTGTATAAAAGATGTGTATTAAACAGTTATTACAGATCAAAAATTAATCCATTTAAAAGGACACAAATGGATTTGGACTATACCGCTCCAACTTATAAATTGTTTTTTTTTTTTGTTTGTTTTGTTTTTTAAATCGGATCACATAGACACACACAAAAAATGTCAACCTAAGTGACCTTTGAACTTCCCAAGCAATTGTTCTTACAGCACATGAACACAACCCTACCTTGGTCCTGGACGTAGTACGCTAGAAACAAGTCCAGCTCCTTGACCGATACGGTTATGTGGTGCGGCTGGACACAAAGTGCTGGGTTGGTGCAATGCGGAGACTTGACGAGGCGCTCGCCGTCCGTACTTTCCAGAGGGATGCCTTTGAAAAGGATGACCATCACCAGGTCCAGGCGCCAAACTTTGTCAGCCTGCCGCAAACAGTCGATCCGGCGGATCTTTCCCTTCTGGTCCGGGTTGGACAGCACACAGCACGGGTGCTTCTTCCCCGTCACACTGAGGACAAAGTCCTCCCGGTACTCCTGCCGAATGTCCTTCCGGAGCTTGGCCAGCAGCCTGGAGGCCCACTTCTGCTTTACCTCGGGCTTCTCGCTAAGCAGCTCGTCCTTCACCGCACGCTCTTCGTCCTTGGACATCCGCTTCTCGTGCTTCTTGAAGTACTTGCGTTTCCTGGCCTGGAGGTTGAACCACGTGTAGGCGATGGCACGGACGTGAGGAAGAAGTGCCTCGATAAAGGGATGAAACTCATCCTGAAAGCATCCGGAGGGGACACAGAAAAGAGAAGGAAGCAATCAGAAATCAGGGTTTAGTGAACAAACAATCAGGCGAAACAGATGTCACATGGCAACGCTGACTTGGTGGATGTGGACGTGTTGCAGATATGACAAGAAAATTCCACTGTTTGGACAAACTGCCAGCACTACAATAGCATCGAACCCGCTCCCACTCCCCAAGTGGGAGTAACAGGCACAGAGCTTGGATTTCTCTTATCAAATGAACCACATTCCAAAGTGACCTGACGCTGGAGGGACGATAAGGTGAGCACAGACACGAAACACTGAGCCGATCACAGCCGAGGAGATTCACCTTTTTCCACAAGCAAGGAGACATGAAGACAATCTCAAAATGTACAAAATCCATACACACAGGCAAAGGAGGAGTGCAACAGTCTAAAACAAGAATTACAAAAGTTAGAAATGGCTACGACGTCCACACCATGCCAAATTAAACATCACGCGTAATGCTGCACACACTCCAAAGCCGGCAGTAAAAAGGAAATATTGGCCTTCTTTAAAAAAATTAAAAAAATCCCTGCCTCTCTCTCTCCTTTGAACAAATAAAAAGAAACACCAAATATACAAATAAATAAAATGATTAGCAATAATGATTACAATAATAACCTGGCACCTTTAGCATAATTTACACAATAAATAAACAAACAAAACAGAAAAATGTGAACACTTCCTCACACACACACACACACACACACACACACACATTTGGACAATGTATTTCATCTATGACAGCACTTGAAAACAAATTACAATAATCTCGAGGTTTCCAATTGTGCGTCTGATTTCGGGAGTCCTCAGGAATCCCAGCAGTTGGGAGTGAGAAGCGGAAACATGAACTCTTTGTTTTTGGTTATTAAAATGACACATTTTCAACAGCGAACACTTTTTTTGTTTGTTTGTATTATAATGTAGGCAGCCAGGTTAGAGGAAACCACAAAATCCACTCTTTTTACCTAAGCCACATTTCTCTGCCATGTCAAATTTTAATCTCAGAGTGGAAACGTAAACATTCTCTGCTGCCTTTACAATTATTATTGACACAATTACCTCAACCACACCTTGTGAGTGGAAATGACAAAAATGATAAGCAAATATGATTCAAATATTTATTTATTTTTGCTTTTGCCTGTTTAAATTTTTTTTTTTTTAATATTCTCTTTTTTTTTTCTTTTCTTTGTGTTTGTCAGACAAAAAAGACAGATGACTTGGCCGGGGCCTGTGCTGCACTTCAGCTAGGTCCATAAAAAGCACAATCCTCTTAAGTACAAACTAAACCACATCTCAGTCAATCACTTACTGATGCCAAGGAAAATATAAACAGTAAAACTGAGTCAGCCAAAACTCTGTCTGACCACAGAATCCACCTTATCGTGGTGTTTGATCTTCCTACAGTGAAAGTGGCTTCATGTTGTTCCAAAGTTCACTTCCACAAACTAGAAAGGGGGGCTTCACTTTAAAACGAAATATGTAGAGAATATATACATATATAAAGCAGTTTAAGGGAGGCTGGGCAAGTTAAAGCAGGACGCTGTGCCAAAAACAGGATTATCAAGATCACAGCGGCTGAATTCCAATCGGGAGAATCGTCTTTACGCACAACTTTACGCACACAAAGAGCGACCCAAAAGCTAAGTCATTCATCAAAGAATGTTGTTGGGTTTTTTTTTTCTTCTTCTCCTTCTTGAATCACAGATTAAAGTCAAATTTAAACAAGAGCCAAAATGCGTAACGGTAATTTGCCAGTCTGTGGTAACAGTTTGAATCCAAATGCGTAAAGCGCATTTTCAAACGAGTATTTAAAAGACATTTTTAAAAAGAGATACAAATACCTGAGTGAGACAAATTGGAGAATACATGTCGAGAGCGAGGTGACTGCAAGTTTGTTCGATTCCTGTGGTCACTTTATCGCGCCATTCCTGGGGCGATGCGCACCACGCGAGCAGCAGCTATCCGCGTAAAAAATGAAGATCATCCAAAAACATCCATCGATCGCGGCGAACCAAAAGTGTGAACCAATGCAGGGATGCGCTTTTGTTTGAAAGAAGGGGAAAAGGAAAGTTTGCACGAGCGCAGGGCTCTTTGCGTACTTCTCTCACTGCGCACAGCTTCGAAAAGCTTCAGATGGCGCAGGGCGCGCGACGCTCACCCCTCGCTTTAACCGCATATGAAAGCCACCGGTGCACCTTCGCTCCTGCGCTATTCCAGCAAATCAGACAACTTTTTTTCTCCCCCTTTTCCCTTTCACCCACGTAATTACACAGTCACACTCCTCCCCTCTCCTCCTCCTCCTGCTGCGGCGCTGCAAACACCACGCCACCTTTCTGAAAACTCAGCACACAATTCATTTACCCTCCACGCCACCGGGATTATTTTACGAGCTGCGCGCTGGACGTTGGACCGCGGCTTCAGCCTCACTGAAACGGAAAAGAATTACATGACACTTGAAATGAAAAGAAAAAAAAAAAAAAAACTCCCCCACTGTTTTACACGTTTAGATTATTCAAATTTGTGCTTAATTTAAAAAGCTGTCAGGTGATCTACCCGTTTGGACACGTTTTACGCACAGAAATCATTAAAAAATACACACAAGACGACGCTTTTTTATCAACTAATTCCGTGTTATTCCACAGCAGTTTATCCTAAAAACTTCATGTTGTGAGTTCTTTTCATTTTGACAGCTGTTTTCATAAACGCGACGTTTCTTTTGTGGCAAAATTACGCAAAAGAAATGTAGTGCTCGCCTCCCAAAACCACTCTTATTTTATTCTAAAATGATCATATCTGCATAAATGTCCTGTCGTCAGAGTGTTTGTGTGCTGGCTGAAAGGACGTCACACACGCAGAGACGCACACACACAAATGGCATTTGAAAGCAACAACAATCCGCGTTCACGTACCATTGCACTGTACTGCATGGGTTAATAAGAAATCCTGAAGACTGGTTGGGGGGGGAAGAAAAACCAAAACAAAACACAGGCCCGGTACCTTCACATGTCTCAACTTTGTGCTTTTGGAGCGTTTTTCTCTGCAGCGCTCCCAAACAAACAAACAAAAAGTCAACAAGCGGAAGGCAGTTGTTGGCAGACAGACAGCAGCGAAGAGAAGTTAAGGAGAACCTGACGCCGGGCGCGCGCTCTCTCCCTCTCTCTTTTCCTCCCCCTTGTCTTCCTTCCTCTTCGAGGCTTAGTTTGGGGTCGTTTTTTGGGGTTGTTCTGCGGAGTTGAACGCGGTCCAGAAGAGGCTGAGTTTTCGATCTCCGCCTTCACTTTCACTGTCTGACTGACTGCCGCCCTCCGGCTCTCAGCGGCCGCCGTCAAGTTACACGCGACGCCCACACAAGCGTTTCCGGTGGGGCTTTTCGAAATAAAATTTTTAAAAAAAAGCACGTCGGCGAATAAAATATTTGCGCAGGGCTGTGCAAATGTTTCAAGCACATTTAATTCCTCATAAAAGCATTAAAAATTTTGAAAACCTGATAAATATTCATACATAAATGAAAGGCGTGATGAATTTCAACTTTAATGATAATTAATATGAGAAATGGGCTCTATTCACCTGTAATTTTATGGTATACAACTCACACCAGATCATAAACTGCAGGACAAAGAAAACGGAACTTAAAGTTTGAGTAACTGTACTTTACAGTCATTTTAATATTGCATGATCATTTGCAACTGTGTTTGTGGGGTATTCTACTGGCCATTACACTTACAAGTAAATGATTATTTGGAGTTGTGGTAGTATTATGGAATAAAAACATAGTTCACATATTCACTTTTGTTGGAAATTATTTTGTGTTGACATGCCAATAAAAAAGGGGGTGGGGCATCAAACGGTACTTTTATTATAACTTTGGGATGCCTATAACTTTTGCGCGTGCACACACACACATACATATATATCTACATTAGTTCAGATAATCTACATTAGTGTGAAATTAGTCATATTTTAATAACATTTTAAATGGAGATTTGCAACAAAAAAAAACCATAATACTTTTAATAACTATAATATTTTGGAAATTTTATGTACTTCATTTGTTTAATTTTGTAAATGTAATAAAATATTACAGTGAGCAACAGGTAGCTAATTTAGTAAGTTTCTTTAGTCATCATGTTTATGAAATATGAGTTGATAAACACAGTATACTTTATCATTACATTATTATTTAATTTATTAGAATTTGGGTAGGATCTGTTGAATCATTAATGTTTCCTTTAAGCAAATATTGAGAAAACGTTCCAGCTTCTTTGTAAATCATATTTTAATGCAGCCGCAGTTCATAATTTGTAAATGTTGTCATTGTGTTGCAGCACTGTTTCATTATTTTAGTAAAGTTATAGTCTTTCTAATATCTATATAGTTTGGTGTTAGGCGCAATGTCAAGGCGTTAATATTACATTGTGAGGAATGTTTTTTTTTTTTAAATGTGCTTAAATTAGGAATGGTGCAACATTTTACAGTTGCATCCCCATTCATGGATTCAAGGATTCTTTATTGCCACACAATGCTTTCAATGTCATGAGATGACAGTTTTCAAAAGGTCCAGGGGGTTAAATAAACTAGACTAGAGAAATATAAATAAGAACAACAATAAAAAGAATAAATATATCGCAATGCTAAAATACCTTCAGCTGTATGAGCATGTCATCAATTAAAGTGTGTAGAAAGAATGTGACCTTTTGACCGCTTAGAATAGGTCAAGGTTAGACTATTGCAACAGCCTGTTCACTTGCCTGGGTAAGAAGGAGATAAATCGGTTGCAGTATGTCCAGAACTCTGCTGCGAGGCTTCTGACCCACACCAACAGGACAGCCCACATCACGCCTATCTTGGAATCCCTCCACTGGCTCCCTGTTGCCTCCAGAATTAATTTTAAAATCTTGGTTTTGACTTCAGAGCACTACATGGTCAGGCTCCTGATTACATTGCTGACTTGATTCAGCCTTACACCTCAGCCCGCAGCCTCAGATCTTTAGGTCAGAACCTGTTGATGGTTCCTCGAACCTCCTTTAAAACTCGAGGAGACCGATCTTTTAAAGCCGTAGCGCCTCGTCTCTGGAACGAACTCCCTCTGTCCCTGCGATCCCTGGACTCTGTTGAGATGTTCAAAAAGCAACTAAAGATGCTACTTTTTAAACAGGCTTTTCATAGCCAATAATCTTTTAGTACTGAGTGTTTTACTGTATATTTTTATTGTTTTACCTTGTAAAGCGCTTTGTGACCCCTGTCTGTGAAAAGCGCTATATAAATAAAGTTTACTTACTTACTTACTTACTTACTAAGGTTAGCCATCTTTGAACTTGTCCAGGGTCTGTGTCCCAAGAATGTTCCCTGTGAATTTGAAGACTCTGGCAGTAATACAAATGGAGTTATACTGACCACAGACAGACAGATGGAAGCAAACCCTTCCGTCTTAGGTAACAAACATTACAGCAGTAACAAGCAGCATGGCAGAATTACTGTGCAAAATATAGTTGTGCAAAAGTTCAATTGTGAAAATATATAGGTATTCAAAAAGTCCAAGGCATTGTGCAAACAAAGTATTAACAGATGTGAACATGTCCAAACTTCATGTTGGAGTGGAGCTGGGAAGTGATAAATGAAGTCCAAGACATTTTCAGTGATTTGAAAATGTCCACATGTCCATGTGTTGATGTGTAAATGGAAGGGTCACTGCATACTTGGCAACATTTCTCACATTGCCACAACTTTTTCTGATTAAGAGTTGTAATAAATGTTTATTACAAACTCCAGATCTGCTGTGGCAACCCCAAACAAAAAGAGAGAAACTGAAAAACCTTTCTGAAATGATGTCCAAACTTTTGACAAACTTTTGATGATTTTCCTATCTGGTGAGGGAACTGGACCTGTGACTTTCTGGTCACAAACCACTTCTCTAAACTTGTCATCACTTCCCCAACTATAAGTAATTGGGAAACGGTTTAACCTGTATCTTATTTTGAAAGGAAACCCTGCATTTGGAAGTTATAATCAAAGCTCTTATTGGCTGTCTTGACACCATCATTGTGTCATACAGTTTGCAATGTTGCCTGTCATTGGCCAGAAGCAGTGACCCCTGGCCTCTATTTCCGCTCTTAGTACGTGTTGTTTGGGAATTGCTGCTCGACAGTAATAATGATATTAACAACAACAACAATAATAATAATAATAATAATGACACATTGCTTATTCTTAAGAAAATCTCTCGAACAAAAGCAGGGTGTTGCAAAAACAGACTGATATAAATTTACAATAAGGCAATAATGAATATTAGAAATACCCTGAATTGGTAATTATTGGCTTGCAACTTCATCAACAGGACTGCATGGTTGCTATCTTGCATAACCTAGTTATCTTAGCTCATGGTGGCAGCAGTCACATTAACCATCTATTGTACATATTGTAATTTTATGAAATTCTAGCTGTATATGACTGGCTCCAATAAATGTGTTGATATTTATAAGTAAACAGTACTTACAATATTTGAAATTACGGAAAATGCACAAAAAGTTCACAATACTAGCAATTTCCCCACAAACCCAGATCGGAAAATAACATAGTTGTGCAAAGCATTTAGTTTCAGATTGTTTCTTTGGCAATTTCTCCTGCATTGCATTATGGCACTAATGCTGCCATTTTATTATGTTAATTTTATTCTTCAATTAAAAGATTACAGGTTAACAACCTTGCTAACCATGCTAAACCACAACTGCTTCCATGCTAGCTAGTGCTGTTGGTTATTATGTTAACTCACCCTGATATATAATATATTGTTATCAAGTTCAATATATAAAGTGTTTTAATAAGTTGTAAGACAATACTGAATTGTAAATATACACTGTCTGCATGTAATTATTAATTTAATATTGGCTCAAAGTCTCGCTAGCTGTGCTACTGACCCTCACTTATGTTCGCTAGCCATGCTATATCATCTAATTTGATCAAATTCTATCTGGTAGAACTGTAAACTTTTATTTTTAAAAGACCAATATAGTTTCCAGTTGACTGTAAGACAATATTGGATAATATATATACACATGCTCTCCTTATATTTATTAATGGCTAGTAGCCTCACTAGCTGTGCTACATACCTATCCCCCAAAAGATGGCTGCCACTATAACTCTCTTTTACACAGACATATATTAGCTAGCCATGTTATATCGCCTAATCTGATCAAATTTTTACTGATTGAAATATTAACTGTTTCAAAAAACATGGCCAGTGTAGTTTGTAGTAAGCTGTAAGACAATACTGAATAGTACAAATACATGCTTTATATGTAAATGTTAGTTTATTAGCCAGCACCCTCACTAGCTGTGCTACACAGCAGCGGTACTATAGATCTCTGACATTAGCTCACTACACCAACTACACATCAAATAATTTGGTGTAAAACTATTTGAATGAAGTATAGACTGTTCAAACAACATGTCCAATATAATTTGCCATAAGATGTAAGACAATAATAGACAGTACACATATTCTACCTTTACAGCAGCTAGCCACAACAGTGTTAGCTTCATGAGTGTGTTTCCGTTTGTTGTTGTTTTAAAAAATATATCATAGTATTAATCAAAATAGTTTCCTAAAATGGAACAAACGAGCGCTATTAAATGGACTCAACTGAAAGATGTCTCATTTTTTTTATTGTTCTTGGAGGGACCGAAGCTAGCTGCCGCAACAGTTATGTTTTGTGAATTTTCTTCCAATTTAGTTACTCATTAAAATCCCTAAGGCACTACTACTACTACTACTACTCCCCGCTAATGACAGTACAGTGTACCTACTGGATTATTCACTATATGGGGAATACTGTAGAAGTATTTCAATATGAAGGTGCAGTTGCTTAATAAGTGTAAACTCATAGATCTTTACTAACAGCTGTAATTCTGATTATATGATACTTTTTACGCTGTCATTGCTGTCACCATGTAATAAGTAAAGATCCTTATGAGTAAATACCTCCTCCAAGGCCTCAGTCCAGGTTTTTATTTGGATTACTTATGTTCATTATGCTCCTGCACTTATTAAACATTTTAGTAGTAGATTTATTTGCTTTTCCTGCTCGTTTGTTACTGATAAGACAATAAAAAGATGATTCACACGCACGCAATCAAGTCAACATGAGGAACTGAGTGTTGAATGTACAGCTCCCGCCCCCTTGTGGCCACAGGCAGCACTGCTTACTACAGTTGTGTTCAATGTCTGACTGTGGAAGGAATTTACACACAAGTTCTTGAAAACACGACAGCTGGGTCTCAGTTGCAACATCTGTTTTCTCTAATGTGACAACATTTACAACTGACAGCACCGTTTATGGTCGTTGTCAAATAAAATCCTGGAATGGCACTCAGTAGAGCGCATACCTTTGCCAAGGCGCAACACGTCAGATATATTATCAATAACTGATATTTCAACCCTCTTTAAAAATTGTTATTCATAACTGAAGCAAAACACAGGTATTTTGGTAATCCATTTTTCATTTTGTAGTTTTTAAAGATGCGTTTCAGGTTCAAAATTCCTGAAAACCGCAAACCATCCCACGCAACATTCAATCTGACTTTCTCAGATGGTCTGACAAGGAGGCTAAAACCATTGAGCTAAAATCTATCACGAGTATATGTTAAAGGCATTGGGGAGTGTGGTTTACTGTCTGCACAGTATTGTATTTTTCTGGCTATGTCACACAAATTCCAAGCTATTTTATAAAATTTTGGCTACAAACAGCTTGTTTAAAGCTTTTGTGACAAATGTCATGGACATCAACGCTCCCTAAAACGAAAGAGGTGTGGCAACAGCTCCTTTTCCTTTAAAGTCACAGAGAAATAAGCTGTTTCTTGGATACCTGAAATTTGCTTGTTTGTTTGAAATGGTGGCTCATCTTAAGTCATTTATCAAGGAAAAATGATAAACTTTGATCCCAATTTGCACTTTTTTTTTGTTTTTGTTATTTTAAACTACACTGACTGAAGCGAAAGAATTGCTGGGCCAACTTAAAATGATTATTCAATTAGTGGCATACGAATTAATTAGGTTGGACCAAAGTAACTTATCACGTAATAATTTAATTTAAGTTGTACAAACTTAATTCATTTAGGCATTACCAAGTGAAATAATTTCTTTGCATTTTCTCCTTTTTCATTGTAAATTACTTTTTGACTGCTGGATGGACAAAATATATCATTTAAGATGCCACTTTATCTTCTTAAATAGTTTTTAATGACCAAAATAATGAAATATCAACAGTTTAACATTGAATAAGAACAATATTGATGAAATCCTTCAATATTCTAACAAATATAAAAAGTTATCATTCATTATCTTGCTGATATTTGTGATGTGCTTTGGGGTTAATATTTTCTTGGTATTTTTAAAATGTTACACATCTAATATAAATGGAATTTGTCTCTTGAATAACAATATTAAAGCTCTAAAGTACATTTATTACAATTATTATTGTATTTTACTGGAGATAGATTTCAAGGTCAATCATGGAGTACAATAAAAACTTTACTGTAGTCTGACAAGTAAATAAATATTCAGAGAGAAATGTCAGACCATGTTGCCTCTTCAGCATGGGAAAAGCGCGGGCCGGACAAGGGACCTTTGTTCCATGCTATCAAATTAACACCGCGGAGAGCGCACAAAGACATGCACTTGAGGAACACTCCAACACTGAAGGCAAGCTGTTTCTTTCTCATTCATCTCTGCAAAAAACAAAAACTCCTCAATGCTTTTTTTTTTTTTTTTTTTTAACTGTTGCCTTCAAAATCCTTTGCACAATGCAATTACAGAATAAAGCAAAACTGGATTTAAAACTTGATTTCTATTCTTTACAAATGGCAACCTTGAGAATCAAGTTAATGAAAGCAAATTTTAGCTGAAAGAAAAAAAAAAAAAAAATCAGCAATATATGTCATTAAAGCCTTTAAAAATGTCTCTTTGTTGAAGGCACTCAGCGTGGGAGACGTTAAGTTCACGTGGCTGTTTGTTTGCAGAAAACTTATTTTAAGTGCTGCAGAAAAACACTCAGACTTTTTTTTCCCCCCAAGGCGTCTCTGATTTGTACAGATGTGGCTGGTCTTAACATGCTCACACAAAAAGAACAAATAAATGAAATGCTTTAAAATTTTTAAGTAGATGATGTGCACAATATATTTACTTCAAACAAAAACCCCAAAGAAATAAGAAAAATCTGCAACATGGTGGCACAAAACAGGCATTAATGATATTATGATGTGTGCAAAAGAGGTCCACTTACCATCCACCAGGTCCTGGCTGACATGTCATAACAAAGCTGCATTTCACAGATCTCTCTGTCAGTTTTCCGGCCATCGCTGAGCTCACAGATCTCATGGATGAGGAGATGGGAGAGTCCTTATCAAGAAAGGGGCATCAGTGGAGGTAGGCTGTGCCGCGCGGCCATCGGCTCCGGACACGCTGCATCACGGGCAAAAACAAGAAACAGATTGACCGGATGACCTGAACCTGACTGTGGTAACTGCAAAAAGCCATGACCTGTGACCCCATCATCCCCCGTCTACCCCCCCCACCCCCCTGCCAACACCGCCCCCTCCACTGCCACACTTGATTTTGAGAAACGCACAATGCTGGATACTGCACAAGACACGGAGCTGCACCAAACACTTCCAACGGCATTCGTCCACGGATCCGTGAGTCTCTTTTGTCTGACAAATCCCACTTGGTGTAGAGTTTGTCCATTAAAGGTCAGCGCGATATTGCCAGATAGCGCCAAGCTAAAGGTCATTTACAATACAGAATTGTCTCAAAGTACTAAGACCTAGAATACAGCATGGTTCAAATTGCAAGGGGTACTAGGGGTCAAAACAACAGTTTGTGGGGTTCAAAATATCTATATAACCTTCTGACCTGTGAGTTGTAAATATTACAAGATATTTCCATAGCATTTCTTAACTTTCGTGAAGCATATCTTGTGCCGCCGTTACTCCAGACTGGCTCATTTGTTTCAGTCGTAACTCAACACTAGGCCATTTAAATTCATTTTTTGCCCAAACTGAAAAGCTGAACATGAAAAGATCTAAAAAATAAAAGCCATGTTCCCTTTAAATCTATGGTCCATTGTGTGGTACAAGTCAAAGGATAATCTATGAGAAGTCAGTAGATGTATGTAATTACAGAGCTTGTTTGATAGACTTTTCTGTCTTTTCAGAGGTTCTGAATTTGATTGTGTCAAGGGTCTATTTCAATTAAATTAATTTATGTAGCACTAAATCACAACACAGGTGCCTCAAGTTGCTTCACATGGGTAAGGTCTAACCTTAAAGTTGCTTCACATGGGTAAGGTCTAACCTTACCAACACCCTGAGCCACCACATAGGTGAAGACGAAGTCCAAGTCCTTTCTTCTGTCCAACAAAGAGGATCTGTGTTGCCCCATTTCTCATTTTCTGCATGATGCGAGTAGCATCCTATCCATTCATTCAGCATGTCTCCAAACTACCCAAAGTAGGGTACTACTCCAAACTAGGGCCTGGTCTCAGCAGGAGCACCTGAAACAGAGAGAGAAGAGAGCAGAGTCAATCGGGTGGAACAAACTTAAGGCATTACTGTCACTTGCAGTAAATTAACAGAGAAGCGGAGAGGGTACAAATGTGATCACTAGCAGCTAGCCCTATGCTTCACCAACAAACCCAGAATTTAGATATAATGAGGCTGAGACATGCTCTGTTGTTAATAACACAAAATTAAACAGAAGAAGACACTACGCATGTATGTTAGCCATATGAAAGGGAAAACAGATGAGTCTTTAATCTTAGACTTGAATGATTCCAGAGAATTTGGCGCCACAGGCAGATTGTTCCACAGAACAGGCAAGTGATAAGAGAATGTTCTGTGGCCTGCTAACTTCTTTTTAACCTTAGGGACACATAGTAATCCTGATTCCTGAATTAATGAGTGGTAACATTCATGAGTTTTGATCTTTTCTTTTCAATAATGTTAGCTAGCTAGCCAAAACTAGCATTTGCCTTACCTCAACATGAGCAAATAAATATTTGGTGAGGACTATTATTAGCATTTTAATATTTCTTGTTTTGTCTTCCACCTTAAAATCATAGCCTATCACAAGCTAGGCTATGCTGGGCAAATTGTTTAGTGTAACTGCAGCTAGCTAGCTATTTAGAGCATTATTGCTATTTGCATGTTTGGCTGTCATCAAACATTGATGACGTGGATGTCTAAGACCAATATTTACAAGATAAATAGCTGAATATTTACATCCTCTGGTTGGAAACAGGAAGACCACACCAAATTTTACTTTAATCACCAGATGCTGGAAAATTTATCTCCGTCATTCTAAGACGTGCATGATGTTCAGATAAATTCACCAAATTATCGCAAGAAGAAAATATTTTAGTTTCTAATGTAAATCAATGTTATTTTAAAAACCTTCTGTCACGGAACCATAACAAATGCAAAGTTTCTGGTTTAATTTTGTTCCTTCAAGCAGTTCAAAGCCAAAAACCAAAAGTCAGATGGAGTTCAACAAAGAAGTGGATCTCACTCAGGTTGGCGATCTCGATCATTTGGGTTCTCCTCAAAAACTGAGTGGTGGTGTTTGTGTTTGAAGATACAAGGGAGGGAAGTTACTAGAACAAAACACTGAAGCGGTAACAATGGTTGGTGGTGGAGACATTTCAAGCAACATACAACAACTGTGTATAATGTGGGTGCTTCACCAGTCAAACCTCCACGGAGATCTAGCAGCACAGAAAATGACATTGTGAAGATGAAGAAGAAAAAGAAGATAACATAAATGCACAAACATCTTGGTGCAGAGAATGTTGTTTCACGATGAAAAATGGAAAATTTGTAGTGTCCAGCGTGCGCAGAAACAGTAAATACTGCAAGCAAATAAAATAAACTGTAAAAATACACGAATTGTATCTCACCACCAGTTCCTCAGCATATACTGTTGTCAAGAATGGCTTTCAATTTGAGATCTAAAGGGACAATTTTCTTGTAATTTTTTTTAAACAAATTCTTTTTGTAAAAACAGTTAAAGGTTGTAAGGGTGAGAACTTTTTATAGTCAGTGCATCAATTTTCCAGCTTCCAGCTTCACATGCACAAGGAACATTGTAGCATAGGCCATAAAATAATAGCGTAATTAATCCAGCCCCTGGGTTAGCAAATTTGAGATGAGATTAAGTTAATATAAGTGATTGACGGCTCTTCTCATTTTTCAAAGGTGGTTCAATCTATTGCTGATAAAGCAGGCATTAAGATCAAGCAGTTATCAGGAGACTAGTTGCATTAAATTTCCCCCTCGGTGGCCGGACGTTACACAGCAGGCTTTGGAAGCCACTGTATTTTGATCCGTGTATTAAGACATTGGGCTTGTCCATGTAATGTTATCTGAGTGCCAGTTGAAAAGATCTTTTTTTCCTTCCACCATTCCGATCCTCCTTGCTGAGGCCGCTCACGGCCAGCTGGATTTCCCCACAGGACGGTGGGTGGACCTTAGCCACTATGCTAATGCCTAGCATAGAAAGACAAGCATTTCATTGAGCATACAGTCAAGTCCATAAGTACTTGAACAGTGACACATTTTTTATTATTTTATCTCTGTACACCACCACAATGGAACTGAAAAGAAACTGCATTTCACAAGCCAAAAGGTTACTGTAGCAGGTTAATGTACGTAGCTAGCTAACTTGCTGAATACACTTTACCATCAGAGGTTCTGAATTAGATTGTATCAAGTGTTGACAGATGAATAGTGATGGCTAATTTCCACCTTTGGCCTTTAAGTTACAGTTTAAATAACTAATTTATCTAGTGAAAGCTAACATTTACCTTACCTAATATTAGTTAGCTAATAATTAAGACTACAAAGGTAAGAACAGAGATTGTCATTACATAAATCACTTTCTGCTTCATACCAGATTGTAGTTGTAAATGACAGGGCCATGGATTGGACAATTTATTGTTGTTCTTGAATAATTTGTATGGCCACACACATTTTTCACCTTGTTTTGTCTAATAATGTGGTTTATTTGATCAATATCACTTGTTTGTTGTAGTGTTATTTTGTGAAATCTTTCAAACGTAAAAATACGACACAGAACTGTTGCCTACAACGTTCTGGGAAACCTCGGAAGAACTCCAACAGAGGTCTATTACTCCTATTGGGAGAATATCAGCGGAAGGACTCAAATTTATTTTAAGTATTTTTGAGGCTTTTTGACCAGTTTATACTCCAGTGTTGTTTTCCACCATTCTTGACAAATTATCCCAACATTTTCAGCATTTTGTTTAATTTACTCAACTTGGTTATCGGCCTTTACAAAGTGTGGATTTAAAATACAGTCCAGGCGCATTTTTATCTCTGTGTTTCACGCTTTGGGAGAAAGGAAAAAGGGCCAAGGTCATATGACATGCAACTTATTGATTTTAAGGGCAAAATCGATATATTTCTTCATCTTGATTGGATTAACAGTTTCAAGTTCAACTTTTAATTGGATTTCTGCTGTCTATAACAACAGCTTCTTTGAAAATCAATAACCCAATCAATACTTCCATGTTCATAAAGTACAGCTGTTAAAAATTAAGGGAGCAGACATATCCCCTGTTCTGAGTACGAAAAACGCAACATTAAAAAACTACAAATACAAAGTTTGCAAAGAATCTTCAATGAATCAACACTTTTATCTCTGAAAAGTAGTTACTTAAATATTGGGAATGGTTAATCACCCAGTCATGTGCTGAAGACTGAAGATAACATCTACCCCATATGGACAGAAACCTTAAAATAAAATCTGTGCTCCATTTCTAAGACTTAATCCTTGTCTACGCTTTGCAAAAGACAGCAGAACACGCCAAGCCGCTAACTCCAGTCCTAGACAGGTAGACGGCCTGTATCTGAGCAATGACTGCACCCAGCATTGTTTATATCTATCAAGAACATGACTAATTATTTCTTTTGTTGGGCCAGATGTCATAGATTGCAAAAGTAGCAGGTGGTCAATTATTTAATTAGTCCACTTGACCAACCACTACTAGAGATAAGAGCACATTGAACTCAGGCTGCTGTATAGAGTGGTCTTTTTAAACTTAGCCCAAATACCCACACAGACTAATTAGATTTTACCCCCAAGTACAGGCTCAATAAGACATGTCGGTTGTATTGGTCTTGCAAATGTATTTGGTCCCTTGGTACTTCTCGCATTTTAATTTGTTTATACCATTTCAAATACAAAAAGTAAATCAGACTCCTCAATATAAAAATTTCTAAAATTATCTTCCTTAAACACAAACTCAAAGCA
This sequence comes from Thalassophryne amazonica, assembly GCF_902500255.1. Classification (NCBI taxonomy): domain Eukaryota; kingdom Metazoa; phylum Chordata; class Actinopteri; order Batrachoidiformes; family Batrachoididae; genus Thalassophryne; species Thalassophryne amazonica. Next base: position 19,630,242 of record NC_047125.1, on the reverse strand, counting down.
AATCTCTGCAATTTGATATAAATTAATTAAAAATCTAAAGGCCAAGATGATGGGTTGCATAAGTAATGAGCCCCTTTGGTATAATACCTGTAAATAAGTTTTATTTCCAGTTTTCTTCAGAAAAGTCAAGGATTGGGACATGAACATTTCCAAGTTACTGAATATGTCTTGGACTTTACATCAATTATGAAGAAATACAAACAGTATGGCACTCTATGGTAAATCAGTGTGGAGTAGACAGTTCTCAAAAACTGAGTGACTGTACATGAAGGAGAAGAGTGAGGAAAGCCACCAAACACCCAGACAACCCAGAAGAAGTTATAGGCTTCTGGGCTGTGATTGGAAAATTGTGCAAAGTGAATGTTTTGCATTTTGCTTCATCAGTTATAGAGCTTCATGATGAAGTGGTACAGAGAAGGATTTTCTAAAGTGTAAGAACCTGCACTCAAAAAGGCTGTGGATGCAATTGTGATACTCACACAGAGGAGCAAAGTGTAAAACTGATTTACTGAAAAATCAGGCAGTGATCGGTATACGGCAAGGCAAGCTAAAAAAATAGCAAAGGTATCCAAATCATGAGACAAAGGTGTGGTCAATAAACAGGCAAAAAGGTTCAGTACAAGGCGATCAAGAACTGGAAACAAAGAACTGGCAAAGAGATGGAGGAAAACAAAGGGTTTAAACAACAGGTGTGATTAGAGACAATGAGACACGTGTGGGAGAGCAGCCAGGAAGAAGGCGTGGCAAATAAAAAACAAGACACACCCAGACCAAGCCCCAAGCACAAGACAAGAGCGTGCAGTCCGACAAACACAAAGCAGACAGAACCTGAATAAAAGATAAATCCAAACATGAATACAAAGAAATGCAAAGATCCACACATGAAATACTCTCCCCGGCCCCCAAACAGAGACAAAAGAGGACCTGAAAGTTCAGCTCCAATTTGCCAGAAGGTACATCTGAGATGCAAAGCTAGATTTGCAAGCCTTAACACCATATTATCATCATACTATAAATATTGTGTCAATAAAATGGGAATATTAGAATGATGATGTTAAAACAATCACAACCATGATTTATGTCAACAAATTAGAATATGGGAACTATGGTGTTGGAAAAAAGAGTCATTGTTCCATCTTAGTAAGCGTACAGTAGTTTCCTGTAAAATGTTAGCCAAGGAATCTATTACTCATTTAATAAAAATAGAACACATTACAACACATAAGCTTTCAAAGTCATTGCAAAGCCCTACAAATAATACGTACATTAAAAAAAAAAGTTTTCCTAAATTTTCTCTGTGAATGAAAAGTACTTCAAGCCTTAAAATCATTGGGTTGCAACAAAGGCGTTACTGAAAAAGAAGCTATGGGCCCAGTCTTTTCCAGAATACACTTTATTAGAATATGAATATCTGCAACTATAACCTCTATGGTCACAACAAATACAATTTTATGTGTTCAAGAAGCGATATATGTAATGCACTTCCTTAACAGAAATAAATTAGCTAACCTATTTAGTACAACATTACTTTATTTCACAAATGTTCCAGTGCATGATATTTCAATGTAAAAGTTAAACTAAACTTATAGTCCCATTTGAATGTGTACCAAAAGCACAACTGAGGTGGCACAAGGGATATATATATATAAATAAAAGATCAAAACAGACACAAAAATTGCTGTAAAGAAGTGCGCACAGCTTTTGTTCAACTCTTGATTAAATGCTAAAAGAGAACATATGGTGAAAAAAGCAAATATAGGAGTATCATGTCTGGCTGAAGTTACTGAGGTTCTTCCAAGTGTTTACTCCAGTCATATCCATAGCAAGAAATGGATGAAATGCAAACATCCGGGGTTTATATTCTCTACGAAACATATCTGATTTGAACTATGCTGAAACATAATGGTTGCATGATGTACAATGATTACTGCTTTTATAAATGCAGATTGTGAATGCAACTTAACTGTAATCCATCTTTTTGTGCCAGTGACATCGGGATATATCATTAATCATGACACAAAACATATCATATAAAGGACCATCAAGAAACCTTAACCAGTTATAAAATCAAATGAGCAATATTACTCGTGCCCACCTATGAATTTTAGCAAGCTTATAAAAAAAACCCCAAACATATCAATTACCTGTATTTTCCAGAGTGTAAGTCGCAGTTTTTTTTTTTTGTTTTTTAAGCATTTGGGAGGCCCTGCTACTTATATTAAAAGAACTGAATTTGTTATTGATGATAATTACAGTCACTATTTAAACAGGTCTTGCGTAGGAATCAAAGCACTAAACAAAATAAACCCCAATAATAAATGAAGAAATACCAACAATGACAAGTACACAATGCACAGAAATCCCAAATTAATGAGCTGGTAATACAGAAAAAGGTGCAACTTACACTCCAGATAACAATAAAAATATCAAGTTCAACAAATATTTACTTGGTTGAAAGAGATTTTGTGCTAATGAAGTCCTCCAATACCAAATCAGTGTGTAAATGCGACCAATCTGGTTTGATAAAGTACAAATTTAAAGGGGTGAAACAAAGATTTAAAAAATTATTGCAACATTTTTGATTCTTTGGCTAGTATTAAAATGAATATTGCGAGACCGAAAAAAAAAAAAAAAAAAAAAAAATCCTTAGGCACTTACATCTACTTGGATATTGTGATATTCCCAACTGGAGTTGCTGACATATTGGTTCAGCAAACCAAAATGACAATCATGTTGAGATCTGATCAAGTAATTCGATAAAAACAAACAAAACAAAATAATTTCAAGTTCACCATTATTCACAATGTTACAAGCCATTTGTTCATGAATCGCGACCTAACTAAAGACAGTGGAAGCACAAAATTTCATAGAAGAGATCTTAACACCATATTATTAAGGACATAAAATGTTGTCAGAATCGACTAAACATAAATTGTAAAGTGACACTCAATATTCTGTATTACTGCTAAAGTTGTATATAGACCTTACAAGAGGATAGAGTAGCTTGAAATTTATTCTCCAGCAACTGGACTTCTTGATGGGCTTCAAGATGTTTCTTCACTCATCCAAGTGACTTCTTTAGTTCTTCTTTAGACACCTTCAAGAACTGAAGAAGTCACTTAAGACCAACAAAAGGCTAGCTGTTGTAAACGTCTTGCCATCATCTATCTGGATGACTAACAACCTTCATCTACAAGTTGTGGTAACTGTAATGTTTGAATGAAAATAATTTGATCAAAAAGCTGCATGTACAGCCCAACTGATCATTTTAATTTCTATTAGATGGCAAAGTCATAAAGGTATCATCCGCAAACATTCGACTAAGTTTTCATAAAACTCTGCAGATTTGATTTTCATAGAGCAGTGCAAAAATAGGAATAGTAACAAAAACAATTAAACATTCATTGATCATCAAATGATTATCAGAGATAACAGATTGGGGTGTCTAAAGCCAGTGCAGAGGATCAAGACCAGGATCAGTTGGGGCAATTGGACCAGAGAACACAGGATCAGATGGTGGCTTCGTAAGACCCAATCGATTGCCAATGCTTTGTTGACTCCATTGATTACAAATAGCAAGCCACCTCAGTAGGCAATAGCATTTGTATTTTCATCTTTCCCTAATTAAAGTACTGCAGCTGCAATTTACACAAGTGGGCTGTTCAATAAACGAAGGGTTGCTGGGTTTGAGCCATAATTGTGGGCAAGTCTTGACATCGAACACCTACACTACTCATGTAGACAAAAATGGTCATATTGGACTCTGACGGGAAGATACCCAACGCTAAAAGACTGACTGCGTTGTAGACCACAATGGGGACCTGCCTATTAGGGGGTGCCTGACCCCGCCCCTAAACAACAGGTATGTCCACATTCAACTTCCCTTTGACAATGTTAAAATTAACCAGACAACATATAACAAAAAAAGCAGCTGCTTAACAAATAAAAACAGCAACATTTAAAAGAAAGAAGGCAACAAACTTCATACAAAACACACAAAAAATGCCTTTCTATTCGACACACCAACATGATCCTTGTTCTGTCTGTAGCGGTTTAAAGGTCAGTAGTAAAAGCTCTTTATTAAAGAAACCTGAGAGGGGTCCATTTCAGTAGCTGCTTTTGAATGAGGTGAAGACTTCCATCCGTCTGACGCAATTAGCCACGAAACGTGCTTCCCAGATGCTAAAAGTAGCAATCACAGTGAGTTTAAAATAAATCATATCATTCCCAATAGGTCTTGAGCTTTTTTAGTGCCAGTCTCGGTTTTGCTGAGAGAAACCGTTTGGGTGTCCACTGACAAACGAGGGATGCTGCAGCACAGAAGAGGACGGTGAAGGCGAGCAGGTGTATGTACAGCGCTGACCGCTACAGCTCAGCTACACATGGGTGCGAAACTGCTGGCCGACTTGGAGCGACTGTCTGCTACGTAGCGGGATGAACCACAGGAGTTTCCAGCGGGTGCCGCACACTTCAGCCAAAGCCCACTGCCATGATCTCTTTGAGCCGTATCTGGAAAGAAACGGGAATCTATTGCCTTTGAAACACACACGTGGGAGAAATATGTTCTGGAGCGAACTCAGACTTAAGAAGACTCACATTTCATTTGAGAACAAGGCCATTTTTTCAATGGTTGTCGTGTCCTGTGACATGGAAACAATAGATAAAGGTCAACGCAGAACAAGTGGACATTATGAAAGAAGGTCCAACAAGAAGAACCCAGGCCACCAGGAATCTTTATATATGTATCTTATACAACCCCTGGCAAAAATTATGGAATCACCGGCCTCGGAGGATGTTCATTCAGTTGTTTAATTTTGTAGAAAAAAAGCAGATCACAGACATGACACAAAACTAAAGTCATTTCAAATGGCAACTTTCTGGCTTTAAGAAACACTATAAGAAATCAAGAAAAAAATATTATGGCAGTCAGTAACAGTTACATTTTTAGACCAAGCAGAGGAAAAAAATATGGAATCACTCAATTCTGAGGAAAAAATTATGGAATCACCCTGTAAATTTTCATCTCCAAAATTAACACCTGCATCAAATCACATCTGCTCGTTGACATTGACCCTGTGCCATGACATTGACCCTACGTGTCTTCTTGCAAGGAATGTTTTTGCAGTTTTTGCTCTATGGCAAGATGCATTATCATCTTGAAAAATGATTTCATCATCCCCAAACATCCTTTCAATTGTCCAAAATATCAACGTAAACTTGTGCATTTATTGATGATGTAATGACAGCCATCTCCCCAGTGCCTTTACCTGACATGCAACCCCATATCATCAATGACTGTGGAAATTTACATGTTCTCTTCAGGCAGTCATCTTTATAAATCTCATTGAAACGGCACCAAACAAAAGTTCCAGCATCATCACCTTGCCCAATGCAGATTCGAGATTCATCACTGAATATGACTTTCATCCAGTCATCCACGATTGCTTTTCTTTAGCTCATTGTAACCTTGTTTTTTCTGTTTAGGTGTTAATGATGCCTTTCGTTTAGCTTTTCTGTATGTAAATCCCATTTCCATTAGGCGGTTTCTTACAGTTCGGTCACAGACGTTGACTCCAGTTTCCTCCCATTCATTCCTCATTTGTTTTGTTGTGCATTTTTCGATTTTTGAGACATATTGCTTTAAGTTTTCTGTCTTGACGCTTTGATGTCTTCCTAGGTCTACCAGTATGTTTGCCTTTAACAACCTTCTCATGTTGTTTGTATTTGGTCCAGAGTTTAGACACAGCTGACTGTGAACAACCAACATCTTTTGCAGCATTGCATGATGATTTACTCTCTTTTAAGAGTTTGATAATCCTCTCCTTTGTTTCAATTGACATATCTTGTGTTGGAGCCATGATTCATGTCAGTCCACTTGGTGCAACAGCTCTCCAAGGTGTGTTCACTCCTTTTTAGATGCAGACTAACGAGCAGATCTGATTTGATGCAGGTGTTACTTTTGGGGATGAAATTTACAGGGTGATTCCATAATTTTTCCTCAGAATTGAGTGATTCCATATTTTTTTCCTCTGCTTGGTCTAAAAAAGTAACCATTACTGACTGCCACAATCTTTTTCTTGATTTCTTATAGTGTTTCTTAAAGCCAGAAAGCTGCCATTTGAAATGACTTTAGTTTTGTGTCATGTCTGTGATCTGCTTTTTTTCTACAAAATTAAACAACTGAATGAACATCCTCCGAGGCCGGTGATTCCATAATTTTTGCCAGGGGTTGTATAATGTATCTTTAACATACAAAATAAAAAGGAGACCGGCCCATCAAGTTGCATGGGAAGGCCACTAGAGGCCACTGTTGCTTTTTTAATGCAAATCCATTTTATAGAATGCCGAACACAATTCATAATCAAGACTTTCCATTATTAATATGTTGCATTTATTTGTTACTTTTGTTTTTTTGTTCATTTTTAATGGCTTGATTTTAAATGTGTGACACATTCACTTTCAAAAATCACAGACTGTAAATGAGATAAGATTAAGTGGTACACCCGCCACAAAATCCGGAACCAAAGCCAAAATAAATATAGAAATATTTTTTTCTAAAATTTTTTTGTAATACTGGTGCAACACTCTTTCATTGATCTTGACATTTAGGTATTCTGACAAAATTTTTCAGGCTACATTTACAGTCCACGATTCACAAATTCCTGACCATTTCTTTCTTGTTTTTTCCATTTTATTTTTATATAAATTGTACATAGGTCTGGGGTGTATTAAAGGCACTAGTTTTCTTGCAAACTTAAATGTCATAGCATTTATCATATTCTTTGTTAGTGACTATGTGCACAATCATACATGCTTAAGTTTCCTGGCACTTCCATTATTTTTAAGCTACCATCAAAATCATACTATATTTTGAAATTGCTTGATAAATCCTTCTTGAAGAGACATTTTTAGCAGAATAAACATTATGCTTTAATTCCTCGATCAGACAGAATATGTACGTACATATATATACACACACATATATACATACATACACACACACAGTCATCTTGTGTTTCTTACATTTTCTAATAATTACATCAACGGTGTTGGCCTTCTCACCAGGCTGCTTGCCTGTTGTCCTGTAGTCCATCCCAACCTTGTGCAGGTCTACAGTTTTGTCCCTGGTGTTCTTAGACAGCTCTATGATTTTGGCCATGGTGGACAGGTTGGAGTGTGATTGACAGAGTGTGTGAACAGGTGTCTTTTATACAGGTAACAAGTTCAAACAGGTGAAATTAACATAGGTAAAGAGTGCAGAATAAGAGGGCTTCTTAAAGAAAAATTAACAGGTCTGTGAGAGTGAGAATTCTTGCTGTTGGTAGGTGATCAAATACTTATTTCATGCAATAAAATGCAAATTAATTATTTAAAAATCATACAATGTGATTTTTTTTAATTTTATTTTAGATTCTGTCTCTCAAGATGAACTGTACCTATGATAAAAATTACAGACCTCTCCATTTTTTTGTAGGTAGGAAACATGCAAAATCAAGTCGATCAAATACTTATTTGCCTCAATGTATGTACAGTAAAACTCGCCTAAACCGTCATCGTATAAACTGGATATTTGCACTCACTGGACAAAAGCAAAAGTCTCAATGCTTTTGTATGGCTTTCCATGTAATAAACACCGTATATAACGGATTTTGTATAACAGATTTTCACTCACATCGGATGAAATGTCCTGTCCGACTTCAATGCATTTCCATTAAAAACCCCTTGCATGTACCAGACAGAGCAGTCTGGATGTGCTCAGGAACAGAGGTACAAAATTAAAGTTCAGCACTGACACTCGATTTTTTTTTTCTCCCCCCAAACTGATGGGACCCGTAGTCTGATGTGCACCTGCTACATCGGACACCGCAAAAGGCTGTGATCACTTTTACATTTCACTCTCTTTTTCAAAGTTTTTGCAGCGTGCAGCTGATTACACCAGCAATTCATGGAGTTAATTATACACCTTACCTTTGATTTGGAGGTTGTAGAAAGAAGAGCTCATTGAGGGACAAATTTTCCAGAAAAAAAAAAACCCAGAAAAATTACATAAAGACGCAACAGAGAACTTTACAACTGTCACGTATGTCGACGTCACTGCACGGCCACGGAGTTACAGAGGATCTGCAGAGGATTTTAAAGTACACTTTGCAATGGACTTCAAAAAAAAGAGTGACTCGACCAAATGTAATATTTTTAATGCATATAATGTCCGCAGGCATTTATTTTTTTCCAGAGGAAGTTTTGACCCAGTCATTAAATGAGGCAGGTCCCAACTCAGGATTCCCCGTAGATCATTCGGGGCCTCCTGACTGTAACTAATCCATTAAATAAACATAATAGATTTTGTCCGTTTTATAAATGTAATGGATTTCGGTTACAACGGACAAAATTCGCCACCTGAGATACATTATATGCAAGTTTTACTGTATGTATCATAAAAATGTCCTTGTCCTGCTCCCAGTGGGCAGCGCAGCTGAGCGGTTTGCATGGCAACACTCTGACATCTGTGTGTGGGTGTAGATAATGCTTTTAAAATTTTACTTCTTGACATGAATTAGTCACATTACCATAAGTACATTTTGCACACCATTGACACGCTCGCATTTAAATGATGACAACAAATGTAGCAGTAAGCAACATGTCATTGGACAGTAAATAATGCCGCAAAAGAAATGGATAATGAATATAATAATGTCATTACTCACAGACAGGATGCCCGTCAATTGAGTGTAAAACAAACTGCTCATGCCACCGAACATGATCACTCCCATGACCGCTGAAATCCGCAGCAGAGCCAGTTCATGGCGAGTTGTAAACTTGGCCTGTCAGGTGCAAACAGAATGGAAACCCATTGGTGTTGGAATCACCACATTTGTATAATTTTTTCATAAATTAATATTTTTAGCTGACTTTTCAATGTCACCAATTCTGTCAGAAGTGCTTCAATGCTACATAATCCATTTAAAGGATAATATTTTGACAAATCACATTTTTTTCTTCATGAGTTTTGGAAAAGCTGAGGTAGGTACCCAGCAAAATGCTCCAAACATGAAAACAATGAATTCTACCATTTTGCAACTCACCAAATTAAAATGGCCATACCATGCAGATGAAGTGAGTAGACTTTGCTTAACTTTGATGCACCAATTCAATAGTAATCCAAGATAATCCAAGTTTGTTTTGTTTATGCAATGCGCCACCTGCTGGCCACGTCTGGGATTGTTGTAGACTTCTCAGGCCTTTTAGATAGCGGCAGAAATGGGTGACAGTAATAATAATTGTTTTCACAATGGGCAAATCAGTTATTGTTTGCATTTAGTCGGTTAGTCTCCAATAAACAAATACATAAGCAAATAAACTAATAGTGGAAAATGTCAATCATAATGTCAACACAGTACGATTGACAATTTGCCCAACAAGAAGTCATAAACCCAAATGCAAACGTGTTTGTTAAGCAGTCGGTAAACTGCACAAACGACTGACTTGTGGTCATTTAAAACACACCTGATCGAGTAGCGTCAGTGGCTGGAAGTAGTAGTACTGACAGAAGTCCAGCGCAAGAGTGAACAAACTGAGCACCTGAGTGTAGAAACAGAGCTGCAGGAAGAGCCAGTGGTTGTCTTCTCCCACGCAGTTATTGATCCTGAAAGGAAAACATCATCCAGCTTCAGTCATTAATGTTTTCCAGATACAAATAAATCTACAGGTTGGGATTTTTCAACTTTACGTGGATATTTTTGTATAACGAAGCTCCAAAGGTCTGCTGTGGGTTTGGAGTTTTACCAAGGACAGTGGTGGTCCATTCTGCGCACACAGTGGCCACAGCGACTGCAGTGGTGGGACCTCTTAGGTCTCATTAAGTTGCACTTGTTGCACAACTCCCAATGCTCTCTCTCTGCAATATACCGTAGATAAATGGGGGGGGGGGGGGGGATCACAGTCAAACATACAAATAAATGGAGAAGTGGTCAAGTCAAAGAGAAGTGATAGTGGCGAGGTGTTTCTCCGTACCAGAGTGAGGTATGTGAGGGTCCACGGGAAGACGGCCGGGATCTGCTGTGGAAGCTCTGAAAAGTGCCACTATGCATAGTGCTGATGCTATGTAATAACCTGAGGGTAGAAAAGATGATGAATTGACTTTCAAACACCTGAAGCACAATCTTGAACACAAATTTCCAAAAACAAGTGAAGTGTAACGATGTATAGTTCTATGTGGACTTGTTGTTTGATCAAGTCTGTCCAAAACTGAACCACTTTATCCTTGACTAATTCATTTTATCCATATGGGTTCCCAACTGTTATGACCCGAGGTCATGTGACCAATAGAAAGATGTATGTTTTCACATTCATGGGTGAATCTTTAACTGATTCCTTAATAATAACCATTCTGAAACACCCTCGCCATATAAGAACTGAACATTTTGATCTGAGTCCATGACCTTGACTTTGACCTGAGTAACAATAATAGTCAGTCTAGTTTTTCCAGTTGTTGTCGTCACATGACCACATGTTCAGTGGTCAATTCCCTATTCACACCTGATCAAACTACCGAACCTCAACAATTACGCAGTGTGATGCCACTGCATCAACTGGCAGCTGGAATAATAGCCACTAGGTTGCCCCAATTTTTCCCCAAATTTACTCTCTGGCCTTGGCCGACTCTCAATTATTCCACCAACAGTGATCCATTTTCGGCCTAAACTGTTTGAGGAACAATACGCTCCATACACTAATACAATACGTACCGGCAACTGTAACCCAGCAGATGTGTCCTTCATTATAATGCGGAAGCAGAATCAGTTTTGGTACAAAGAGGGTGTTGTAGAGCCAGATCGCAAATACCGCGCTTACGCACAGCCAGCCCGTGGGGTCCACCACGAAGTGCAATCGAAACTTCATGGCTCCCGGGTATCTGAAAAGACCAACCGCATACAAACAGAAACATATCTCAACTTGTTGCTTGTATTTGTTGTTTAATTTCTAACACAAATGCCATCAGTTTGCAGTGAAAACAAATTAAATGGTGGAGCTGTTCCAATAAGTTCAGAGAAGACTGTTTGATAATGTGCATTGATGTCATCAAGACACTATGCCTCAGGTTTGACTCAAGTATCAAGACTGAGTCGAGTTCCCATTACTGTACTAAAATTAATAGAGATATCAATATCTTTTACCAAATCACAGTGTTATAGTGTATTATCAAAAAATAAATAAATAAATAAATAATAAAGAAATCAGAGTCCAGTCCTCGAATCTGAGTCTTCAGTACTCCATTCCATGTCAAGGGTACAGAAAATGACAACTTGAGTCAGACTGTAGTCTGAGTTCTGGGCACAAGTACTACAAGTCTGGTTTGAGCTACAAAACTGAAAAAGATCTGGTAGGGCTTTCTTGTTGTAATTGATTTTCCTCAGTAGATGTCACTAAACTAGCTATTAAAGGATGCTTTGCATAAAGCTCCATTTAAAAAAAAACAACAAAAAAAAAACAACAGTTTGTCATCCTTAACATCAGATAAAAGTGATGCGGGAGGGCAGATTTTTATTTATTTTTTTTTTTTTCTTAGAAACAGGTGCATACAACATCATTTCAAACCTGAAAAATGACACATACAGCACCTGCATACCAAGTGAGGCACTGGAAATATCTATTTTTAAAATAAATCTTGCTTCCACATTGAATACAGTCACTGTACTGCACGCTAGTAGTGTGATAAACATGCGTACTGTGTATGAGTGAGACGGAAAACTTGAATGTGTGGCTGTCAATCACAACAAGCAGCAAATTCTGGGCCCAGTTCGGTAAACTTTGGCTGTCTTCGGCTAAAGCATACTCACCACCTAGCGGACGTGAAGGGTCTTGCACCAGCTGTACCGCCAGCAATGAAATTCACCAAAATAATAATAATAATAAAAACAACAAATTGATGCAGGCCGATTTCGGCATGCGGGCGGGGATGATAAACTAATGTTTTTTTTTTTTTTAATGGAGCATAATGGGGTAAAAAAAAAAAAAAAAAAGGCCGTGGCTATTCGCACTGCGGCCGTGTCCATAACTCATTTGGCTATTCGCACGGCAAGACTCTGGTACGTATATTCGCACAGCAAGACTGGTGGCAAAACTTGGAACTACTTGTATAGACACTCATACTGCATTCAAAATGTCATAACTCCTTTAATATTTTTCAATTTTTATTTATTTATTTATTTTTTTTATTCGGCCGTGTCCATAACTCTTATTTCGCTATTCACACGGCAAAGACTCTGGTGGCAAAACGTGGAACTACTTGTATAAACAAACATACTGCATTCAAGATGTCTTAACTCCTTTAATATTTTTCAATTTTTGATTATTTTTTTTTATTCGGCTGTGTCCATAACACTCATTTCACTATTCGCACGGCAAGACTCTGGTGGCAAAATGCAGAAAGTTTGTGTGACCGTAGGACCTTCGTGGCTGGGACAGCGGTGGGATCGAACCCGGACGGTTCGCACTAAAGACCATTCCTCGACCAGGTCAGCCAAAGGGGCCAAGCAGGAACGTCTTTTCAATCAGGACCCGAGACCCTGAGAGTTATGGACACGGCGGTCGTGCAAATAGCCACTTCCAAAAAAAAAAAAAAAAACTACAGACAAGATTGAAACAAAACCTTAATGGCAAATGGAGGATTCCAGTTTACTCTATTCATACACATGCATGGAATTCAATCACGTGTGACACCACCCCCACCCACCGATCCACAAAATGTTAGAACCGCCCCTGTTTACTAGCATTAAATAAGGTGTGGATCTCCTTTCTAGATAACAAAAAAACCACAACACAGGCCTTCGGTCCGACATGGTACATAGCCGTACACAAACCCTTATTAAATGACATTTACAGCCCGAACACGCGCATTCTTTACGAGAACAGGTCGAACAGCACATGTTCGTCCATCATTCTGACTGATTGACAGCCCTAATGGGCGGCTTTACTCTGTTAGCTCAATGCTACAACCCTCATTATAGGCTTAAAGAAAACCCTAATTCCCTCATGTAATTGTACAGGCGAATTTATCACTTGTAAGATTGAAACAAACACCTACTTTTGACGGTGTTATTCAGCCGCCTTTCAATTCACTTCCTCATCTGGCAGGACCAGTCTGTCCACCAACCGCAATACAAGCATCCTTCCGGCAGCTTGCATTTCAAAATAAGTCACGAAGAAAATACAAGCGGAAGTTTGAAGGAAAACAGCAATATGCTTTTCAGCCCAGCCCGCGTTCATAAATAACAAGGAGACGTGAATACTACATAGTTAAATGTATAACTTGAGGCTGTTTTTTTTAATGATATTCAGGAAACACATCAACATATGTAAAAATCTGCAACATGTACAGCACTGTGTCAAAGTTTTAAAAAAAATTAACATTCCTAAGACTTTTAAATATGAAGAAAACGGATATATATATATGTAACGGGGTTGAATTGTACCTGTTAAATTATGGCAAAAAGGTGCAACACCGCCATCTAGTGGCGCAGTGGTGGACTTGGGTAAAGCACAGAAAAAAAGAGGACTTCACTGTGGTAAGACGTTTTTTCTACGGTCCGGGATACTTAATTATTTTCTTTACATTTCAAATGTTTATATTTAACATTTTGCCGCGGCATGTACTCACTGTGACTTAAGCTAACTGCTTTGAGCACTTTCTGTGAGTTATTGGACCAAAAAAAAAAAAAGATGTTTAGAGACGTATTAATGATGCTAAACTAGCTTAAATGTTTTCCCTCGTGGCAGGTGTGTTCAGATTGTCCCGACACTGACGCAATCTTTCCCACACCACTGCGGTGCTATATGCTGTGTTGCAGGTAATATTTTTCGTGCATTTTTTCCTGTAAATGTAACTTTCCCTGATGTTTTATTTTGTTATCAGCCTGTGTGAGCAGCTTTTGTTTGTTCAGTTAAAGGGCTCGCATTTGTTCACATAGTTCTGTATTTAATGTTAATGAGTCACTAGTAAAATATCTCATAGTAGATGTTTATTGTGTTCTTCAAAGATGCTTCATGTCATATAATGATTATGTAAGGATTGTTAATTTAGAATGTTAGAACAACAAAATAATACACTATACGATCACATTAGAATGTATTTTTCTTTTCTTTTGTTTTATGTGAACAGATTTCTGTATTTAATTGCAACAATTGACTTAATTACTGTCCGGCACAGAAAAAAGAGGACTTCACTGTGGTGTGTTCAGATTGTCCCGACACTGACGCAATCTTTCCCACACCACTGCGGTGCTATATGCTGTGTTGCAGCTGTGTTGCAGAGGTGTTGTAATAAAGTACCCCCATAATCCACCTGGTCGTCATCTCTGGAGGCAACAGCAGTGTGGTAGCCTGCGACCCGTCACATTGGTGCCGTGACCTGTCGATCTGTTGCTGGTTCTTCATCCTGGACCGGGATTACCTTGCTGGAGAGCTTCACCTTGCACTTCCAGGTGGACAGAGTATCTGCCAGTCTATAGCATATCTGGTTGTTGCTCCACCAGTTCTTTTGTCTTATTATATTCTTTTCAGTTTTTATTGTGTTTTATGAGATCCTTTTTGAGTGGAGATTTGAATATGCGCTACGTACAAGGGAATGCTAGTACGCCTCCTTTTATTGGTAGAGGTAGGGGTAGGGGTATGGTGTTGCAGTTTGATAGCCCTGTTCAGGGGGGTGGTGTTCATGTGATGGGGGGTGAGCACGTGCTGTCTGGAACCTCTTCAGTCAGTGGGGATGGGGTTCCTTCTCGGAGCTGTCATGCTGTGCCTACACAGAGCACACCGGTTACTGCTACATTCACGCAAAACCCTGCTTCACCTTCTCCTGATGTAGTCATTCAATTGGGCGACATTATCAGGCAGGTTGGACAACAGCTGGCGGATAGCGTAGTTGCACGCCTCAGCCCAATGCATAGTACACCTACACCAAGCCCCCCAAATGTACACGATGCCCCCACTAACTTGTATACACATAGTCAGAATTTGTCACAAGTTCAACTACTGTCTCCTAGGAAGGTGAAAGAGCCTCCAACCTTCACAGGAGATAACTCTGACTCTGTGGATGTGCACGAGTGGGAAGACCTGATGAAGGGTTACATACAGAGGACAAATGTCAAGCCAGAGCAGTGGGAAGACCTGATGAAGGGTTACATACAGAGGACAAATGTCAAGCCAGAGCAGCAGGCTGAGGAGATTCTCATCCACCTCAGAGGTCGAGCTAAAGATGTTGTGAAGTTTGGAATGAGGAACAGCGGCATCGACGTGACTCTAAACCCAGATGCCATTTATGCCCTGCTCCGGAAACATTTTGCTGCTGTCCCCTGTTCCCCTCTTCCTCTGGCAGACTTTTACGCTACACTCCCAAAGAGTAACGAGGATGCGTATGACTACTGGCTGAGGCTCAACCAAGCTGCAGATGTCGCTGCTGACCGCCTCAAAGAACAGGGCAAGGAACTACATTGCCCCAGTCTGGAAGTTACGCGTATGTTTATAAAGAATTGTCCTTGCAAAGAGCTTACTATGACTTTCAGGTCAAAGACAATTGATAAGTGGACTGCGGTGGAGGTTCAGGATGTGTTGGAGGAGTACCATGCTGAGAGAGGTTTGAGAGGTGCTACTGCTGCTGCGAGTGGGAAGCCCAGTGAGAATGTGTATGTGAACAATGTTGAGGTGCTTCACACTGCGGTACCTCCACCTGACTTAACAGACCCTCACACACCCAAGTCATCAGACCTGGCGTCTCTTGAACGTGTCATCAGTATGCTGGAGAAAGTTCTGCTGGGGGGATCTACTCCAACCCAAGCTAATACCACCAGGCAGCCTAGAGTGAGAGCCCCCAGGATTGAGGGTCTGAATGAACTACCTTGTGCTGTCTGTGGCGATGCTAACCATTCTGCACTCACTCATTGCCGTGACAACCTCTGCTTTAAATGTTTCTCAGCCGGTCACTCCAGACGCAGCTGCTCCGGGCAGATGGCATCTGCACAGTTGGGAAACTAGAGGATTTGCATCAAGGGGAGGACGGTGCGGATCCTACTGGTGTTCCTCCCTCAGTTAATATTGAAGACTTTGAGTTAGTCTTTGAGTCGGTCTATTCCAGTGTGCCCTCAAGCAAAACTGTCATATTTCAAGGCACACACAGAATTCAGAAGTCAGACAGCTTGTTCTACACCACCGTCACTGCAGCAGGTGTCTCTCTGAAGGCAATGATGGACAGTGGATCGACAGGGTGCTACTTGCCAATCGGGGAGATAAAGGCAAGAGGAAGGTTGCAGACCGGTGGGATTCAACCCCTTTTGAGGTGGTGTCTGTGAGATCTGGCATTAACGTCTACAGGGTCCGCGATAATGCTACTGGAAAGGTGAAGGTTGTGCACAGAAACTTGCTGCTCCCAGTTGATTTCCTGACATTTCCTGAGCAAGATGGGCCTCAGGCAGTGTCTGGAGAGTCGCAGTCATTTGTGTCAGGTGCCAGTGGCCAAAGCTCTGTTGTTGATGATCAAGAGGACGCTCAATCACGCACTATGTATTGGCTCTTGCAGTCGCCTGTCCGGGCTGAAGCTGGGAGTGGGAGTGTTTCGGAAGGGAGTGACGTTGGTGACACCTCTCTTGTGCACGCATTGGAGACAGGCCAGTCAGGGAAGCTGCCAGACTGTGCACGTGATGGCTTTGAGCATGACCACATCCGTTGTGCACATCTTTCCTCATCCTCAGTCTCGGTGCATGTTACAGGACACACACCTACTGATACGTCTGTTGTCTTGAGTGACTTTCTCTTTCCAGATGGGGTTGAGTTGGAAGAGGTAGTTTGCACACATCCGCTATCCACACCGGCCCCTTCAGTTTTTACGAGATGTGGGCGAGTCAGCAGACGCCCAAATAGGCTTATTTGTGAGATGTTGGACCAGAGATTTGTGCAGAAAACTGAACCTGTGTTGGGGTCCATGTTCGGTCCCGTTGCATCTAATGTGCACATGTCAGTTTGTGTGTAGACCAACTAATGTGACTTTTGTAGCAGGCGATCACTTTTTTTTTTTTTTCTTCTTCTTCTCCTGCTCTTTTCTTTTGGCTAGTGTAGTTGACTTTAGAATTGGGTGTATGTGATTCCTTACACTGTAAGAGCAAAGGTATGTCCATGTTTATGAGATGTAGAAGGCATCTCTGTTAGTCTGTGTTAAGTACAGGTTTTGGTGCCACCCTGTCCTTGCACACTTCTTAGGGAAGAATTTCTGACATTGACTTTTTCGTGCATCACTGCTCGATACCCACAACCCTCTTGTCTCTCTCTCTCTCTCCTTTATTTTTGCTGGATCCATTTTTTTTTCTTCTTTTTTTGTATGTCAGTATTTTGTTTTGTTGTTGTTGGCTTTTATGTTGGAGGTTTGATTGGCGTTGCCCCTATTTAGCATAATTTAAGGGGGGTGTATGTAACGGGGTTGAATTGTACCTGTTAAAAGGTGCAACACCGCCATCTAGTGGCGCAGTGGTGGACTTGGGTAAAGTACAGGAAAAAAGAGGACTTCACTGTGGTAAGACGTCCTTTTCTACGGTCCGGGATACTTAATTATTTTCTTTACATTTCAAATGGTTATATTTAACATTTTGCCGCGGCATGTACTCACTGTGACTTAAGCTAACTGCTTTGAGCACTTTCTGTGAGTTATTGGACCAAAAAAAAAAAGATGTTTAGAGACGTATTAATGATGCTAAACTAGCTTAAATGTTTTCCCTCGTGGCAGGTGTGTTCAGATTGTCCCGACACTGACGCAATCTTTCCCACACCACTGCGGTGCTATATGCTGTGTTGCAGGTAATATTTTTCGTGCATTTTTTCCTGTAAATGTAACTTTCCCTGATGTTTTATTTTGTTATCAGCCTGTGTGAGCAGCTTTTGTTTGTTCAGTTAAAGGGCTCGCATTTGTTCACATAGTTCTGTATTTAATGTTAATGAGTCACTAGTAAAATATCTCATAGTAGATGTTTATTGTGTTCTTCAAAGATGCTTCATGTCATATAATGATTATGTAAGGATTGTTAATTTAGAATGTTAGAACAACAAAATAATACACTATACGATCACAGAATGTAGTTTTCTTTTGTTTTGTTTTATATGAACAGATTTCTGTATTTAATTGCAACAACTGACTTAATTACTGTCCGGCACAGAAAAAAGAGGACTTCACTGTGGTGTGTTCAGATTGTCCCGACACTGACGCAATCTTTCCCACACCACTGCGGTGCTATATGCTGTGTTGTAATAAAGTACCCCCATAATCCACCTGGTCGTCATCTCTGGAGGCAACAGCAGTGTGGTAGCCTGCGACCCGTCACATATATGAATAAGCAATATGTGCGATCACTCTTTAATCTTTAAAAAACTAAAAAGGTCATTTATTTTATGTGATAAAATTACGTTATTTCTTTGAGGTGGTGTCTTCAAAATAAAAAAGGAAACTGGATGAAACTTCAGTAATCTCATTATTGACCAATCAGCAGCCGTTTTGCTGCCACGTACTGGGCAGAACGACAACAATTATTATATTTTAATTTGGTATACAAAATGATTGTTTTCTTAAATAAAAAAAGACAATTTTAATGGTTAAAAATAAAAAAAAAAGTCAAAAATAAAAGTCGTCTCCTCAAAATTAACGGGTTACAGGATTTTTTTGTAACTGGTTACAAAAAATACAGTGTGTCTGTAACCACAGACTGTACCTAAGTTACGATTGCAGTAACTATGGTTACAACATATACAGTGTAACTGCAGGCTGTGCCACAAACAAGGTTCTCTGCTGCCACCTTCTGGTGAAATATAAATGTGTTAATATCTAAAAACTTATTATTTTAGGAATAAAATTAATTTTGTTCATAACTTTTACTTTACAACCAAGCAGCAACTTTTTTCTCCAAGCGGAAACTCAAACGCCAGTAATTTTTCTTGAAATTCCTGAACTGGCCCCAAAACAGCATATTACATTTTTACATTGACATACAAAAATGGAACACAATGCTAAAATACCCTCTGCCATACGAGCATAAAAATAGGAAACAGAATGAGACCTTTTGACTTCTTAAAATAGGTCAAGGTGAGCCGTCTGTTAACTTGTCCAAGGTCTGTGTCCCAATAATGCTCCCTGTGAATTTGAAGACCCTGGAAGTAATAGGAATATAGTTATGCTGAGCACAGAAAAACGGATGGACGGATGCCAAGTCTTTGCAATACCCGATGGCCATATGTTGGCCTCAAGTAATAACAAACAGAGCTACATTTTTAACATCTTTTGGTTACAGTTAGTTATACAACAGTTACAAAAAAGGAAAAAAAAAAAATATGCAAGGGGATCACATTACATATTCAGAATGATGAATCTCCCGGAATGTCATTCATAAAACAATAGTTTCTGTCCTTTAGGTGCTTTCACAAATTTTAAGGATTTCTTGTATAATTCAAAATTTTTAAAGAAAATAAAATTGGTGGGACATGGCTCCTGTGAGTGTGCT
The DNA here is from genome assembly GCF_902500255.1 of Thalassophryne amazonica. Lineage (NCBI taxonomy): Eukaryota > Metazoa > Chordata > Actinopteri > Batrachoidiformes > Batrachoididae > Thalassophryne > Thalassophryne amazonica. Next base: position 19,610,716 of record NC_047125.1, on the reverse strand, counting down.
GTATGACGCATACTCAAATGTCCTCAAACAACTTAATGTTACGAACTGGATTTGACCTGACTGCTTTACATACAGTCATGATGCACACCCACATCATCATTTGTGTGCAATCTAAACTGATAAACCAAGTGCTACATATCTGCCTGGGACTAACCAGGGCACCTGATGGAATGTTCCATGACTGCTTATCATGCTGATACAAACAAGTTCTCATCACAAATTTTTGATATGACACATGCTGCTTGAACAAACAACACGATCACATCACCCACTTACCACGTCCACACACCAGTATTTGTAACCAATCACATAGCTCCACTGATACACACGGCAGGGCAGAGACCGCTCACCTGGGGGCAGGTCGATTGGAGGAATAAGAACAGCTCAGACCTAATGTCGGGTCTCTCTGTTGCAATGGTGCATGTGACGTTTTGCTTCTGGAAGACCCCAGTGCTGTCTTAGTGACTGTTCTCAGTGCAGGCCTCTCCTACAACATCTGTTTTTTGAAGTCCTCCTCCTGTCAGTTATTGAGTTTGATCACCACATAAAACTACCAGGTGGGGTTCAGGCAAGCAGAAAACCCCCAGCACTCCCATCAACCACATAACTTCCTGCCATCTCTGCTCCACCAACTTCAACCCCACCCACACAGGGAGCCACCCATGCTCCATCCCTTTATGCATTAATTAGTCCATTGTGAATTAGTGCAAGCGGGGCTCTCAACAGTGTTTTTTTTTTTGTTTTTGTTTTTTTGCATTAAAAATATTCCAGTTCACAATCTTTAGTGCAACAGCATTAACAAAGTTTACAATTACACAAAACATAATGATCATTAACAGTAATAACAGAAAAGTTATACATACATATATAAAAACTAATGATACAGCAGACTCCTTAGTAAATGAAAATTATAACCCTTCGGGGAATAATCATTGATATACATTTCTGATTTGGAATTAAGTAAAGAGACTTAAAATAATAAACCTCAATCAGGAACAACTTGAATAATTGAGTTTTGAAATTTCCATTTATGAATATGAAACTTCCCTCATCACCGAGACTTGACAATAGATGTTTCTTTCCATGGAATTCAAAATAAGTAATAATATTCTTTCCTTCAATATTTATTGTATGTTGTTTTGCATAGAATATAATTCTCAAATTCTTTCCAAAATGTACTTGTTGAACTTCGCATTAATTTTTATATTTCAAATGATATTTTAAGACCAACACAAAGCCACAAAAACACAGGAAAGACTTTAAAGAAATCACACTCGACAGGTTTAATCAGGTCACACGCTCATTTATTGCAACTCAGTTACGTGCAGACATTCAATTCCTTTCCACAGGACGGTTAGAGAGCTTTAAACTACATATTTTCTGTACATTCTCTGAGATAAGCTCAATTTACAAAGTCAGTTCATGCTGGAATCCCTGAACAGATTTAGAATGATGGGGGAGGCTGGAAATTCATACAAAAACAGGCAACTATACCATCTGCAATCCAAATGTCAATAATAGAAAAATAAATAAGTAATTTCTGTTTTGAAGGACAAATATTAATGGGGTCATTGTGGCTTTGCACAAACCTCCTGCAATAAGGTCACAAGCTTCCCTTTATTGCATGTTGTTTTACATTAGCGTCACTCACCCGAGTCTCAAAAAGGACGTCCCATTTCTGAACAAGACAAGGCGGCAGAACTGTCACAGTATTTTTCCATTTCAGCATTTAGTGGAATGTCACAGTGTCCGGTTCTTTCTTCCTTGATACAGTGTTAGCGGTACCAAAAAAAAAAAAAGCCCTTTACAAAATTGTGTGTAAACTTGAAAAGTGATCCTGCAAACCAATTTTAATCAGACTCGCTGAACTGTCTAAAGTTACTTTTTTACCCAAAAAGTGATAGTTTATGTAAATAAGTTATAACCTAAGTATGTGAGATACTGTTCTAATCTCTAATAAGGCGTACATTAGTGCTGCTGTTAAAATAACATTAAAAAACACAAACTGGACAACTTCCTGCAATCAGAGACCTTGCAAACATCTACTTGTTTCTCGAGTTGAAGGAATGGAAACCTTCTCTATCTGGTCGCTTCCCAATTCATTGTTTGTTTTTCCCTAAAGCATTGGTTTGAGTGTACAGTGTTCTCTCAAAGTATTTGGCTCCTTGATATTTCACACATTTTAATTTGTTTGCCATTTCCAATATCTATTTCTATTTGTATTCCTTCATAATTGATGTAAATAAAGTCCAAGACACATTCAGTGACTTGGAAATGTTTATGTATCCATCACCTGACTTGTCTGAAGAAAACTGGCAATAAAACTGATTTACAGGTATGATACCAAAGGGGTCCATTACTTATGCAACCCATCATCTTGGCTTTTGTATCTTTATTTAGATCAAGTTGCAGATATTTGCTCTGAGCTTGAATTTAAGGAAGATCATTTTGGAAACATCTATACTAAGTTGCCTGATTTACTTTTTGTATTTGAAATGGCATAAACAAATTCAAATGTGTGTAATACCAAGGGGCCGAATACTTTTGGAGGGCACTGTATATATTAAAGCCTGTTCGTGAAAATCGGTTGCTTTAAGCAACTTTCACACCCCATCACGTTTGGTGCCAAACTGAGCCGAATTCCCCAAGCAAATCTCACACTTGGCCAAGGCTTGCAAAGATTCTTCCCAAGCCGCAACTTGCCACAAGTCGTAGGGAGAGTAGTTAGTCTGCATAGGTCGGTACCCAGTTTGAACTTTTTTCCCCCAAAGTTATCAGGACCTCTGAAATTCCAAAGTAACTCGGATTACTGCATAACCAACTCAGGATAACTGCCAAATGCTGCGTACACTTCGAGTGAACGCATACACAACTTGGGGTAACACTGCCTGTGCACTGTGAAAATTTGACCTGGAGCTAATTTGGAGTGTGTCCAACTTCACTAAAATTGGGAATATGTGCAAACTTGGTTCAAGGTTTTCAGATTTTTGCTAACCTATGTATGTTGTGGAGTTTGCCATGTTTCTCCCCTTCAGTTTATTGGATTTATGCCAGGTCACGGCTTGGGACAACTCAGTGCCAAATTCAGCCAAGTTTAAGACTTCCAACAGCCTCTGAAGACCAGAGCTTTGATTTTGTATGCATTCTGTCGCACAGGAACAATTACAAATACAGCGTATACATCTTCGACATACGAGTATGTCACGGAAGTCTAATACCAGACGTGTGAGGCTTAAATTTGTCTAATAAAGTAATTTCAACAGTTGCAGACAGAACTAAAGGACACTGAGGACTTTTAACATTAAATTCCAAATATACTTAACTTTAAAAAGTCGAAGACAGACAATTTTGCACAATATAACCCCTTTAACGGGCACCTGGAATGTTGTGAAAGAGTTTTCAGTGATTGTCGGCCATCTCCGTCTGCTTCCATTTACACTTGTGCTATGAACACATATTTACACAAAACAGCTCCAAACAAAACCTGTACATTTTCTAATAACTTTAACAAGACATTCATTAAGATCTGGATCACAGAAACAGTCAAAGCTTCAAGAGGAAACCCAGGTTTAAGATTAACCACCAAGTAAAAAAACAAAACAAGATATACATATATGTACACAAAGCAGGTGAACTTGCGTTATCATTTTTAAAAAGTGCACAAAAGAACAGTCAGTCAACACACTCAACAAATTACTCAACTTAGTTAAGAGCAGGCAAGTTAGGGGAGGTGAAAGAGTGGACACGAGTTGACATCTGAGCGACTGATGATACATTCTGTACATCCTCTGTCAAGAAGAAGAAAAAAAAAAAAAAAGCACAGCTAGTCCTAAAATATTCACTGCAGCATTCAACATGCCGTAGCTGCGTCAAAAACCTAAGGACAAAACTAGACTTCAAAAAGAAGGCGTTGTTGGAGTAATATCAGTCAGCAGAGGGGGGCGTTTGCATGCAAAATAGTTTTGCACCACCACCTGACCTCCCCTTCCGTCGCCCTCCTGCGATCAGACAGTATTTGTGTTTTGTCAGACGTTAGATGAATGGGGCTCCAAAGCATTTAAGGCACCACTGGACGCTGGAGGTTGGTGGTCGATCAATGCGTTGCAAAGACTTGAGCTGCTCTGAGCTCAAAGCATCATACGCCGCTTGGTACTCTCTGTCGAAGGCCTCTGGGGACACAAATGTAAAGGTTAGGAAGAAAACTAAGTTGACATCTCCACTGACAGCTGTGCTGACATCATGATGGGTCATTGGAAGGATCCTAACTTTGATCCTTATTCCTTTGATCCTCAAATAAGGATTGCTAATTATTTCAGCTATGAGGATCCAATGACACATTCACCCTTTGATCATCTTTCCTTTAATGCTGACTACAGGATAAAAGCAATGATGAAGACATGACCTCTGATCCTAATTCTCTACTCCAGACTGATGATTTGTTTCAGTGCTGTGGATCAAAAGTCAGGATTCACCCCTTGACTGTTATTCCTTTGATCCTGACTACAGGAAAAGCGTAACCTCCTTGGGGAGTTCAAGTTTGCTCAACAAATACGGCACGCAGAGGACGGGAATCTGAACCCATTTTCAGACCTTTTACCGCTGTCTGAGAAATCCTATATTCACTTACCCACATCGATATTTTCCCTTCCCAGCGCCACCAGCGACAGAAATAATATCTCTCTGTAGATACTCCTGCGAAATACAAAAAGCATTTTCATTCCTCATTCAATTTTTTTTACTCAAACAGAAGCATAAACGATTTTAGGGAAAGCTGAGTTGGACAAGTGTGAGGACCAAGAACTCGGCTGACCTCTGCCGTTTGACATCTTCTGGACGTCTTTTGATCTCTCGGATCAAAAGGTTGATTGGCCCGTAGACGTCATTGGTTTGGATGTTGCGAACAATCGTGTTCAGGAGGGTGCGAATCTCTTGGTGGTCCGTTGGAGCCAGAGTCCCCTTCTTCTCCACTGGAAAGTAACAACACAAGCACCATCAGAAAACCTCTGACACTTTTGAAAACGGTGACCTCCTGTGGCTGACAGCAACATTACAACAAAGAAGTGGCATGTGACTTATTTGTTAAAATGGAAAGTAGCTGCTCTGGTTGGGCGCAAGATGTCTGTAGACTTTTTTCTCCCCAAGACATTGCATAGGAATGACACATGATTAACAAAATCCAACAGCTACTGCCTCAAGTCTTGAGGACATACACTTAAAGAGCTTGAGTGTGTGTGTGCATGGTCTTACACAAAGTCCTCCAGAGCAGGTATAAAGGATCGCCAGGTTCCTGGTGCAGGTTAATGTTGTCCCACAGCAGCTGGACATATACTTGCTTACTGTCCTGTGACAACAGCGTGAGGGGCAGCTGCAAAGACAAACTCTTAACCTTTAAGAACTTTTACAAGAAAACTTTAAATCGAGACAGAAAAGAATGATCAAGGAGGAGTTATCGACTCGTGCCTGTACGCCGTTGTTACAGTGTTCGGAATTAAGAATGAGACCAGGGAGGTGAGTCGGCAGCTCGAGGCGGCGGAAATACCAGACCAGGTTCCAGAAGATGATTGGGTGCTGACTGAGAAACTTGTGGGTGTAGATCACCTGGAGAAAAGGGGTAGAATTAGATTTGAAGCACAAAAATCTGGATTTTGCTTCATGTTTGTCCGTCATATGTGCGCTTTACCTGATCGCCCTCATTCTCCAATAGTGTCTCCAGCTCCTTACGTAGTACTAAGGGGCTGAGGTACGGCACAGAAATGGGTTTGGGATTTGGCCTTTTTGTCCCCATGCCATTCTGACAAACATAAAGGCACAAACGTAAGAAACGTTTTCACTATTTAGTAACAGAAGGCTTAATCTGGACCAGTAGGGGGCACTAACAGACACTTCCAGCAGGCTGCAGGGTAGGCTGGTAGTTGAGACGCCATGCCCAGGGCTCTGCATCCAGTCGAGGCTCTGAAGCGGGCCACCAACACTGTTACTGCGTGTCAGTGATGTCCTCGTACACCTCTGCTGACTCCCTGCTGCCTGGTGCTCAAGGAGGCCCAGTGGGTCGGACTGGACCGGCTCTGGAATCAGGCTGTTGAGAAGACACCCATGAATGACTCATGTTTGGCAGATTTTAGTTGTTGAAGTTGAAAAGAGAAGATCAGACATTATGGTGACAACTGTGTTGGCTGGCAGAGCTTGAACCTGTGTCTCCAGACGTATGTCAGCATTTTCCATTAAAGCACGTGGACTGTTACCTCTTCTGCGCTGTGGGCCGATTATATGAGATCTCACTTTGCTCCTCTTCAGATGACAGTGGGAAAGAGAGGAGGTCCTGGGTCTTAATGTCAGTGGAGCTGCCTGCTGCACCCTGGCCACTGGTGCTGTGTATGCTGTCTCCTGAAGCACTGGGATTCATGTAGAACCTGCAACGGCAAAGGACCTGGTCACCGCTGCAGGATACGAACTATTCCATTCAGTCTCAATAGTTTCAGTAGCCTTTTTTTTTTTAAAATACATTTGTATGAAAAGCCTCTTTGCTTCGGCTGATTCCAATGAAGTGTAGATGCTCAGTCTGGTTATGCAGCATGACATGCACAAATGGAAAAACGAGAAGGCCTAATAGCCTACCAGCACTAATTCAGCCTGGATGGTGGAGAGTTCCAGAAGTATTCAAGGACAAAGTCGGGGTCAATTTGACTAAAAAGATTCTTGACACTAAGCCAACAGCTTATTTAATCTGCCAAATGAATCAATGTCAAAAGTCGCAAATCGACTCAAATATTTGTGGGCACAACTAAGAGACTAAAGGATTCTGAAAATGTTGATGAATTGTGTTATTTTTGGTGCCATGTGCCCTGAGAAATTAAGTCAAAAACATGGAGAATTTAAACTGATTTCACCTGCTGCTGATATCAACTCTCAGAAACATGAACCTGTGAGGAATGTGGACTTTGATGACATCATGTAGGGTAACGCCGCTCCAGGCTCTTTATTGAAATGAATGGGAAAACCAAATTTTTTTACAGTGAGAAATCAGTGTTTTTTGTGGACTTTGATTCCAAAGATAATATTTTGAGGAGGAAAGTCTGAGATTTTTTTATTTTTATTAATTTTTTTTTTTTTTTTTTTTTGAGTGCCTCTGGGACAGACTGCAGAAGTGAAGCCCAGCACAGCGTGAGAATGGTTTTTAAAACACGGACCTAACCACGAATTCTAATCTTTCCATTTGTGGACACAGGTGGAGTGACTCTCAGACAGGTAACAGCCTGTGACTGACGTTACATCATGATTATGAATCAAAATAGCTGTCAATCTGTTGTGCATTTTGCAGATGCACTCTGGCTTATTTTACTTTTATCAGTTTTATCAGGACACGCACAAGTTAATCCTCTCCCTCACAACTCTTCTGTACTTTGCTGCACGGTGAAACCATCTGATAAGACCGATAATTAAGTTGTGCACATATTCATCACAGAACCTACTGTGGACAAACTGTATCTGCATGAATTACCGACCAATTCCCATTTAAGTCAAAATGAGAGCCTTGCTACTGTCAAGACATGAAGTTTGTAAAATGTGTAAGGAAAATTATAATTTTGCCCGGGAGGAAAATGATTAAAGAGTTGCAAGTAATGATTTATAACCTGGTATATAATTTTTTAAAAGATAGTGTTGACTGGAGTGAGATATGCCCTTTAAACTGCTCGTCCTTATACTCCACAAGAACTGTAACTGCAAGCTTGAAAAGTCACTGCCAAACAGTATTTTTGGAAATCCTAAGACACTGGACACCTACGCAGCTGTTGTGCGCAAGTCATGAAACTCTATGTGCAACAATGGGAGAAAGGCTGTGCGGCAAAATGGGCAGTTGGTGTTGAGGTTGGAGTCATCAGCTGTCCAGCCTGACATGATCTCCTCATCATACACCAGGGCTTCACAGGAGCGGCACTGGGAGCAACTGGACATCAGCACCTATCAGCAGAAACGTATATCAAACCAGCTGCACCCCAAAATACGTCAGAAGTAAACAGGTATTATTTGTAGGCTTCAATCTCACCTCCAGAGCACAGTTCTGATAGATGCTGGAGGTGGAAGCATGATGGAAAGAGTTCTGCTCAGAGTCCAGACCTCTTCCTGCTCGTCCCACAGTTAGATCTGCAAATAGAAATGAGATGAAATTATGCATGGCATCGCAGCAGGGTGCAGTCAAGGATCGAATAAATTTTTTTTTTTAAACCAAGCAGAATTGTTAAAAATAAAATTACAGATTACTCAACAAAGAAAAATTGTTTGCATCTTCTTGTCCTCAGGTTGATTAATGACAAGGACAGGCAAGTTTTGTCTTCAATGTGAGGCCCAACTTCTAAATACAAGGTGACGTATGTTGGTATATGGCACACCATTATCCCAGGAATTGTCGTATTTTATAATTTATAATTAATACTTTTAAAATACATGCATGACAAGGAAGTGAAAGCACTTATTTCCATTGTGATCCATTTAAAATCAAATGACAAAATAAAAGTATTAATAAAATAATAATAATACTGATGATAATAATATTAAAAGTGTATATGATAACAAGACCCTAAACAATTTATAAACACATTAAGACAGTAAATTAACATAAAAACATCACTTAATTAACAGGAAAATAAGGGTCGAGTTCTTCTAAACACTGCTGAGGTCTAAGGTTCTAAAAACATTCTGGACTCACACACCATTTCAACTCATTATAGAAACGTTGCATAATTTATAACCACGCTAGAAAAATGTCAGTGACCTATTTTATAAACACTACTCAACCTAGAGCCTGCAATCCAAAGAGAGAGCAGATATTGCAGCACACAAAGTTCTTCTCATTTTAGGCTTTGGCTGCTGATGTCTCTTACTTTGATATTAATAATTGTATGAATGTTATAGAATTTAGAATAGAACAGAATGCCCATTATTGTCATTATACAAAATGTACAATAAGATTGGAGAGAGCTTCTCCTTTGTCAGTGCAAACAGATAAAGTAAAAACAAACAAACAAACCAAAATGCATAAATTGCTATAACATCCGACGGGACAGTGCAATGAAAAGTTCTATGTACAAATATAAGATAAAAATATATCATAATATATATGAGTACAAATATGTATTTACATGCAATTTACATTTTTCCTCATAACCAGGTATAGCAATGTTGTGATGACCTTCATCTCAGGCATTACTACATTGTTGGCAGTTTCCTCGCTTGCGAGGATAGTGGGAAGGCCTTTTTTTTTTTCTTCTTTCTTTTTTAGTTTATTTTCTACAAGCCCTCTGGTGGCTGAAAAGTCTGACGCGGGATGCACAAGACCTGTTACACTTGGGGCAAATGAACACTTGAGTAGGCTGGGCTTGTGCTGCTGCCCGCTCTGTCTGACGCTTCTGGCGTGAGGCCTCACTTCTTTCTGCCTCAAACTTCAGGCTGGCGGATTTGATGCTGGAACGCCAGCTGAGTCTATCTGTAGCTAGATGCTGCCATGACTGATGCTGAATGCCTGCAATGGAGAGCTGTTTCTTCACCTGGTCCTTATAGCGCTTTTTGGGGGCCCCTTGGTTTCGTCTCCCTTCCTTGAGCTCGCCAAAGAGAATTAATTTCGGCATGCGTGTATCATCCATCCTGGCTACGTGACCTGCCCAACGAAGCTGTTGTTCGAGTATAATAGACTCCATGCTGGGCAATTTGGCTCTGGTAAGGATGTCCTCATTTGAGATGGAGTCCTGCCACTTGATCCCGAAGATGTTTCGGAGACAACGCTGATGTAAGCGTTCCAGTAATCTGATCTGCTGGTGATATAGAACCCAGGTTTCAGCTCCATACAGGAGGGTAGGGACCACAATGGCTCTGTAGACCTGCACTTTTGTGGAAAGGCACAGTGCATGATTCTGCCAGACTTTCTTTGAGAGTCGACCAAAAGAACTGCTGGCCTTGGCAAGGCGACTGTCTAGGTCCTTGGCAACAGATGCGTCATTTGAGATAACACTACCGAGATACGTGAAGTGCTCTACTGCATTCAGGCTGGTACCCTCGATGTTGATTTGGGGTGGGGTATATGCTGTATGGGGGACCAGTTGATATAGCACTTCTGTCTTTCTCAGGCTGATGGTGAGGCCGAAGGCTCTTGCTGCTTCAGCAAAACAGTTGACAATGTGCTGTAAGGCTTGCTCCATATGGGCGACGAGGGCACAGTCATCTGCAAAGAGCAGCTCCATGATTAGCTGTTCTGTGAACTTAGTGTGGGACAGAAGGCGCCGCAAGTTAAACAGACTTCCGTCGGTTCTGAAGCGGATATAGATGCCGTCTGTCAAGTCTTCTTTGGCCTCACGAAGCATCATGCTGAAGAAGATGGAGAACAGAATGGGTGCGAGGATGCAACCTTGTTTGACGCCATTTGAGATGGGGAAGCTGCCGGACAGAATCCCGTTGTACTTCACTTGTCCCATCTGGCCTTCATGCAGCTGGCGGATGATGGTGAGGAGCTTTGGAGGGCAGCCAAGGCGTGCAAGAATCTTCCACAAACCCTCACGACTGACTGACCATGTCAAAAGCCTTGGTTAGGTCTATGAAGGCTGCATAAAGGGCCATGTTCTGTTCTCTGCACTTCTCCTGGATCTGTCTCAGGACGAAGATCATGTCGGTGGTTCCCCTGTTGGCCCGAAATCCGCACTGACTCTCGGGAGTATTTTCATGCGCTATGGTAGGGGTAAGCCTGTTGAGCAGCACTCGAGCCAAAATCTTACCTGCTACTGAGAGGAGAGTGATGCCCCAGTAATTAGAACAGTCAGACTTGTTGCCCTTGTTCTTGTACAGGGAGACAATGACCGCATCCCAAAGGTCATGTGGAACCATTTCCTTTTCCCAGCAACTGGAGAAGAGAATCTGAAGCTTGTCGAGGACTGCCTCACCTCCATTTTGGTAAACCTCTGCTGGGATGCCATCTATGGCAGGAGACATCCCTGGATTCAGCTGCGTGGTGGCCTTTCGGATCTCTAAGTGTTGGGGGGTCATCAAGTTCCCATTTCACCTCCACCTGGGGAATCTTCTCGATTGATGACTCTTGCACAGTGCACTTGTCACTGAAGAGGTTTTCAAAGTGTTCTGACCAACGCTGCATAATGGTTTCCTTGTCCGTCAGAAGGGTGGAGCCGTCTGAGGAGCGCAGGGGTGCTTGCACTTGATGTGCTGGCCCATGGATGGTCTTAAGGGCTTCATAAAAGGAGCGCATGTCTCTGGTATCGGCATGTTGTTGTGTCTTTTCCGCAAAAGCTAGCCACCAGTCATTCTGCAGTATGTGGAGCTTGCTTTGCAGTGTGGAGGAGGGATTTCTGTAAGCTGTCTTGGCAGAGTGGTCATCAGGTTTAACTAAAAGAGTCTTGTGGCATGCACGTTTCTTTTCTAGTAGTTCCTGTCTATTTTTCCTGGCTGAGAAGCCCACTACTTCTGCTGCCGTCTCCTGAAGGATGGTCTTTAATCTCATCCACTGTTGTTCAGGGTTGTCAGGCAGGCCTTCTTCTCCACCCAGTCTCTCCTCTAGTTTGGCCTGGAACTCCATTTTTGTGTCTATGTCTTGCAGCTTGTGGACTTGTAGCTTCTTAAACTGTGGGCCTTTCTTCTAGGAGGGGGCTTGAAAGTGAAAGCAATCTTGGAACGGACCAAGCGATGATCCGTATAGCAATCCGCGCTAGGCATCACCCTGGTATGTAGTACGTCTCTTCTATCACGCTGTCGCGTCAGAACGTAGTCCAGAAGGTGCCAGTGTTTGGAGCGTGGGTGTCTCCAGGTTGCTTTGAATCTCTCTTTCTGTTGGAACAGGCTGTTGGTGATCGTCAAGTCATGTGCAGAGCAGAACTCCAGCAGCAGGTGGCCATTGTCGTTACAGTTGCCTATGCCATGTTTCCCTAGCACGTCCTTCCATACATCAGAGTCGCGGCCCACTCTGGCGTTGAAATCTCCCATGATGAGGAGCTTGTCCTGGGTGTCGACACGCTGTAGAAGGTTGTGCAGATCACTATAGAAAGCCTCCTTAACTCCGATGTCGGCCTGCATGGTTGGGGCATACACACTAACAATAGTGGCAAAATCCTTGTTGATGGGGAGCCGGAGTGACATGAGTCGGTCAGAATGTCCAACTGGCAAACTGTGTAACCTATGTGCTATGGCGCTCTTAATCATGAACCTGACCCCTGAGAGTCGACGATCTTCTTTAGCCTTCCCTGACCAGAACAGTGTGTAGCCTGTGCCTTCCTCGGTGAGTGACCCTTGGTCTGCAAAGCGCACCTCGCTGAGTGCAGCAATGTCTATGTCAAGCTTTGCTAGCTCTTTGGCGGCTAAGGCTGAGCGTCTTCGAGGATGATCGCTATTGTCTGAGTCCATCATTGTGCGTACATTCCAGCACGCAATTTTCAGGTTCTTTGTTTTTCTTTTCGCACCGCGTGTAGTGATGCCCGTTGGCAGCGGTGAGCCAACCGGGTCTTGTGAGACAAGCCATGTTTAGACCACCTTTTCTAGGTCTGTCTCCATGTGGAGCAAGCAGGGCTATCCCTAAACAGGGCTGCTTGGTCACCCAGGGCTCTGCCGGATGATGCTGTTGTCTCGGGTCAGCAATCAAACGACCATAGTTACTGAGCCGCCTGCATGCAGGATCGAGACTGCAGCTCCCAGTGCCATCATGCACCTGCTGTTTTCGCCTCTTCCCATCGCTGCAGGGCTTTCCTTCCCGCCTGCGCTCGTTGCTTAAAGTGGGGATCAGCTCGCGCACACCAATTCCACTCTTTAGGCAAGGTGGCACTCCACAGTGGCACAGACAAGCTGAGATGGCTGTGGCGACCACCAGGCTGTAGGTTTTACATCAGAGTGACCTTCTCCTAGCCTCTGGCAAAAGAACCTTCCTCGGAGGCACGGGGGCAGTAACCCAGGCTGGGGGTTTAACATCAGGGTTTTCCTTCCCCTAGGTGGACCGCCTTAACAGGGCTAATGAGTCCCATCTACCCACTGCTATAACCCAGTCAGCTGGGAGGCTCGTGATGGCGGGAGCGCCTAGATCCCGTATAAGTCATGGACCTACCACTGCCATACTTGAATAAACAATATCTGTGTTGTAAAACAACAACAAAAAAAAACACAAAGCCAACCTAGTCAAAACCAAAGTGAGTGCAGCTCCAGGAAAACCTACCTGAAACAATCTAAAACTGACTGAAAATAAATCTGACTCGATCTAAACCGAAAACAATTCATCTAGCGCAATGTAACTATAGCTTGTAAGCTAACAAACGGAATATCAAATCAAATTTATTTATTTATTTATATAGCGCCAAGTCACAACAAACAGTCGCCCCAAGGCGCTTTATACTGTAAGGCAAGAGGCATACAACAATTACAGAAAAACCCCAACGGTCAAAATGAAATGTAGTAACGGTCAAACTACGCTGGGTAAGCGCATTTATGATGACGTCAACCATAAACATTATCCCTGCACCATCAAGCCGATAGTGTTTCTACATACAGAAAACATCTCTACTTCCTCTCCGTCTTTTCCGCCATCTTGCCTGCTTAAGACACGCTTGGCCATCTTAAAAGTCCTCCTCCCTACTCTCAACGGTTTGGCACAATGACCAACTTTCATCTTACCAAGGGAAAATTCTAAGAAATGTCTAAGAATTGTCGGAATTCTAAGATTTTTCTTTGAATAATGTCACTGGGAGCTACTTTTAGCCTTAGGATGCTTCGTGGATATGGGCCCTGATCACCAATGAAATCACCAGCTAAAGTGATTGGTAATGAGGAAAACCTGCACGGTCTTGGCCCTTCATGGCACAACTGCCCCCCTCCTATGGTGTCAGAAAAAAAGACCTTGACATTTTTAAAAGGGGGGTGGGAGACAAAACTCAAATGGACTGTATATTCCCCCTGGTGTTTGACTGGGGATATTAAAGCAAAGAGCTGATGTTGCCATTGTTTTTCCCCTTTTTGATTCTCTAAAATAAGAAAGAATTGCTTGCATGCTTACGTGTCTGGTGGGTGGCTCGGCCTATGTCACTGCTGCCGCTGCTGCTACCCAGGCTGGTGCAGCTTTGATTTAGACCATTGGCCACCAAACCTGGGATGGTCCGCCTCTCAGTCGGACTCTCATTTCCATCACGCTCAGCCAACAAGTGCTCATCCAGATGGGCTGGAAAGCCACCGCCGCCACCGCCCCCCGCACCACTACCCTGAGCCGGTTCCTCCTGCAGGAAGATTTTTAACAAAAAAAAATTCTCACTATTGCATCTGCAACGACCCAATCTGGTATTAGAAAATAAATAAGGATGTTCACCTCGTCATCCGAATAGGTATAAGCTGAAGCAACTGCTCCCCACACTTTGCTTGCAACATTTGCCGCCTGCTTCATACTTGACTTGAATACATCCAGTTTTGGACCTGAGAGGAGGGTGTCCATCTTGATTCCTGAAATGGTGTTTATGACTGAACCCAAAGACCCTCCCTGGGAGGACTTGACCAAAGCCGTCAGTGAGGATGATCTGGGACCTGGACTTGTAGTACTACCAGAGCCTCTCGTCTTTGCAGCAAAGGTTTTGGAACGTGCCACAGTATTAGGGCTGCATTTAGGTGTATTGTCTGGGGAGATGGTAGGTGTTTTAACAGGAGGCACAGGAAGGCTGGACCTCCGCTCCAGAGGCTGTTTAGCCTGTGGGGCACTGGTGTTGTCTACCTTACCCTGCTGGAGTTCCATACTGGAGGACTTAACTCCCAGAGGGCTTTGCTGGTTCATGTACATTTCTATTTCCTCAGCCAGGTTTCGCGACACCACAGTAGGCAATGAGCGAGACTGGTCCTGACTGTTAACAGAAGCAGATTCTTCGCTTTCTGACACCAAACGAGAGAGTGGATCTGCACCCACCTCTACATCCGCCCTCTCCAGGCTCATTATCCTTAGCCCAACCTCCTCGTCTTGTGCTTCAGTGTGCTCCTGGTCCTGTTCCTCCAATCCGATGTCAGTCCCCTCCACCTCTTTACCAAGTCCTTTCTCTTCTTCAGGTGACTGGATATTGACGCTCAACCCCTCTTCTTGTGGTCGGTTTCCAAGTGTCGAGTCCCGATCCCCTTCAGGCTCTTCCTTCAGGTCTTTGAAAAGTGCTTTGGGAACACTGTCAGGAGGTGGGCTTCTGCTTGCACACAAAGCTGCAGCCAGGATACGGGCATCAGCACCCATTTGGCTTGCCATGTGATCCACACCTTGTTCCAAGAGCATTCCGGCACGGGTTTCAGCGCTGAAGCTACAGCTACGTTCAGAAAAGGCTTTCTGCCGTTGTTGAGACAGAGAAGCGGCATTTTCAGTTTTGCTGTGCCGCCTGAACAGTTTCCCACCACCTGTAGCAGAGATACAAATTTATTTTTACTCAGTCAAGTTCAAGATGGTGTTCAAGAGTTTCTTAGCTTTTGGTGCACCTTCAAAAACATAGAACGCTACAGCTCCCCTGCATTTTAGGGTTATCTAACGAAACGAGTGCTTCAATACCAAATAAGAACTATGGACTAGCAAGGGAAACATCATGTGGTGTTAGAGTTCAGAGCAGATTTAAAAAGGCTTATGACAGAACCTCGTTGTGTTGGCATCTAACTACCGTATTTTCCGCACCATAAGGCGCACCTAAAAGCCTTAAATTTTCACAAAAATCGGCCGTGCACCCTATAATCCAGTGCGCCTTATGTGCGCACTGAATTCCAAAATCTGTAAAAACGACCAACGTTGTCTTTGACCATCGGATTATCGGACCATTTCCCGCTGACACAAGGACGTAATACATGAAGTATGTACGCTAACGGCAGCGATAAACCAATTGGAGAACATTACATAATACGTAAAGTATGTACGCTGGTAGCGTAGAGTACGTACGCTGCCAGTGATAAATCAGTCAGAGAACAGTCCGTGAGTCCGTGGTACGTAACTTACCTCCGCCACTCCTTCGGTAGTTACTGTATACTACAGGTATCCTGCAAAACAACATTTGTTTGTCTAAGGACCCCCGAAAATGGCGCCAGCGAAGAGACATGCTTACGAGGCAAACTGCAGGCTATCAGTTACGCGGTTGTTCATGGGAATAGAGCAGCTGCGAGAGGAAACAAGAAAATGAACTGCGCCAAGTTAAAAAGACGGAGTTTCCGCAGAAACAAAGCGAGGTGGCCACAGCTAGAAGACCAGCTGTTCAATTCAGACACAGAAGATGAAGACTTCGATGGATTTGTGACAGAACCATAATAAAAAATAATGTGAGTACCATATTGTTAAATACCGGCAGTTCAAAGTTATTAAAAAGTTCAAATAAACTCATCGTTTTGCTTCCGTGACCTTTTTTTTGTTGTTGTTTGTTTGTTTGTAGACTATATGTTTTAGCGTGCGCCTTTTGTAAGGGTTAAGTACCCGCTAATTGAGGCCGCGCCTTATAATCCGGTCGGTGCGCCTTATGGTGCAGAAAATACGGTACATCACTACCTCATCACCCTCCTCACCTGTGTCCATCTCAGTGGTCAAACCTCCTGTTGATGGCTTCACAATACTATGGACAGGCAACGACAGGTCAACAGATCTTGGGGGCTCTGCTACTGCGCTATCCACTGAGCCGGCCATGTCGCTCCCTGGTGATGAATCAAAAAATACACAGCAAGGACTCCGTGAAATCCTCTGGCACAGGCAGCTCCTTTTAGTCAAAGTAGGTTTTCTTACCAGCATGCTGTGCTTCGACACCGCTTCCATTTTCGGCAGAAAGAACAGTTGAATGTGAGGATTCTGAAAGTTCCCGATGCAACTCATCTTTGGAGCCATAGCCTTGATCAGACTGCTGTCCTGTGGATCCCAGTAAAACACAGCGATAACTCCACACCTACACCTTGAAAAATTGATTTATTTTCATCATGAGGGGGGCTTAGATGGAAATCAGTACCTGTACTACAGTGGTTGTCTGTCGAGTCTCCCATGTTCTCGCTGTGGGCAAACAAACCGCGATCCTCACCGTTGACTTCACTTGAGCTATCGCCACTTCCGTGACTCAAACGGTCAGTGTCTTTGAGAGCTGACCCACCAACTGATGCAGCGAAACAAAGACAAGACGAGAATAAATCCATTAATTAATTAATTAAGAAACATCGGGGGGGAAAAAAGCCCCATCTTCCACCTGGGCACAAACCAGCACACCTCTAAATAGCATAGTAATGTTGGACACACCCCAAAATCTGCTTGAGGTGGATTGTTCAAAGGTGACCCCACATTGGTGCATTTATCGACAAAAATTACCCTGTTTAATTTAGCAATGTAAAGACACCACAGCTGTTTTAGCCCCACCTGGGGTTGTCACTGTGGATTCCTTCTTCGATGATGTACGGTGCAGCGCTTGCTTGAACTGAGCCACTCCGCGAAGCACATTGCGCAGTTTGGTCCACATAAAGAGCCCGCTGTAGTTTCGGCTCGGCCACGGGCTCTCCAAGACTGCCTGCAGAAAGAACAGAAAGCAAGCATACAAACTGTTGCTACCACAAACCCATAAATTAGTTGATTAAAAAAAAAAAAATAAAAAAAAAGTGCAAAAGGTTTCTGCTGCCAGCAGGCTGGAATATGACCTTGTTGTAGTAGCCATATGTGATGGCGTTCGGAAGTACTCCAGCTTTCTTCATCTCAACAAGGACTCGCACAGCCACAACAGGAAGACCCCACACACCACAGAGCTGCATCACCACTCGGTAACACACCTGGAAGCCATAAATAACTTGTTAAAAGCATCCTCACACTGTGTTAATGAAAACCCCAAATGTAGCAATGCGACCCAAACTATAAAGTACATGGTGATATAATAAAAATGAACCAAAGATGAGCTAAAGTTCAGTAAACTTCTAGATCTCTCCAAGCTCAATGACTGCGATCCTGCATTGACACACAGACTTTACTCTGTTCTTTGACACTTGGAGCTACACCTCGTTGTTATTTATATAATTATGTTATTCTGCATTTGTGCACGATGGCCTGTGTCTGGTCATCTCTGTTGCAAATCCATATCAGTTTTGTTTTGTGCACTGTGTTCGGTCAAGATGGAATGGCCACAGCAGATGGTCACCCCACTGAGTTTGCACTGTGTTCAGTCAAGATGGAATGGCCACAGCAGATGGTCACCCCACTGAGTTTGGTCTGCTAGAAGTTTCTTCCTGTAAAGTAACTACACTGCATAAAGAAATTCAAATAACTTGCTGAACTTATGGGCAAAACTGGCTGAAATCCCCTGCAACCACCACCATCGCCAACTCCAAACATAAACCAAAATGAATAGGCTCTAGGACAGCACCTTGGATAACGCCTGTGTGGGAGCTTGACAGGGGGGGGAAAAAAAAAAAAAAAAAAAATTGCTGCTCGACATCTACATCAGCAAATAAATTAACTCATATGCATCATGTGACTGTACCTCATCCAACACCTCCACTTCAGTGGTCTTCATCTTCAGGAGGATGTTGTATGCTTGCTGCATGGCGCAGTCTTTTGATTTCGCCAAACGCACCGCTGCTGGCAGACAGATGAACCACAAGCTATAGCAGTGACTGAACAGACAGCGGGCCCACAGCGGTGGATTGGAGTAGAAACGCTTGGCCATTTTGTATGCCAGCTTAACCTCCTGCAGGATTAAACAAAAACACTTTGATGAACTTCAAGACCTTCAGCACACTGAGTGTTTTACAAACCATTGAAGCAGAGATACTCTGCACACGCCTCGATGTGCAGCAGGCGTGGCCGGAACGTGTCTCTCATTGTTCTAAAACCAAAATGCAACGTGTGTAACGGCTAATTATGCAAAGTTGAGTCTGTGTGTGCACCTGTTTGGTCCTCTTGGCGAGTAGTGCGGGGCTGTTGGACAGACTGCCCCCTACTGCTCGGCTGTTAAGTGCAGGACGTAACTCCCTGGGACGGTCAAACAGCTCCAGCCTGAGTCTGGGAAAACCTTTATAGCTGCAGGATGACAAACAAGAATCAGCAGCTATAGGTCAGAAAAAAAAAAAAAATACAGCTTTTTTTCACACAAAAAAAAACAAAAACAAAAAAAAACCCACCTGTATCGGGGGGAGGGTTCAGGCCCGTCGTCAGGTGGCGGTTCGGGAGGCATGACAAAGACAGTGTGCTCGCTCTTCTGGGACTCATCCAGCTCCAACAGTCTCGTGTCCTCTGATGACTCGCCTTCAACCTGCAGCGAGGATCACGAAACAATGCTGCATTTTTTTTTTTTTTTTTTTAAACATTCTGGTGCCGTCTGCACACTGCAGGCTGTTATTTCAGGCAGTTACACTTTTTAAACAATAAGCAGATCTGATCAGGTTCTTTTCTGAATGGTGATCAGAATTTCAGGATCAAAAAGCAAGAATGTTTACTCCCCTTGGCATTATCAAGTGAGGGAAATGTTTCCTTAATTTGTGTGGTATTGTTCAGCACACACAACAAAACGAGGTGAAATCTGATTACAGTGTCAGTGATTACCTTCGTGCTTTTGTCGGTGATTTTATCAGAGGGAAAAAGCTGCAAGAAGAGGAAAGAGAGCAACGGGAAGAGAATGAATCATAGGAAATTTTAGCCTTCCTTCATCTCCCAGCAGATGAATGTCATTTTGCCAATAAAACTACATAACACAAAGGCCTTTTCACAGATGGAAGGTTCCATGTGGGGAAAAAAACAAACAAAAACAAAACAATGATTGCTGTGCAGATCTGAGAGCGGAATAAAGCTGACGTGCCAGTCACCTTCTCGATGCAGTCGTCAAAAAAGGCCAGTCCAGTGTCCTTGTCACTGACAAAGGAGCATTCCTCAATGAAGCGGATGAATATCTGCGTCTTGGTGAGCTGTGAGTAGAACTTCTGGTGGGTGCGGTCTCGACTTTTTAGGAAGGCTGCAAAGAAGGGTTTGACGTTTAAGATTGACCAAAAATGCACATTTCTATCGGATTTCTAGGCAAGAATCTTCTCAAAAGGTTTTTAAATATGAACTCAAATTGTGATTGATGAGATATTTGTCAGTTTACAGTATATATAGTGTCTTTGTATATCAGCAAAAGTATAATGTAATCAGTTAATCTAGACCTATGATCTAAAGATCAAGCATTTACCTTGTGTTTTTACCATGTTATTGAATTTACAACACACAGAGACTCAAAAATATTACAAAATGCCCCACATACTGCACATAATGTGGCATAACACAACTGTCCAAATATGATCAAGACTTTCTTTGCCCTTCACTCTATTTGTATCAACATTGATCTGCGAGACTGAACTCAAAGTGTATGTAGCCACTTTCCCAGAAACAGGCATTAGCCCACTCTTTTTATAGCTGCTGTCAAAGGTGATTGATTTTGAGCGTTAGCTCGGGCGACAGCTCAGGCGGCCCAGCAAACAAAAGTGCCAATAAAAAGAAGCCCTTGATGAAGCAGTGCTGAGTTAAGGCTGTAAATTATGGATGGGCTGCACAGTCATGAAGAGGATGGACACTGGTCAGCAACAAATTCACATTGAGATGCATTAGGCGTCCACGAAACAATCATTACCTCCAAATCAATTCCGACACCTTATCACTTCACTCTCTCGTCTTTAATTGCAAATTCATTCTCTGTGTTCTGCTTTTGGAAAGTGAAGGTAAATGGTGGATAACAGGTCCCTCCCTACCTTGCAAATCATAGAGTGAGTCTGCAGCTGTAGCCTTCTCAGACGGGGCCTGGGTGATGGGTTTGAGGTAGGAGCGGTAACCCTTCAGTATGGAGGCCATAAAGCGGAGGAACGACTCCTGGACTTCCATCTCCAGGGCCGTCTTCTTCTTGTGCCACGTGAAGTCAGCCTCAATTGGGGTCATCTGCACTGCCGAGCCTTGCTGTTCTGCTGCTGTTTGACGCACTAGAACTAAAACAAAAACAAATTAATTGTCAAAAACACCATCAAATGTTACTCACGCTAGGCCCTTAATAATAAAACGAGAGTGCCAAGGACTCTCTGGGTTACCAGCTCAATTAAAGCCCAAGGCAAAATGGCCATTTCTGGCATAAAAATGGCCGCCATTTCCAAATCAACGAATCTACACAAATACTTTTGGGATGGGAACAATGTCAATGACCAATATCGTGCGCTGTTGTTAAATTAAAAGAAAAATTATTGGACAGTTTTTGAGAAAATTGGGTCCAAAAACCCAAATTGGCTGGTTTTGGCATAAAAATGGCCACCATTTCCAAATGAACGAATCTATGATTATAATTTTTTGACGTGAAATATGTCAACAACCAATATTTCGACCCTGAAAAAAGTTAGTTTTTGAGAATTGCCTTTAAGTGCTCAAAATGACTATTCTTGGCATAAAAATGGCCACCATTCCTAAATGAACAAATCTACAAATATAGATGGGAACAATGTCAATGACCCATATGACGGCCTTGCCAAATTAGAACAAAAAAAAAAAAAAAAAAAGGTTTTGAGATATTGCAATACACAGATGAAGATGCCAATGACTACAACAGACGCCGTGCCACAACATAGGGTTAGCAGCCTATCGGCCGGTAAACTTACTCCCCCCCAAAAAAAGTTCTTTAAGATACACGCTCTCAGCA
Organism: Thalassophryne amazonica; assembly: GCF_902500255.1. Taxonomy (NCBI): domain Eukaryota; kingdom Metazoa; phylum Chordata; class Actinopteri; order Batrachoidiformes; family Batrachoididae; genus Thalassophryne; species Thalassophryne amazonica. The sequence continues at coordinate 19,589,084 of NC_047125.1, read as the reverse complement.
TAAAGCCTTCTTGGGTTACAGATGTTGGAATTATTTATGCAAAGCCCAGTTCCCACATTTTATGTGCCATCTTGTATACCACAACATATTTTGAATATAATGTCTTGATCTTAAAACATTCAAGAAATGTTGGTTCACAAAAAAGAATCACTAAACTATATCAGGGAACATGTTCACTTGATTATCCTTATAAGCATGTAAATATATGCACCAAACAACCCAAAACTACACTCACCTGATGTACTCTGCAGAGGGTATAGCTATACTATAATCAATTAATCCTGATTAACGCGGAAATATCTGTACCAAACAACCCTAAAATCTAATTGGCTCATTTATAGTATAAGCATCAAGGAGTCTAATTTATATTGTCAGAGTTATCCACACACAAAGTTTTTTTTTGGTTAACAGTTGGCGTAGCAGTCGATGTGAAAATTCCGTGCCATCTTAAATTAATCTACTTTACATTATCGGAACAGAAGTTTACGAAATGTCATTTTGCTATCAGAGTATTTAATCATGTTGTATTTGACATGTTGTATTTGTTCCTAATATTTTGTCATTGTGATGCAGCAACAAACTGAGTTGCAGTTCGTACCGGTGGCCAGCTGGTGGTGCAAGTTGCTCAGTGAGTTAATGAGACTCTTGCAGGGTTTCTTCGGGAGGTTTCTTCCAGTTGCTGTGCCGCTTCTCGTCAGACCTGAAGCACATAATATCACAGGTTGAAGGGTTGCAGATGCAGGACAAGTAGGTAGTGAGTCAGTAGATTTTAAAGTATCTGAAGCGCAGCATACAGGTAGATGGTGTTGGTGTCGAGATCCACACACACAACATCAGGCGGCGGGTCGTAAAGGTCAAAGTAGCGCGAGTCCACCCCGACTATAAACGGTAACGGTGCATTGAGGACGCCCGCGAGTGAGAGAGGACACAAGGGGATGTATGGACACTGCCACTGAAAAGGGAAGATCATCTGTGGAAGGACGGGAGAAAAACAACTGTCACAGCAAATTGAGCAAACAAGAACAGACGTAACGTCAGGACGTTTAGTGATGCCAAAGGTCTTTGTGCCTGGAATGGTGCATCCCTCTTTATACACCGATCTCACTCCACATGCTGCAAGGCATGCAGGGAGTTTTCAAGTCCCAAGTATACCTCACTGCCTTGACCTCGTGAGCAGCCTGAACAGTTCCAGAAAGTGGTTGCTCATCTCTCAGGATGAAACATTTTCACAACTTGACCGATAGCTGACATTGCCAACGGCAACAGCAATGTGGACATTGAGCAAGAGGACAAATATTTATAAACTGATTTCCTGACAATGTGACAAGGCTTCATGTTTGAAGCAATCCCAGCAAAAATGGCTTCTACAAAAAAAAAAATAAATAAATAAATAATAATAATAAAAAATTCAGAGGTGAAGCTTTTATAAAGATCTTCACGAGAAATCATCACAGATTTAGTGCTCATCACCAGCTCTACTTACCATCATCGTAAAAATGAATGAAAGACTTGTGTTAGATAGCTTGTTATCGTTTATCTATTTTCGAGACTACAAGTTTGTTTTTTGTTGTTTTACTGGTTTCAGTTTTCCGGCAGCTTAAATACTGAAAATGTGTTTGTTAATAACAAAAATTCCAAAAATAAAAGGTGCACTACAACAATGCACAAACACCCAAAATGAAAGAGCTGATTAAAAACAATAAATAATCAAGTGGACTTACTTTTTTTTGCAGTGTTTCTAATGCTGTGGTTCAGCAAGCTGTTTTCATCTGCGTCAAATAACATTCAGTGTTGTCCATCACATGTTTATTTGCCCATTTTGCTTTTTTTTTTTTGGAATTTAAAAGTCCTTCTGTTAAGTGACAGCACATCATGTGGTGTGCACAAGTGCTACTGTCCGTTGTTCAACTCAGCCCTCAGGGAAGCACAGCGCTAAAAGGGGAGTTCCGCATACAGAAAAAAAGATGCAACTTACACTCCAGAAAATAAATGACAATCACGTGGCTTGAAAAATAAGCCTTGGTTCAAATGCACCAACAAGACTATAGTCATTTATATTTTAAATGATGCATGCTTGATGGGTATTTGTACTATTTAAATTTTTTGCAATTTGAAGACGCCAGCTTAGGCAACCTAGACAATTATTGTTCATTCCCACACGAGCCGCACACTGAGGTCATTTGTTTCATTTCCACAGTTTCGCTTAAGGACATCTCAAGACAGACAGAGATATCCACACGTGCACCCAAGGAGGATTCCATCTTGCCTGCTAAACTGAACTATGGCAAAGCCTACTCACAGCCACCACAGCCTCGGCCACTCCCGTGAGCACAGCGGGCCGGAGCGAGTGCAGCAGGATCTTGCTCTCCAGTAGAAGAAAATGTAGCAGTGTGGCGCAGTTTTCAGAGCCCAGATTCATCAGCAGAGTAGCGTAGTCGGCACCACTGAGAGGGAGGGACAGCAGAGAGGAAATCAAAAAAAGAGTTAGAAACAAAACTAGAGTGACAAGAGTCCTGTGGATTACCGGTTTAATTAAAGTCCAAGGCAAAATGGCTATTTTCTGCATAAAAATTGGTGCCATTTCCAAGTGAATGAATCTACGTAAATAATTTTGGAACAGGAAAAATGTCAATGACCGATGTTGTCCCATTGTTAAATTAAAAGAAAAGTTACTGGACAGTTTTGGAGAAAATTGGCTCCAAATTTCCTAACTGACTGTGTCCGGCATAAAAATGGCCGCCATTTCCAAACAAACGAATCCATGAACTATATCAACAACCATATTATGCCCTTGACCAATTAGGAAAAAAAAAGAAAAAAAAAAAAAGACAGTTTTTGAGTAAACTGCCTTTTCGGCATAAAAATGTCCGTTGTTTCCAGACGATCAAATCTACAAATATGATTTTTAGACGGGAACAAAGTCAATGACCCATATTACACCCTTGCTAAATTAGAAAAAAGTTAGACAGTTTTTGAGATATAAATGGATGGAAACCTAAAGGGAGGAGAGGAGCACCATAGTAAAGTGAGGGAATCGTTGGGCTGAAGGAGGAAGATTTGAAAAACTAATGCAATAACTTAAAAAGAAGAAAAAAAATCTACATCAAGACCAAGGTATATACACTCTATAAGAAATGAAAACACCAAAGGTATATTTGAAGAAGTATTATGTTGGGTTTGGCAACACTAAACCCACTGTACCTGAGGGGTAAGGGTGTGCACACAGGCTGGGACAGGATCAAGGTGTCATGTGCCGAAAGCTGAAAGACAAATTTGATAAAGTCAATAAAATGAAGGCACCAAAAAAAGAAAGAACTGATACAGAACTGAAATGAAGTCCCACCTGGACTAAAATTCTGGGTCTTTGAGGAGAAGGAAAAGACACACTGTGCATGAAGTGTGAAATGTGCCTGTTAGGAGAATTATACAAAATTAATAATAAACCTGCTGATCAACCTGCTCCCAAAATGTTTAATGCTTATAACATGAATTCAGCCAAACAAGAGCACTTTGAGGTTTGTAGCAACTCAAACGAATGCACCTCATGCAGTGATGTGTTTCGAGGTGGCTCTTACTTTTCAATGGGCAGCGGGTGTGGCCCTGAGACGGACAGCTTGTAGAGGAACATCAGGAACTTGCGGAAGGACTCGAAGAACGGCCAGCGGGAGAGCAGACAGATACACTTGTTGGTGTTCACGGGGCGGTTGGTGATCATCTTCTTCTCCACAGTGGTCAGCAACCCCAACTGGACCTTCTGCTTCTCACTCAGCAGGTCCACAGGATAAGGCTCGTAGAACTGGATGGCTGATCCGTACACCTGACGTCGGGGTCGGACAAACGCAGCGAGTCAGACTTCGGCAAACGGGTGATGCTGGTTTTTCAAAAACCTGGTTCAGAAATCACTGTAGCACAGATGGATTCAGAGAAACTGAACCAAACTGTTAACGTTCCTACACTACGGGGTAGACATTTTAGCACTGGTACATCTACGTTGTTGGGAATTTGGGGCAATGAAGTTGATAATTCACTGGACCAGTGGGTCAACAGAGTTTTACGATGCCACTTTGGGACTGTGACAGTCAAAACAATTAATGGCAAAAGACACGACTTTATTTGCTTAGGCAAAATCGTGTTTTTTTGAATGCTTGGACGTAACGCAATTTGGATACATATGAAGGCAGTTTAAAGCAACTGTTGTCCTAGTAGATAAAGTGCATACCACAACGTGTGCTCTGGAACATGCCTGGTTTGATTCCTGAGCCTCATAATATCTACCTTTGGTAACAATTCGGAGCAGGTTGTCTGTAAAAGGAACCTCCCTTAATGCGTCAATATCAGGTGTTTGGTTGCTGAGGCTCACCTTTTCGCCTGAGGATATGGTTAAAACAAACGTGGAGAAGACTGGTAGAGGATCACGTGTGTCTGGTGCCCAACACTCTATCTTCGCCCCCATGGGCAAACAAAAGAGAGGAACAGACTCCGACAGGGGAAACGACTCATAGTCGTCTTCTGGGTAACGAAATATAAGGCCTGGAAAAGCAAGAAAATTTAATCACAAATGAACCAATACATTTACATCCAAATCAGTCTGCAGACACACAAATAATGACAGAAGCAGGAAGTGATATCGTCAAAGATGAACATGGAACCACCTCACAGGAAGAATGCCGGACCAGAGATAACCAGACTGCATGTGTGTCTACACGGGTGTGTGCGTGGACATTTAAGTGAATCATGTGTGTGTTATAAGGAAGTGCCCCAAAGGCCACACCATTACAGAAGCATTAACGAGAGGAAATGTCACACACACACAACACTTTGTGACTACAAAATCTAAGATCCTTTGGTATCATCACAAAGTTTATCGCTCTTCGTTTCGAGTGGTCACCGCGACTGATTGCAGCACATTGCGTTGTATAACACGGCTGCAGAGTTACGCAAGCAAACACTTCTGATTGGTATTATTTCCTTAACTACCGTTTGTTTCCGGAGACAAATTGTACTCGGCACGCAAAATATTGTTTGCTTTTCCTAGTTTGGGTACTGAAGCCTCTCTGCATCACATTTACAAAAGATCTGGGTTTGATTTTTTTCTGGTCATGTTTAAAAATTTCAAATATCTATCCCACCGCGTAATAACGTATTAACAGTATGTCAATGTTATGCCATAAAAACAAAATTCAATGAAGAATGTACTGTAAAATTTGATAAATGTCATTTTTGCAAATCATCAATTAGCATACCCAAGTCCGTCAAAACTACACATGCTGAATGTTTGTCTGTTTTCAAGAATTCCACAGTTATGGCTGTTGAACCAATTTATACTCATTAAAACACCCAAATTCCTATATTTGTATGTTTTCCCCTTTGCATTTCCATAATATTCACCCAAATTCCTATATTTGTATGTTTTCCCCTTTGCATTTCCATAATATTCACCCAAATTCCTATATTTGTATGTTTTCCCCTTTGCATTTCCATAATATTCACACTCGGAAAAACAAAGTACAAATAACATTCTTGGGTAACAGTATTAAAAAAATAAATAAAAAATAACACTTCGTCCTCGCCAACATATAAATATGTGGACCAAACTACCATAAATTAAACCAGCTCATTTATTTACTAAGGGATACGTATGGTATAAGTATCAAGTGTTTATCACATATGGTAATGAGTGACAATCTGTTGGGGAAACCTATTGTGTAAGTATTAAGTGTCTACCACAAGACAAATCGCTTAACCTCCATTAGCACGTACATATACATCAAAAAACTAAAAAATGAAATTAAGCATTTTAAATGTGAAGGAATCAAGAAAAATAAGACTGTTGGGCAATATAATTTTTTTCAATTTTCTTTTAATAACTTTTAAGTCTGTTGCTATTCTCTGATTAATTTTGATTTTGCAATGTTCTGCAAAATACATCCATAGAAGTGAGACAAAAGAATAATCAATAAAGTTGGAAAAGGAGTTGAAAATGATCAAAGCACACTCAAGTGAAAGAAAAAGATGATTTTGGTTGGAAATGTGCTGGGAGTGGGACACTAACTCACCAGCATTATAACTGATCGAATTTGATGAAGACACTGATTTCTTGTAACAAAAGAAGACGTTGGAGCCCCACTGAAAATTCAAAACAAAGATAAATTACAACACTGCTCCTGATGATGTTGGATCCTTAAGACTGGAAGGTGAAATGCTGCAGTAGAAATGGTGGGAAACCAGACTTGCCATTCCACAGTTGAGGTTCTTATCCACCTTACAGAAGGTGTGAGGCGGTGTCTCGCCCTTGCTGGTAATAATGACGCAGATATCGGTCACAGCCAAGGAATTCTGAGGCTGGATGAGCGGTGCGCGGCGGAAGGTGATGAAGATCCGCTGGGATGCAGCGGAGCTGTTGTTGACGTTGGCGCAGCGGCCATACGGTGTCGCCTGGATGACCTCACAGCCCTGGATCAGGCGCTCCTTGCCCTCATACAGCACACTGGGAATCAACACCAACAACAAAATGCATTTGACTGGTTTTCATTCAATGCTTTTTTGACAAAAATTAAGAGTGTGATTGTTTAGAATTGTGTAGGAATTAAGATGGCAGCTGTGCACATATGAATGACAAAGCACTTGAAGTGAGTGCTGGATGCCGGGGTGTTTCATACCTGGCTTTTATTTCTCAAACATGATACAACAGTTTGCACTGAAGGGGGGTGGAGGGGGGGAACTGGGAACCAAATTTCCAGCAATTCATGTCAAGAAAATAAATAAATAAATAAAAAGGAAGAAGAACAGAGCATTATTTAAAAAGAACATGGAACCTGATTCATCAGTCATCTAATGCAGCTATGCTTTACTCACATTTTCTGACAGATATGGTGCATCCGGATTCACAGTGCTTCACTTTTTCCACATTTTATGTTATAGCCTTATTCCAAAATGGATGAAATTCATTTTTCCTCAAAATTCTACACACAACACCCCATAATGACAACATGAAAAAAGGTTGTTTTCTTTTGCATGTTTAGTAGAAATAAAAAACTAAGAAACCCCAAGTTTTTAGTTTTTTTTTTATTGTTAATAATTTTGCAAACATCCCCCCCCCAAAAAAAAAAAATTCATGTTGTCATTATGGGGTGTTGTGTGTAGTACTTATAATAATAATGATAATAATAATAATAATTTATATAGCACCAAATCATGACTAATCGCCTCAAGGCGCTTCACAAACATAATTTAAAAAAAAAGAATAAAATTAAATAAGCTTAAAACACAATTTAAAAAAATAACAGAGGAAAAAATTAATTTCATCCATTTTGTTATGAATAAGGCTGTAATATGACAAAATGTGGAAAAAGTGAAGTGCTGCAAAAACTTTCTGGATGCACTGTATGTAAAAACCTGAGGGCCGCCTTCAGCAAGCTGACACAGGTGACGCAACCAGAAATAAACCTGCTTTCAAATCTGAAAGAAAAGGACCTGGTGAAGAGTATACAAGTGCCTTTGTGAGTTTTCTCCCAAACACACACACACCCCTGTTGTAATTCATACATATTTGCCCTGTGACTCATGAAATCCCAGACAGCAAAGGGAAATTTCACCCCCCACCCCTTGAAGCATCTTGTATCCAAGGTAGCACAAAATACTGTAATTTAAAATAATAATGCCATGTTTTGTGTAATTTGCAGGCAGGAAAGCAGTTGCACTTTTGACTACAGGGCTTGCTGGATGCCCTCCTTTCCTATCTGGATAACAGCATCAGGGAGGCTGAAGGATTTTATTGGTGCCTTCTTTAAAAAAAAAAAAAAAGATAAGCCGTGCATTTTTTTTTATTTTTTATTTTTAATAAGTAATCCTGTCTCGGCCACAGAACAGACAGCCAAGGAATCATCGATGGAAGAATGAACGATTGACAATTTGCTAGTTTTCACACATTCATTCAGAAGGCCTCACCTGACTTGGGGGACAGCAATGAGAAACCTAATTATCTCAAACTATAAAACCGACCAAGTGCATCAACCATATAGGATTTTTCTACACTCCTGTCTGCTTGCATGGATTGAATAACTTCTTGAGGAAAAAAAACAAGACCTGACATCCAATGTTTAGTTTCTGCCTGCAGCGCTGAGCATTTCATGCGGGTTGCACAGAATTCCACTTGAAAGACGGGAAAACTGCAACACAAAGTCAAAAACTGGTGGACCAACATTCAAAGTTTTGTGAATCGACAGACTGCAGGACCTGTTCAAGAAATCTTTCAAAGACTTTTACAGAGGAAAAGGTGAGTAAGAGTGTCGACTCTTATAACTGGAATCTCCAGTTTTAGCCCGGCTTTAGACAAAAAGCCCCTCTGGTCTTTACGCCATTGTTGAATAAAAGATTGCAAAATGCGTTTGGATTTGCAGGATTGGTCTGATTCCTCTTTGTGTTTGAAAAGGATGTGACAGGCTGCAGAAAGTGCAACGCTGTCACACCCAACTGGGTGAGTAAGTGGGAGGAGCAGCAAGCTAAAGCCAAATGCACGAAAAGAAAAATGCATGAATGGTTACGAGCCAAGAGGCTGCATGACGAAACACGGGAGAGTGAATAGAGTCGTCAACACACCTGCTTCCTTTCATGCCGTTAAAGCGCTGATAGTGCCATTACGCAACAACTCTTAAGCAACTGCCAGTGATGCCGCTGACAGATCCGTTTCTGCTGCAGGCACATACTGACTTCAAAACCCAGATAAAAATACACCACTTGCTCACCCGATGTCGATGAGAGGAGGCTTTCCGCGACCCCGCTTGTAGCACAAGAAGAGCTCGGGGCTCTTGAGGCTGCCGTGGTTCAGGTTCGCCGGCTGCCCACTGTAGGTGCTGTCGATGCAGGTGAAACCCTCAGGAACGGATTCGCCCGCTGACCTGTTGATGACAGCCAAGTCCGTGATGGGTGCCTTGGGTCCGCTCGACTTGGCCTCCGACAGGTCCTGCTCCAAGGGTGTGGACTTGTCCGTCAGTCCGGCCACCACAAAGTAGTCGGTCACACGGTGGCCTTTGTCCTCGATCATGGCTGGCCGGGTCTACCTGCCAAATCAGAAAAACAAAGACTGCAGATTCAGTTATGATGACCTTTTAATATCTGAGGGAGTGGAACTGTAACAAACGATTATTTGGATCATCGATGAATCTGATGGGGTTTCAACACGATTAATCGATTAGGGGGGAATTTTTTAAAAATGTGCCAGGGAAACAATTTTTCTCTCCTTCCATCACTTTATTTAACAACAGAACATTATTTGAAAACTTAAAATACTTGAAAATCAACAAATCGTCAAATGTCCCTTGGCTGTTGAAATATAAAATAATAAAGAACAGTTTATAATAAAGAACAAAAATTATTATTTCAAATGACATTGCTTTATCAAAGTGCTGAGTTGCCAGAAAACATTGAAACATATAAATGTTATATAAATGAGCAATTAGCATAACCAGTTAACCATAAAACCTAAATCAAAAACTGTAGCCTGACTCATTACATGTGCAACATTCTCTGTATAACTTGTAAACTATGTGGTCATTTCACAACGACACGTGACTCATGTCTCTTTCTCTAAAATTGTATTGTAGCATTATTAGTTATTATTACTATTATTATTGTTGCTATTATTATTAATATATAAATAAAAATAAATTAAAAAATTTTATAATTTGTGATTTGTAGCCATTAATTATTATACAGAAAACAAATGCACAAACATGCTGAAATGCCAGCAGCTTAATGCTAACTTTAACATTGAAAACGCCATAGACATGCTAACGCGACAGCATCGGCATTAGCATAAAATACATCTATCAACTGTTTCAGAAGACCATAACAGGTCAGTTTAACATAGAAAAGGTAAATATTCCTCACAGACATATGCTCTTTAGGGTTTTAGTGGGGAAACATTAAGATAAAGCAAAATAAAACAAATGAAACCAATGAAACAGCAGCTCGAAGCACTCCTTCATTGGTTCAAGATTCAAAGCAAAGCTCGGTGGATTATATGGAAGAAATGAAACATTTGCGGTAAAACAAAGTTATTTAGCAACTAATCAATTAACTAATAAATTAGTTGACAACTATTTTAATCGATTAACTCGATTAGTTGTTTCAGCTCTCTTGTCAAATGCACAATAAATCTTTCAGTATTGCAGCAGACGGTGTCGTAGAAAGAACTTTCACATGGCACCAAAATCACAAAAATCCAGTGAATAAATGCTTAAACTGTGCATGTGAAAGAGGAAAAGGGTATCTTTTAAAATTCATTGGGCTGTGGTTACAAGGGCAGAACATTTTTTTAAAGCATATTGCCTTACAAAAACTTTAAAACACACTCAAAGTGCCTTTTTACTTTTGCACAGTGCTGGAAAATAGACAAAAACATGCAATGTGAAATGTATGTCCACCATTCAGGTTTAAAAATATATAATTTACTATGGTGGTAACAGTTGCACACAATCTTTTAGGTGAAACCTGACATACAAAAACAGAATACGTCTGAGTCGGTGTCAGCTTGTAAATAGAGAACGGATCCCCGAGGAGACATTACTGCAGTAACACCATGATAACGAAATATCTATTATTGTCATCTTAATTATTATTGGCTGTATTCAGTGAAACAACATCATTTATGAACCTTATCATGCAAACAGGTGAGCCTGTATTCCTCGAGGGGGGAGACATATTTCAGGGAAACCACATTCTATATGACATCACATTTTTGCAAGTGCAGAAGAAATGGGACAATTATGTCCCAACAAACAGGACTCTGATTGGAAGTCAGTCATTGAAAAAGGATATAAAAAAGGACATTTAATATATTCATGTTTTCTAAAAAAAAAAAATAGGATGCAATTACTTCAATTTGGCATATTGTGGTCTACGCTGAAACAATGTATACTGCAACAAGAGTGCTTCATTTGATGAAGGTCAGTTGATACTCCAATGCACAACACGTGAACCGTATTTCATCTCCAATCGAGAACAGTCCCGGAGAAAACACACTTGTATCCATTTGTTTGCTTGTCATCAATTTGGGACTATACAGGAGATGCAAGCAGACACCAAACGCAAAACAATCCTGCGGCCAAGTAAATAAAAGGCTCACATCAATGCAGCTACACCACAATCAGGCAAACAAAGTGAGGAATCACGGCGCTGTAACCATCGTTTGTCACAGCGCTGCTCTGAACATGTGGCATGAGTTAAAGATGGGACGAGTGCGGAGAGCAGGCGAGACCAGAGGCATGCTCGGAAAACACCACCATGTGCGCTGATCAGGCAGATACCAAATACTTTAAAAGAAAATAATATGATAAAATAAATCTGCAACTGCAGACAGAGTGCAGGAAATTCAATTTATTTTTGACAGTTTATATATATATATATATATATATAAAGAAATAGAGAAAAAAAACTCCATTTGGTGTTCCCAATAAAGTGCAGCTTTATAAGTTTAACACACTACCACTGCTCGTTTAACTCTATAAATAATCATTTCATCAATCTCAACTGCAAAAGACCTCAAAAATAGTGAAAAGGAAAGCAAATACGGTGCGTTCAGAAAGATCTTGAGGTCACATTTTCTTGCAGTGACTCAGCTGTGGCATGACAGAAAAAAGAAGCAGACTATTGATTTTAAAAATGTGTGTGCACATGTAGTCCTGTTGCTGTGAAGCTACAACACATGAAATCTACAGAGCTGTTGCTGTTTAAAACACACACAAAAAAAACACTGCTTTCCACAACGTCAGAATGTTTTGCTTTTTTTGATGACTCAGAATGAGATTGTAATTGTACACTCTGCATATGAAAGGAAACTTCACTGTTTCACACACTGACCCTGTCTTTCCCCTATAGTATTATAGGCTTGGCAGCCCACCAGGCCAACAATTTTTTAGAAAAAATAATATTAATTTGGGTGTCAATATTTTCAAGAAAATATTGCACCCTCAGATCAGCCAGTGATGACGGAGGGGATTCTGACAACAAATGCACATATTACATTTTGCTTTTTAATCCAAAAGGTATTGCTTGCAACCATGCAGTTGGGCAGAAGGATGTTAGTGATGCACCAAGTCTCAAGTTTTGGGCAAGGGTATAAATGGTTTCTGCACTTTTCTTGCCAAACAATCCCCTTCACCATTCTGGACTAAGTCTCAGATTTTATTTGTTCCTGTTAATAAATTTGACAAGCACCAGTGAGTCCAGAAGTGGCTCTTTGCAATACTGCAATGCCATTTGCCACATTCATTGATACACCACTGTAGCTTTGACTTTGATTTCACAATGATGTACGACAGCAGTGCAGAGACAAAGCTGATGGACATATTGCTCTGAAGAGATTGGCTGAACTGTATCCATGGTTACATCTCACTGATCAAAGCCCTATTCAATAGCAGAAGTCTCTTTTCAAATTACATGCACTTTTATGAACCACACAGTTAAATGTGGTGGGCGGCAAATGGACTTCAGTGGTTTCATTCAAGACTGTGGATATTACACGAGCAGCGAACTGTTTATTTGTAACTAAAACAACATGATGTTTGACATGTTAATTTCAGAGTATCAATTAAATTATTTTTTATGCATCTGAGTTGGTTGGACTTAGAAGGTTACTATTTATTAGAGATGTTTCAATCCAGTCTGAAAGATGATTACCACAGGTCCAATAAAAGCATATTTGGGATTATCAGAATCTGGGGTCCGTTTTATAAGAAATGTGTCAGAGCTGACAGCCACTGTGCCATTCAATGCTCACCAGTAGAGTGGCAGCTCTTTAAAAAAAAAAAAAAAACATATCTACATTTTGCTTTGCTGTCTATCACATCCCATTTTTAATGTACGATGCATAATGCATTCAAAAAAGAAAAAAAAAAAGCGTGAAATCCCGGCGTCACAGTCGAAAGAGTAATACAATGTTAAAGTTCGCTTCCCAATTAGTAACTTTAACAAACAACAACCTTTCAAGATTCTCCACTGAAGGTGTTTCTACTGTCTGTCGCACGGTTCAAGAAATTCCCCAGGCTACCTCTACAAAATAAAACTAATTTTAGGCTCATAATAATCCAGTCAAACATGTCCCAGAACAGACATGTGATCATTGTGAAATAAACTATAATGCAGTTCAACAGGCATTTAAATAAATAAATACGTTTTAAGAACATCCAGGAATGGATGAAACCTTGACAACCAAGGGCAAGCCCAGGCCAGAATAATAGCTAGCAAATATTTCTCAGTGAAAGAATACCAATCAGTTATTTGGAAGAATTTTAAGTACCGGCTACTGGGATAGGCTGCAGCCCCCCATGACCCTTAACTGGAGTAAGCAGTTGAAGATAGGTGAGTGAATTTTAAGTGCTGTGCCCTCTACCACAATAACGTCGAACTTTCACGTCAGGTCCAAGAGCATTAAGGTTTAAGTGTTCGCTCATTTTATATAAACTCATTGCAGCAGCATCCAAAGATTATCTGGAGAGACCTCCGAGCAAAGACATCCAGCCGCCTTCAGTCACTGGTTTGAGAAAGTAAATTCTGAAATATCAAAATTATCTCTCAATTTACTCTCGGAGTACAGCTCTTCAAAACTTTGTAACAAAATTGAGTTGATGCCATGAAAGCAAAAATAAGCTCAGTAATCCGTCTTTCAAAGTTGATCCATTATTTTGGGGTGCCAAATATTGTAAATACCAAATTTGAGCTTTATGCTTCCAGTCAGAGCTGATATATTGCTTTCTGCGTGGTCACACTCATGAGGCTGAAACAGTTTGCACCGCCCCTCCACAAAACAACAGATTTTCCTTTGTGACAGAGCATGACAAACTCAGACGCTGCCATGACAATCACCAAACCACAATAACGTGAGGCCGCGGGCCCCCAGAGTTACTCTCAAACTGAGGAAACCGATCTCCACGTCATTCAAGGGCACATTTCCTAGAGTCGAGGTGGACCGCTGTGCTTTTGCACGAAGCAAGAAAATTCCAAACTGTATCTACAGTTTCCTACAACACTCCTGTTTTATTGCCCACTTTAACGTCCGTCAGGAAAATAAAACATTGCGGTGGCCATAAATGGCGACGGTGTTAACAGGAGAGTCGACTTAAAAGCCTCAAAGTTTTTGTAGACAGAACTTTAGGGATTTTCATGGCATGGAAAACATAAAAAAAAACAAAAAACCTTTCCTCAAAATGCTGATGAATCATGGACCAGAAGGTTTCACTGTCAAACCAGCAAACCAACCTGCCCCTTAAATTTTCATTGTGTTCACCTTTATGCAGTAACCCGAGCCCCCGTCTCTTTCACATCCAGAAACCTGTTCCTCTCTTACTCCTGAGTCCTGGTGATCACGCTGTTTGTCTACACACTGTTCAAAGAAAACTACAACCATAACTGCAAAATGAGGCAAAGATTTTGCACTGCCGTACTTTGAGACCGGTTTCTGAGATCAGTCTATGAATAAATTCTGAAGGACCCGTCAGGCTCATCTTATGGTGTTTTAAATGGGGACCAAATATCTTGGCGTTTCAATTTACTGAGGTGTATGCTGGCATACCTTCAGATCCTGCTCGTACAATCAACATTAAAGACAAATAACCATTTCATAGAGAGTAGCAATAATTAACTCAATTATTTGTCAACTATTACATTGACAATTAATTTGAAAATTGATTAATCAGTCTTTTTTTTAAATGCAAATTCTGATTTCAGCTTCTTAAATGTGAACCTGGTTTTAGTATTTTGCATTGACATTTTCTACAATTTCTGACGTTGTAGGGCCCAACAGCTAATCAATTAAGAAAACGATCTTCAACGCGGCCGTAATTTCATGTCCATTTGTTCAAACTGTGGTCCACCAAGTGACAATAAAGTACACCAATAATGTCAACTTTGGCTACCATAGTGGTCACCATGTTGGACCCTGCCAAAGATTATTCTGGTGCAATAGCGAGAATATGTTGTATACTGGCCCTGAAGCCCATGGGGTTGGTAGATATCCTCAGAAGTGGATGCTAGTATAATCAGAATCAAATTTATTGCCAAGTAAGTTCGCATATACAAGGAATTTGATCTGGTGTTATTGGTGCATAAACAATAAGAAAAAGAAAAGAAAAAACACTTCTGTAAGTAGTAAAAGAGTTAGGCAATATTACATTCACCGTTAAATAAATATAACGTAGTGCAATGGGACTGTGCAAAAACAGGTGATTGCAGTACAGGAGTATAGGTAAATTTCATTGAACGATCTTCCAAACTAAAAACTGTGACTTACACTCCAGAAAATACAGTACTTGAGTCTTGAAATACAGTGGTCCCTCACTATAACGCGGTTCACCTTTTGCGGCCTCGCAGTTTCGCGGACTTTAGTCCAATTTTGCATGCTTTTTTTTTTTTTTTACAGTGCATTGTGTTCTGCGTCCTCATCAAGCAGGCCGGTCGCGGCACCGCGAAGGGAGAGTACGTGCATTGTATTCTGCGTGTTTGTTTACGAGAATCTTCTCGCGCAGAAGAAAAAAGAGCGCAAACAACTAACCATAACTGTTCTTCACTCTGAAAAATACACCTGCACCGAGGTGTGACTCAGTGGAAAAAGACGTGACAGCGGAGCGGCGCCACAACGAAGAGGCGCAATCAGAGGAACTGTGAAATGCTGGTGAGTCACTATTAATAATTTCTTATGTGTCCAACGTCGTAGGTTGATCGTTAAAATTAAATTTGTTAGTTCTAAAAGCCATCATAATTATTTATAGGAAAACGTTCTATTTTTATTTCTCAAACAAATGTTTGGGTCTGAAAACAGGTTGGTCTTCTTTGAGAGTGTTTACACAGGAGAGAAAAGTGAGAAAATGTTAATGCCTGTTTGAGAAAAGTGTATAAAATGTGTAGTGAGGGGTTTTACAGCCTTAAAACGTCTATAATTGTAAAAAATAACGCTGTCTACTTTGCGGATTTCGCCTATTGCGGGCTATTTTTAGAACGTAACTCCCACGATAAATGAGAGACCACGGTATACGCGAAGCAAGGTCTACGAATCAATGAGCTGATATTCTTTCTGCGCCTGGTCTTTATCCGATGGAAATTGGGCTCCATGTTCCTGTACAGCCACCCGGGAACTCGAGATGGTGCTATTGGATAAACGCTATTTAACCTACAGCTATCCAGAAAATACTGTGCGTCTGTTTTAATGCCGTTACCTAAACAAACTAAATCTATTCTGAAGGTACACAGTGGGAAGTCCCATCAAGAGCCAAGAGAGTGCAGGACTATGCTCCAAATAATCCCCTCAGGAGGTAATTTCAACTGTATTCAAATTAAAACACGATCACGTCAGTGAAGCAAGAGTCAGGCCAAAGACGTACACGGTGTTGACTCTTCTTGACATGTTTAGCCAACCCTTAGATAAGCTTGCACAGCCCATTAATGTTGATGTTGTCTGCAATGTTTTCTCCTGTTTACTTTCTTTGGTTGTGGGAAAGAGATGTGCAGACTGTTGTTTATAATCAAATCGGACCCTCCAGTATTTTTTTTTTTTTTAAATCAAGAGAAAAAAAATGGGAAGAAGGAACCTCAATCTAGATGTGTGAAGATAAGGCTTTTGGCATGTGATCTTATTAAAAATAAAATAAGAACACCAGACCCAGTGAATCTGATACCAATATGAGCTCTATAAGCCCAACTGGACTTCTCCTTGAAGCAAGAATTTTCTAGTGTACTACACAGTCTTGTTTCTAGGTCTTAATTTGTGAATTATGTGCCAAACGTTGGCCTTGTAGCTCCTGAAACACCTTTAAGGCCTGCCATAAATAATACAGCAGAAATTGCAAGGTACCAGACTCAGTTCTACCACATCTTGAAGGGACGGGAAGATGAAGAGAAAGACATCATTGCTCAATAGACACACCCCTCCCTCCCCAGACTCCATCGCCCCATGGTCTACCCCAGAATGAGCTCATCTCTTTCACACAAAAGATCCTGAAGGCTTTAGTCCCCAGGAGTGTAAGGAGTGTGTAATGTTGGACAACAGACAGAGCTGTGTCTGTCTCCGTTATCTTTGCAGAAGTCCTTCCATTCACACACTCTCACTCGCTGCTTGCCTCAAGCAACAGCTGAGCGTGACTTACACACAATCACGAAGAAAGCTCATGTTCTGACATCCAGGAAGGCAAATCAAACAACAAGCGAAACCATGAAGGGATTATCTTTGCAACAGTATGCAAGTTATGTGGATTTCGCCAGGGGCTTCCAACAGTGCCCGTGAAGATTAATGCTTCCACATGTGAACAAAGTAACTCCAACAATTTTAATCCAATTTGGACCAAATTTCCTTGAATGATTTAAGGTAAATCAATAAACAAATGGTTTGAATTTGGGGGAACATTTAAAAGTCAAGATCCCACTTTGCACCCAATGCTTCCACAGACAGGATACTTAAAATAGCTATTTTTTTTAAGTTAGATATGGCTATAGGTACTACAATACACAAAATAAAGTCACATGACCTTTATGTTTGGATGACCCTGTAAGGTCAAACTCAAGTTCATAAACATTTAAACAGTCTGAAGCAAATATGGATTAAACAGTTTAAGGGCTGTGTGCTCAAATAATAGCACCGTCCCCGCCCAGATACTTCTCTTCGTCTTTTATGCTGCCACGGACATTAAGAGAAAATATTGACTGGTTGGCATTGTAGACCCTTTTTGAAAGTGTCTGACAACATCAAACATGGTGATGGTGCAACATTCCTGCTTTTGTCTGCATCTGCAAGCTGTCAGAAAATGGACCTAAATAGGGTTGTATTTCACGAACTCGGCCTAAAAAGATAACAGTCAATTTTTTTTTTTCAAAATTCATTGTATAAAGTTTACACATTTATCCTTTTCAAATGCAACCTTCTGGATTTAATTATTCCATTTAGTTTTAGAGAAAAAGCCAATTTATGTGACATAAATGTTAATTGTAATGGAATTCAAAAAGTTTGTTGATTTTCTCGGAACTGACCTTTTTTTAGCACAAAAATCTATGGAACTAGTGTCAAAATGTTCTGAAGAACCTGTTCTTTCATAATATACCATATTTAAAGACATCTGGGCAAAAAATGACTATGAAAGGTTGCTTGGAAAATTACCATCAAAAGAATGTTGAAAAACTTCACCGAAATTGCCAAATGAGATTCAGAGTTAAATCAGAAGCCTGTTTTGGAGCAAAAGTCAACAAGTACCTAACATCTGAGCAGAAACACAAAGAGCTACAAGAATAGCAAAATTACCAACACATTCCCATGTCCAGTTAGCTAGAATTCTCCAATGTAGCACATAATATCTTCATGGTCCACTGCACTAAATAAGAATCTGTCCCCTGACTGAGCAAGTTCAAATCCAACATATAGGATACTCTCAGCAGGGATTAGGACTTCCTGACCACTATTTACTTTGAACAGAATGCCAGACCTGTCTGTTTTTTGAAGTTCACAGTAATAGCCTTTGATGACTTGATTACTAAGCTGTATGACACCTGACGATGTCACATGAACAAGAAAGTAGTCACTTAGGGACTCTGAGTTTGGCTTCACAACCACAACAGTTGGCAGAATCAAAAAACTAACAAGAATGAGAAATATGTTAGCAATTCATATGTTTATTGAATCACCACCGCCGAGTCCACCCCTGACAAAATTATTTCAAGAGACCAGAAGTTCCTTGATTTATGTTCAGAAACATATCACTGGAAAGAGAACATCCTAAACTTTAAAATGACACCAGGATTGTCTTGATAGGTCTTCTCTTCTCCAAGAAATTACATCTGATGTTCAGAAAAATTAACCAGAGCATTCCAAGTCCACTCCTTTTGATAGAAAATATATGAAATTCGACCAAAAGGCTCTGTCCATATCCATATTTAACATGAAGCAAAAACTAGCCCATTGTTTAATTTTGGACACGGATTACAATGATGCTCAATGGACACACTGCATGGCTTGGTGGTCCAACTTTGGTGAATTGTAAACTTTAATTGTCCAGGTTTCCCCATTGTAAAAGAGATTTTGATCTCAATGGGACTAACCTGGTTTGATAAAGGTTAAATTAGTTTATCTCAGCACAGAACTGAGGCTGCCTTGTGGTGTTTTGCACTGCATGAAACCTGCTCCACCAGATTCAACGCACCCGTTTTGGTTTTCTGCTGGCCAAACCTGGTACCTCGTCATGTTCTTGGTATCACTTCTGTCATGACGCCAAGCAAACTGAAGCGATACCAAATGGTGATGTAAAAACACTCCAGATTACTGACTTGTAAGACAGAAGAGTCTGTCACCGTGTCAAACAGGAGACAAAATTAATGTCCCATAAACCAAAATCTAAACTACATATTCATGATTAGTGTGTGTCACATTCGTCTTTTGAATATAACATCATGGCAGTTTCATGCAGCGTCGCTCTGACAACGTAGCAGTACTACAGTCAGCAGCGCAAAAGGAAGCACTCGGTACAAAGAGGAAGCAGAACTTAGTGGAAGTCAAGCTGAACTTGGCTGGTACCATCCGGCGGAAGGAATCGCCATCAGCTGATGACAGCTGTCTTGCCGCTCTGATACCAACAACTGAGTTAAAGTGTGTCGGTTTCAAGGGTTCCGGTATCTGTCTTAAGTGCCACTCAATGCGTCTGGCCTTGCAGGATTTAAAAAAAAGACAAAGTGGACGTCCCTGCTGCCTGTCAGCAAAACAAGTGGCTGGTGGTATTCAACAGGCTGATCCAAGGTGCCAAAGAGGTGACAAGCCCTCTGGTTTACAAAGTGGAGACCATAAAAAACCCCAACATTTTATGTCGTTTCTGAAGCAGAATGGGACTTTGAAAGCAAAATAAGGAATGAAATCAGACCTGCTTAAGTACAGTCTGTAAATCTCTCACCTTGCTAATTAAGTTCAACAATCTTCTGTGAAGGGATTAACAGACGTGCTTGATAAGTAAAGCACACACAGAGCCACCTTTGCTGTTAATACCGACAAAATCCTGACAGGAAGAAAACTGACCCATTCAGTATTTACCATTTGGCAAATTGAAGGTGGCGTATTTGGCCGTGCTGCAATCTGGCCGGCGTTATCGTCGCCACGTGTTGATGAAATCTGCCTGGCTCTGGTCGGCCTGAATCAAAGCGCTGAACTCTGCTCCTCAGCTATGTTTGTTTTACACTGGCAGCTGTTCGTTACACAGAGGCGGCCGCGCAAAATCCACTTTCACAGAGACGCTGCTGTGTGTCATCAACCTGCTTCTCAGAACTGGTGTCTGACCACCAAACCACAACAAGGACACATGGCCCGGAGCATGTCTGCAATCTTGATTCTTACAACTGACACAATATGTACCACAAAGAAGCCAAAAAAAAAAAAAAAAAAAAAGCCAGAATTTTTGACTCCTCAACTGTAGCAGGACACTGGTCTCACCTCACACAACCTCAGATATTGCCAGATTTTCGATCAATGTTGTTGCATGTGAAAATCATTCGTTGCTCTGAAAAACATAAGCAACATCAACAGTTAAATAATCTACTTACTATGCTCTATAAAACATTACAAAATCAGAATTTGCCATTCACAAAAAGTGCCACGTTTTTCTTAGACAGGCAGGGTGAAATTTATAAATCATACAATATAAAACGTACGCATAACTACTTGTTTTTGACATTTCACAGACAGAGAAAGTGAGGAGCAAAGCTAAATCCAAACGTCACAAGACTGCCTCCCTCCTGGAGCGTGACAGCGGATATGGAGCATTCTTTCCACTGTAAAGAAAGGGGAAAGAGGGCAAACTCATTGCCATTACTAACCCTGACTTGCACCCAGCCTCATTGAATAAAGACCAGACAACGTGAGGTGTTGACCCACATTACGAGATCATTGGACCTCTTTTGCAGGAAATAATGATCTGAAGTTAATGCACCTCACGATGTGCAAAGACACAGTTTTCATGACAGCAAGTCCCTACTAACAGGTATTTTGTTACACAAAATGATACTTCATCCGCTCCCAGAACTATCTCAGCCGCAGCAGAGTTGCAAAATTTCTGCAAGCTGATTGTTGATTTTCCTGAACAATGGGCAGCACGGTGGGTCAAGAAGTTCACGGACTTGCCTCCCAAATACAAGACGCCCAGATTAGATTGAAGTGGCAGGTGGCTGCCGATATCAGAATAAGCAGCATGGTTTTCACTAGGGCTGGGAATCGATCCGAATTTCCAGGATCGATTCGATTCCGATTCATAAGGTCACGATCCGATTCGATCCACGATTCGATCTATTTACATATTGCTGGATTGTCACTTTAAAAAAAATCACTGCTCTATTCTAAGTAAGAAAATGTGAATAAAATCAGACAAGTATATTAAAAAACTATAGACTAATGCATTTCAATGCTACTACTACACAGCCATGTTAAATGAACATACCTTGAGTTCAAGTTATGAACTGCTGTTTTGAGCTCCTTAATCACAAAAGAGTCTTCAGTAGTACATGTCATCTGACTCAGAAGCCGAAACTGCAGTGGTGCAACCATGGACATAGTTGGAGATGCCTCCTCGGAGATGGAGGGCGTGGCCGTCTTCATTGGCCCTAGGCATTTCACCACGTCCTCTGCGGTGGTGATGTCTGTCTCCGTTAAAGTGAATATATCACTTTCCCTCCTGCGGACGTCAGGTGACAGCAGCGCTGCAGAGATGGCTGGCTGCTGCTCGAGGAAACGTCCCAGCATATCCAGGGAGCTGTTCCACCTGGTCGTGACGTCCACAATGAGCTTGTGTTGTGGCAATTGAAGGAGCTGCTGCTTCTCTTTTAGTGTGTGGCTCGCAGTGGGGCTTCGG
Organism: Thalassophryne amazonica; assembly: GCF_902500255.1. Classification (NCBI taxonomy): domain Eukaryota; kingdom Metazoa; phylum Chordata; class Actinopteri; order Batrachoidiformes; family Batrachoididae; genus Thalassophryne; species Thalassophryne amazonica. Next base: position 19,567,224 of record NC_047125.1, on the reverse strand, counting down.
TGAAAAAACGCCACAATTCGCCTTACCCGCCCCAGTAAGCGTGCGATAGCAGGAGTTTTTAGTCCTGCTTGGGATGCCAAGTTGATGAGATGCGCAAAACAGCCCATGTGAAAATGGCCCATTAATTGCACCGCTCTCACGATGTTGGCTGCATTATCCGTAACAATTGCGGGGTTTTTGTCAGTGATTCCCCACTCCTGTATGGCTTCGGTGAGCAGATCAGCGAGATTACTTGCAGTGTGGCTCGTTTCAACTGCTCTGGTCTGTAGAACACTAGAAGCTAGCCTCCATTCCTCGTCAATGTGATGGCACGTAATAGTCAGATAAGACACGGTATTTCTGGAGGTCCAGCAGTCGCAGGTAGGTGCCACTCTCTCGGCAGATTTCAGCGAATGTGCAAGGGTATCTTTTGATTTCGCATACATTTGTGGAATTACCGTTTCGCTCAGATGTTTGTGACTGGGCAGGACATAGCATGGTTCTAGTCTCTTGATCAGTAGTTTGAATCCAGCATTTTCTACCACACTGTAGGGTCGTAGGTCTTTACTAATAAATATTCCGAGACCCTCGGTTATGCTCAAGGCACGCTTAGAATTCGAGGGAAATTTAACACCAAATGCCTTTTCCAGTGCTGTTTGGTTCGCGACAGGTTTAGCTGTGTCGGCGTGGTGCCTGGATAAGTGGTTGCGGAGATTGGTGGTATTGCCACTATATTTTACCTCTATTTGGCACAGTTTGCACACTGCTTTTGTTCTGTCTAGTTCGTCTTCGTCCTCGTAACGTTTGAATCCAAAGTATTGCCAAACATCAGCTTTCATTCCAGGTGGTGATTTTAGCTCTGCAGCTTCGGCCATCTTGCTTTCTTAAGTTTTGGTTTCGTTTAGCCGGCACCCGCTTTTTATTTTGCTCCTTCCGCGTCAAAGAAAATAGTCCCTATAGCCACCTGGAAAAGATCGATCCACATATTTTTGGATCGATATCTTATTTTTTGAGCGTGAATCGATTATCGGATCGTGGATCGATATTTTGAACACAGCACTGGTTTTCACTGCCAGGACACAGCACCTGAGCATCCAACCCCCCAACAAAATCTATGCCAAATGAAGAGGGGAGGGAAAGACAAAAACAAAAACACCCCAAAATAATTCAATAAATCATATGAAGACACTTAATATTCATAATATTGCTGCCATCTCTCTCTGCATCGAGTGTGTCATCAGAGACATTTCAGATGAATGTACACAGCAAAATATTACACAGCAGTAACAGGCGTTTTTCCCTGACAACTGTGCAGTTCAAACCAAAAAGTTTAAAACAGGAAGTCCAACTTGGAAACTGCACTCGACAGCTCTGCTGATTTGGCAACATTGAATAAGAAACACGAACATGGACAAGCAGTTATACTGACTTTTTAAAAACCTTTACCTATGTAATGGACACTATGCAAAATGGACTAGAGCCCGACCGATATATCGGCCGGCTGATATTATCGGCCAATATAAGCCCTTTTCAAAGTACTCACTATCGGCCGAAATTTTGCCGATAGAACGCCAATAATTTCTCATAAACAGAACAATTACTGAAATAATGTTTGTGTCGGCAATGTAAAATGTCCTTGCACCAATTGTACAGTAGATGGAGTTCTGACTCCATTCAACTGAGAGCTGCTTACACGTGTTCATCACTGGCCCCCATAGTTCGCCGTCACACTGCACTGATCGGCTGACAAAAGCATACAAGTAAGTTTATAAGGATCTATATCCTTATCCTGAACCTATATCTAAGTTGCAGCAACAAGAGGTACAAGATCAGATGTATTTCACAACTCTTTTTAAGGATATGTATTTGCTAATTTCACAAACGTTTAATTCTTGATTGCATTTTTTGAAGTTGAAAATTCTTCTCTGTTATAAAGTTAATCAATATGAGGACAAAGCTTCAGCTTTTAGCTCATACCTTTTTTGTTAAGGGTCCAAAAAAGAACATTTTATTCATAAAAAAAAAAAAAATCAGCTGATTTATCAGCTATCAGCAAATCAGCCAATTTATCGATTATCTGCATTTTTTTCATCCAAATATCATTATCGGCATCTGCCTTAAAAAATCCGTATTGGTCGGGCTCTAAAATGGACACAAACACTGTTTTCAAAGTGTGTCTATTCATTTTATTCAGGCAGTCAGGGTGGGTGGCTCCATTCTGTCAAGCAACTTACGGTTTGCCACTGCATCTGATGATTAGCTACGTGGGAACACAGTACACTAGATGTGTCCGAACATGAGCAGCATTAATTGTTCAGTTCATGGGTGCCACAACTGCAAAAAGAGGAAACTATCGCTTTCAGAACGATGTTTTGAACATGGAAAGGAGAGATCTGAGTGCTGTGGACCAGCATTTAACTTGTTCCCTCCTCCATCGAAAGACAAGGATCCCCGGTGCTGGCTAAAGTTGCTGAATTTGAAAAATCCACCCAAACGTCCCTATGAGTGTTCATTTCATTTTGTGGAGAAAAAAACCCACACCACTGCATCCTTACCCAGAGAAATGGTTGGACTACAACAACACTCCATTGAAGAAGCCATGGCAGTGAGACAAACGGGTAAGGTGCGTTTGTAGCATTAGCTGCTATCTAATTTACTCATTTTCTGGCGTTTGATACAACCAAGCACTGCATGACATAACACCATACGTATATTAACGTTACGTAATCTTGGCATTACGGTGATACTACTTGTCGGGTTGTATTTTAACTTGATTGAAGGAGATATTGATAGACTTCGGTGCTTCTATAGTTCCTCAAAGCCAAACCGTCCACACAAAGTAGTGAAAAATATCGGCATACATAATCGAGGGCCTCTTTTTCATGTCATCTTCCCACTCTGTTATGACCCGTGGGTGAGCCAGAGTCATTCCCTTTGAGCTTTTCAAAAAGGTTTTTGTTTCTACCCATGTAATATCTTCCATTTTTCTATATTGAAAACACCGCTTCACCGGAAGTCCGAAGCCAAAATGGAAATGCCTCTGTTCCAAAAGTGGGTGGGGCTGAATAAGGTGAATAAACCACCCAAAATGAAAAAAAAAAAAAAACCTCTCCACCTTTCCAAAAACCGCCACTCACACAAGACGATTGGAGATTCTCCAGAGATGACGTCATGTAAACTTGTGGAAAACGAGTAAAATATGTGAACTTGAGTGCTATTTTTTGTTAACAGGACCTCAAAGTTAATTTTATTTGTCGTTTATTGATCTGTTTATCCCCACAATCCAATTCCAATGTCTCAATATTCTTAAGAGCTAAAAGTTCACGACCGTGTGAAATATAATGCGCTAGATTTGTGGAGGTGCCTTCATTTCATCAGTCACTGGCGGCTTTCCCGTTATCCAGCTGAATGCTGTAGTTGCCTCATCCCGTTTGTCTATTTGAGAACAAGTGTTCCCAAACTGTGGCAGCATCCAAAAACATTTGTGACAGGCAAGGGTCACGACAGATAGCAACAAAATAATGTATTCTGCAATCGCAGATGACTGTTTCGACTTCCAGGAGCTGAGGTATAGCTACACTCCACCCGCTCCCAAGTAGATTCTGGTGGCCTGATCCCAAAACCGCAATCCTCCAAAAATCCGTAAGTGATTAATTTACTTCATTATTTACCCAACAGAGCCTTTTGGAAGACCAGCAATGACGACAAAGTGTAAGTTTAAAGTGCATACACATGACCTACTTTGCACTCGCTGTAACCATAACAGGCAGCATAACCCCCCCCCGCCACGACCTTTTCTGGCAGCTTGGTAGGCCAAGTCAAGGTCACAAAAGATTATCCTGCTTCTTGTTTTTTTCCCCTCAATGTGTTAGCCAATCACTCATGATCCTGGATTACTCTTCTCAGGCTTTCACATTCTTACTGTCGTCTCAGGTGCTAAACTAAAATACGAGGGCTGTCAAAGTATAGGTCCTTTTTATTTTTTTCAAAAACTATATGGATTTAATTCATATGTTTTACGTCAGACATGCTTAAACCCTCGTGCGCATGCGTGAGTTTTTCCACGCCTGTCGGTGACGTCATCCACCTGTGAGCACTCCTTGTGGGAGGAGTCGTCCAGCCCCTCGTCGGAATTCCTTTGTCTGAGAAGTTGCTGAGAGACTGGCGCTTTGTTTGATCAAAATTTTTTCTAAACCTGTGAGACACATCGAAGTGGACACGGTTCGAAAAATTAAGCTGGTCCTGTTAACAAAAAATAGCACTCAAGTTCTCAGGCGCCATCGTCAGCCTGTTTCAAGCTGAAAACCTCCACATTTCAGGCTCTATTGATCCAGGACGTCGTGAGAGAACAGAGAAGTTTCAGAAGAAGTCGGTTTCAGCATTTTATCTGGATATTCCACTGTTAAAAGGAGATTTTTTTAATGAAAGACATGCGGACGGGTCAGCGCGTCGGGACGCAGCCGGCGCAGTGCGGCGGCACAGGAAAAACACCTCCGTGTTGATAACCATTTGTAAAATCCAGGCAGCTTTTGATGGCTTTCAGTGGAGTGAGTATATGAGAAATTGTTTAACAGCTGGACATGTTCCAACTTGTCCTTAAAGCTTCCAACAGAGGTGTTTTTCCTGTGGCGGAGCGTCGTGGCGGCTCGCAGCTGCCACGACGCAATCCACCCGCACGTCTTTCATTAAAAAAAAATAAAATCTCCTTTAACAGTGGAATATCTGGATAAAATGCTGAAACCGACTTCTTCTGAAACTTCTCTGTTCTCTCACGACGTCCTGGATCAATAGAGCCTGAAATGTGGAGGTTTTCAGCTTGAAACAGGCTGACAACGGCGCCTGAGAGCGCTGCACGACATCTCGCTCCGTGGGAAGTCCTTAAAGCGACAGTATCACCTCAAAATCTCTCATCAGCCGTTAAAATTTTCACCGAAAACCAGCTTAATTTTTCGAACCGTGTCCACTTCGATGTGTCTCACAGGTTTAGAAAAAATTTTGATCAAACAAAGTGCCAGTCTCTCAGCAACTTCCCAGACAAAGGAATTCCGACGAGGGGCTGGACGACTCCTCCCGCAAGGAGTGCTCACAGGCGAATGACGTCACTGACAGGCGTGGAAAAACTCACGCATGCGCACGAGGGTTCAAGCATGTCTGACGTAAAAACATATGAATGAAATCCATATAGTTTTTGAAAAAAATAAAAAGGACCTATACTTTGACAGCCCTCGTATGCACTCTCAACAGGAAGTAATATGGGTGTCACGCTCTGTGCATCACCAAATGGGGATGGGGAAACTGGAGCTGGGAGAAATCCACTACCCTTAGAGTCTACGCTGCTGCTTGTTGGCAAACACACAGAAGCTGAGGTACAGATATGTGAGCGGTCTGGGCAATGCATTCAGCAGTATTTGTGCACTCAGGCATTTTATGCAACTCCTCTTAGCCAAGGGTCACGCAGACACACACAAGGCACGTATAAAAGCAGACACAAGGTGACTTGTGACGTCAAAAACCAAAGATGGAAGAAGTTATGTGATTTTCCCCTGACAACAGCATGCAACAGCACTCTTGGTTAAAGGACTCCAGTAGAGTTCAACATATAATTTACAAGCCAAACTGCAACTCTGCCCAGAAAGAAGAAAACTGGGTTTAAAGACAAGAAGCAAAAGATTAACCTGACTTTCCAAGACTTTGATGTGAAAGACACATAAACAAACCCAGTGTTTCCCCTACAGTGTTATAGGCCTGGCAGGCCACCAGGCCAATAACAAGCCCTGCAGAGTTACTTTAGATAGATACCAATACACATTACATCACAGCTTCTGTTTCTATAATAAAATACCGTATTTATAGCTTAGCCTACTAACTATAATTTAATTTTACTACTAGTCTACATACTAAATTATCTATACTACAATCTTCTCCTGTATTAATATTTAGATACTCCTGTATATTATATAGTACCATATTTATTGAATATGTTGTTTATTACCCTTAATATTTAAGTTATATATATATATATATATATATATATATATATATATATATATGATGTCTTATCTTTCTTATGTCTTATATATATATATATATATATACACACACACACACACCTTTTTTCTTGAGCCGCTTGGGTGGGTAGGGAGAGTTCCCATGGGATAAAAAAAGCTTTTCAACCTACCATCCCTGGTTCTCAAGACCAGGCACCTAAGTGGCTCTACTCTACTCTTATTTTACTCTTCCTTTTTAGATATTTAAATATACCTTAGTATACTAGCATAGTTCTACCTTAGAATTGGAATATAATATATAAGATATACCTTACTGAATTTTCATGTTGTATGTGCACCTTTGTTTTAACATGCCAGTAAAGATTATAATATCATTTGTATAGTCTCATTTAGAAATAAAAATAATGAAATAAATAAAAATGAAAAAAGTTGACAAATCAATAAAAGATTTAAATTAAAAAATCTTGACTTTTTAGAAAATAATGTACTTTTTTTTTATACCAGCCATGCTCATTGGTAAAACTGACAAGTGAAACGCAGGGTTTGTTTTAACCAATGATCAAGCTTTGCAGGTCTTGTTTTTCCCCACACAAGGCAAATCACCACTGAAGGGAAACTCTGCAAACTTGCTCCAAGAACTCCTGACAGCACGCTGATGACCTCACCTTCATTAAGAAGGTGGAGGCAGCATTAATTAGCCCGGCCAGGCTGCCCCACATGATTGATTCGATTGGAAGGGCAGTGTCAGCTCAGTCGGCAGGTGTCAACCGCACGTTGGAATCCATCTCGGGGAGAATGGCTGCACTGGAAAACCGCTTTGATCATCTGTAAGACCACATCTCTCCTCTATTCAGATGTATTTGGGAGCCACTCTGAAGTTTCAGACTGTGGATTCTGCCAGGCGTCTGTTAATCTGGATATCTATTTGGTTCCCAAAGACCAGCTGTCCTTCAAGGCCGCTGGGATAAAATCCTCCCCCCGAAGAACACTCCTGATAGCCTCGCTCCTCGTCTCCCCCGCCTCGTCTTTCATTGCCTCCCTCCCTTCCCAGTCCTGAGATGTTGACTGTGGGACCTTGAGACTCTGGTGGACTGATTCAGGACTGGGATCCCCCCCTTCAGGATGGACGGATAAGGCCTGATGGCGCCTCAAGGGTGGCCTTTCTGGGCTGTCTGTCTGGACACTGGACACATCCAAGTCTCGGCTGTTGTCTGTCGTCTATTGTGTTTTTCTTTTATGACTATTTTCTGTGCTATGGGTTTTTTTTTTTTGCTCTCCAGTCGTGCTGCGGGTTCAACGCAGCAGCAATGGAGGTTTTTCTTCCCAATTCTTTCCTTGTGTGTGCGTTTGTGTGTGTTCATGTACCGGACTGGCTTATGTGTGTTGTTTGTTAAGTGTGTCATGAGGCCGGTCAAAGTTTGCTCAGCCCTGCTCGTGACCTAGGCAGGGATACACATCTGCAGCTGGTCCTCAGGTGCCAAAAAGGCGACCTCTGCTCCTAACTGGCAATTAGGATGGGTAAAATGCAGTAAACACATTTCATTGTGCAGGGAACATGTTCCTATGTGCATATGACAAACTTCTTTTGAATCCTTTGGAAAGTGCATCATTTTGCTAAAACCTACAGCAATTATATACACTGAATAACACATATTTTTTATGAGATTTAAAAGTAGGTTTTAGGATTGAGAACTTTGATTTGATTAACGAAACACAAAATTAGACAAAAAAAAAGTCTAATAAAGAGAAAACAATATTTGAACATTGTGAAATTGGGTATTTTGTGATGTCTGTTTCGCCTTTTTGTAGAAGTCAACTGCTCACATTGCCTGATAATTCTACCTGTGTGTACTCTTGAAATCACACACAGATTTCTTTTCTTTCATCACTTTCCATATCATTGCAACACTGGCGTTCCTTTTGTTAAAAAGAAAGCCTTGTGACGTCACGTCGGCAAAACACATACCCTCCTCTGGCCTTTCTTGCGTCATTAGCGCGCTGAAGAAAAAAAAGGAGTTAACCTTTTTTTCTTGTTTTGAGCGCACTTTAGTGAGTAGACTGTAAAAACAGACGTATGTAACATACGTCTTTGTTTTTACAACTTGTGGTCGAGACACCTGTGAGGTTCGGCAGTGTGGTTATATGACGTCACAGAGAGGAGGGGAGGGGAGGGGTGTCAGATTCCCAACTGTTGCATCCGAGCTACAACTAGGTCAACAACTTTCATGCAGTAAATTCAACATCAGTGACAGAAGAAAAGACACTGCGCTCAAAATGTTGCCGCGGAACACCATAAAAAACTAAAAAGCAACAACAGCTACGTCACCCACAGCAGTTTAAACGACACATTTGTGAGTTTGAAAGTAAATGGTGAGCGCTCACCAGCTGTTCACGCTGCAGCGGAAGATTATGTTGACATGAAAGCAACTTGCTGCCTTTATCCGTTCGATATATTCCAGACTGCGACTTCGGCGAAGAGAATGGCGCTTAAAAAAAAAAACGGAATGAGGCGCAGAGGAAGCACTCGGAGACAGTCCCGTCAAAGTTCTAAGCGACACTTCTGTCGGCAGGCGCCATGTTTGTCTGCGCTGCTGATAGTTGTTAGTTGTTTCTTCCTAAACGTCGCGTTCATACTGGACACGCCCCGAGCAACAGCACCGCTGTCAAGTCAGCCGGTGTGGGAGGAGCACATCCGGTCTGCCTTTACAAAATAAAATGCTTCATGGAAACACTGGAAGTCGTAGTTTGTTTTTAGGAAAATCAACTTGTGGTTGTTTTTTTTCTAAATCATTTATCCAGCAGTATACCTTGAGAAAGTTTTGCTTTGCAAGCTGTGACTATATTAATCAAAATGGTATATCGTGTGTTATTAAACAAACATTTAATACATTTTTGGCAAATTCAATAAATGTTACATCTGCAGATGTTTTGATTGCTGGAGCAATTACTAATTTCTTCTTGACCCACTGAGGTGGTAAAATTCTACAGTACCAAAAACATTCTCATGAAGAGAAAAATAAAGTAGCTTTCTTTTATTAACCATATTGAAGCTGCAATTTTTTTTTCATAAATCTAGATCCCAGCTTTCATTGCGAAGGCGAGGATGTTTAACTTCCACCTTTTAATATCGGGTTTGACTTTGCTGCTTTCGACAAACAGTTTGGTTGTTTCTAACGCCCCCTAGCTTTAAACAAGCAAAACGTGACATCAAAGCAACAGGTGCATGTTATCATACAAATAAAATTAAAAAACAGAACATTTCAGATAAAATACTGAATCCCAATATCAGATTTTTGCATTTTATTAATCAATGCATAAAGGACAAGTTACCACAAAACAACTCTTTTCACTTCAGATTATTGGTGTATTGAGTGCAAGTATTACAAAAAGATTGAGAAAATCAAATAACTATTAAAGTTCAAATCGAGAAAGTTTCATGTTTTTACAGTCGCATTTCATTTTAAAACTATCAAAGTTAGTGCGCTGTACAAACAGCATCTGCTCAGAAAATACAAATGAAGTATAAAAGAAGGCCAGGAGTTATGTTGTGTTTGTGGATTTAGAGAACTTATGACATGGTGCCAAGAAGAGTTGTGGTATCGTACGAGGAAGTCTAAAGTGTCAGATAAGTATGTAAGGATAGTGCGACAGTGGTGCGATGCACAGTAGGTATGACAGTCATTCTAGGTGGAAATGTTACACCAAGGATCAGCTCAGAGTCCTTTCCTGTTTGCAATGTTGATGGACAAATTGACTGATGAGACCAGACAGGCATCTCCATGGACTACGACATTTGCAGACATTGTGATCTGTAGCGAGAGTACAGAGCAGGTTGAATCTAGCCTGGAAAGGTGGAGATATGCTCTGGAGAGAAGGGGAATGAAAGTCAGTAGGAGCAAGACTGAGTACATGTGTGAATGAGAGTGAGCCCAGTGGAATAGTGCAATTACAAGGAGAAGTGGTGAAAGTAGACGAGTTTAAATACTTGGGGTCAACTGTCCAAAGTAATGGAGCATATGGTAGAGGTGAAGAGAGTGCAAGCAGGGTGGAGAAAGGTAGCAGGAGTGACCTAAGAGTATGTGCAAAAGGGTAATTTGTCAGTTGTGAGACCAGCTATGTTGTGCGGCTAAGAGACTATGACACACAAAAAGAGACGAGGAAGAACTGGAGGTGGCAAAGATGAGGTTGTGATTCTCTTTGGGAGAGACAAGTATATACAGGATTAGGAATGAATATAGAGGGACAGCTCAGGTAGGTGGGACGCTTTAGAGACAGCGAGATTGAGATGGTTTGGACATGTGCAGAGGAAGGACCCAAGGTATATAGGGAGAAGGATGCTGAGGACGGGGCCAGCAGGCAGAAGGGAGGCCAAAGAGGTTTATGGATGTGGTGAGAGAACACACACACATGGCTGGTGTGACAGTAAGTTGAGAACAGGGTAAGATGGAAACGACTTATCTGCTGTGGCGACCCCTAATGGGAGCAGCCAAAAGAAGAAGAAAGTCTGCAGCACGTTAATTTTAATTAACATACTTCATGACTCAATTAAAAGTGATGCATTTTGGCAGAGAAAATTTGACAGCAGCATGTTATTTTGCATCTTTATACACAGTTTTATTTAAAAAGAAAAAAGAAAAAAGCAGCAGACATTGCGAGTCAGTCAACACTCAAATCTTTTCTACGTGGGAGCTCGGACTACATGTCCTCTATCAGGGAGATTCTGAGGAGTCTGGGGAAGCTGTACTTTTGCTTCTCCCGGGACGATGGGCTCTCCAGCGTGTCTAGATCGAGTGTAAAGACCTTCCCGACGGCTTCTGCTGATGTTTCAGGCTTCGTTAGCCAGTCTGTGTCCAGCTCAGGGACCTCGCTGCGTGGGGACAGCACCTGTTCACCGGTTCCAGCGAAGACGTTGTCACACTGACGGGTTGTGAGCGGTAACTGCTGAGTCTTCGGGGAACAGACTGGAGGAGTCAGAAGCTCATCTTCATCCGTCATCAAATCCGCGGCTTCATTGTCGATGCTCAGCAGGCTGTCGCTGCTCAGAATTTCAGGAAGAGTTTCATGATTCAGGCTGAACTGGACCTCGCTGCTGATGCCAGTGTCACTCAGGCTCAGGGGACTCTCTGCCATGGAGATGTCCCACAGCGGAGCGCAACTGAGCAAGACCCCCTGCTGGCAGATAGGGGGACTCCTGCGACAGGCCATGTTGGGGGTGTCTGAGGAGCAGCCTTGCTGAGGGGCCACGCCGGGGTTCTGCTGGACTTGCTGTGGCTCGTCAAGAGGAGTGAGCTGCTTCACGATGTCGCTTTGCTTGGCTTTCTCAGCTTCATTTTCTTCAACTGCCTTCCGCCAGGAGCTCTTCACATCTAAAACTTACAAAATTCAGTGTCCCAGGTCACGCTCATCGTTTTCAAATGATTCCGACGTAACTCTGGTCAAACACGACTTACTCAGGCTCTCAGGTGTACGTGCCAACTGCTTCTTTGCCGAAAAAGGATCTCTACGTAGAGTGCAGAGAAGGTCCTCCAGGCCCAAATCTTTGACCGTGCTATCCACAGGACTTGTCATGACAGCTTCTGCAAACTGACAAGTGCGTGCACACTTAAACCAGGAAGCAGCCAAGTGCCATCAATCTGTTCCTCTCCTGTGTGCATTTTAACATCTGACACCTAACAGCTGCCAAAACAATCATTTTGGAACATGTGCTGCAAAATTGTGACTGATGTTGAAACTCATCACGGTACCTGATTGGCGAGATTGTCACATTCCAACTCAAAGATCTGTGTCTTGCACTTCGTAGGAGCGGTTTTCAGATGAGCACGGCTCGTCTTCCTCACACTGGCCTACACAAGCACAGGTATGTTAATCCACACTGGTGTGAAGAGCTCAGACTATACTATCACACGTGGGAAGTAATCCAGTACACGAGACTTTTGACTCACATGAACCGCCGTGGCTGCCTGAGGCGACGGCAGCGGTAAAGGAGTCATCACACAACGGGACGGCAGCGAGTCAAAGAGCCAATCGAGAGAAGTGTTTGGTCTTGCTGTTGCCTCTGTAGGGGCTGCTGGACTCTCGGCCATCTCAAAACAAGAGCTACATAAAAACACAACTCAAAACAATTAATGGGTTTTCAAAATAGTTGTCGATGCCATTTTTTTTCTTTTTTTTTAACAATCATTAAGTCCATACAGGTTTGCTGTAAATGAGAACAGGACCATTGGCTTTGCAGGCTTGACTTTTTAGGTTTGCAGAAAAAAAAAAAAAAAAGAAAAAAACTCAAAAATCCTGCACTAGAACTTTCAGTAATGTGACATCCTGAGTCAGAGATGGAAGACAGTGAAACCACCTCAACTCAACGGAATACATAAAAGCATTTCCACAAACCCTTCATCCAAATAAATTAAATTGTTTCCATTTAGTTTTCCTGATTTGCTCAAAGATAAAATCTAAATCCTTCATAATTTTTTTTTTTTTTTGCCACAAAAAGACGTGTCTGCCCCGTATCTGTCCGGGGCGATTTCACTCAATTCGCCACGGTCATCAGAGAGCAAGGATGCTGTCGGGAGGACTAGTGATGGACAGACCGCTGCTCAAGACTGCCCAAGTATCTGCCTCCCTTTAAAGCTTACACACAATAATTTTGCACAAGCAAACAAATAAAAGGAAGAATGAGAAAAGCAGCCATGCAGTCGTCTTTCCCTGAAAAACTTCAATTACCTCTCAAGGTTTGATTTCGGTTCCTCTTCTTGTGTTGTCATCTTGGCAGGTGTTTCCTCTGAAAAAGTTTGTTAAAGGTGGAATAAGAAATGGAGGTGACAAATCAGTCTTAAAATAGTGACTGATGGATGTAATCTCACCACCAAGCCGAGCAGGGAAGAGGGAGAAAACGTCGCTTTTGTGAAGTGTCTCTGGTGATGGTTCAAAGGACAATGGAGCCATTGGTGAGAGGAGATCCAGAGCCTAGCAACAGAATTACAAACATTTAGATTTCCAGCAACAACAAACAGTCTTGCAAACCTGGAATCTGAACATTCAGGTGTTGTCAGAACAGTGGTACCGGAAACAGACCATGTTCAGGTGCATGAGAATTCCACACACATTTAATTCCATGTAGTTCTCCATTTTTCTGCATTGAGAAACCAACATTTCTTGGCGTTGCACCCAGTGAATCAAAACGTCACATTCCAGAAATCTTGGTTTCTCAGAATGCAAAAGAATGAAAGACGGAGAAACACGCCCCTACTTTTTCTGAGTCAGACTCAAAACTTCTCAATCGCCTCAAGCTGTCACCACACTGACTCCCTGATGAGTTTGTAGTGATTGATAAGGAACAAAGGGAGAATTTAACAGAGTTTGGAGTCAACTGATAATGGATTTTTTTAAGGGCTGAAACCTATAATTAACAAGGTCTGGAGGCCGATACAGATATTTGAGGCAGGTATTTACCTGCAGTACAAAGTGTGAAAAAGGTGTCAAAATTCAGTATAACAGTCTTTAAAATGTTTTGCAGCATGTGTAATTCACAGAAGCTTTCAACATGACCATAACACAAAAAGTAAAAGAAGCTACAAATATCATGAAGTTCAACAAATGGTCGTGTACTTAAGTGTTGGGCTTCAAATCAGAGGATCCTCTGTTCAAAACCCAGCCAGGCCAGAAAAATCTAATTAAGGGCCCTTAAGCAAGGTCCTTCACTGTGTGTCGTGAGGGCCTTGCACGGCAGCACCCGAGGCATAATTCTAAAATGCTTTGAGCTTCTGATGCAAATGGAAAAGCACTATATAAATGCAGTCCATTTACCATTTGTTACAAACTAGAAAGCAGTGATTCATATTTTAAACCCATGATATAGGCTAATAGCCCTTCAGTGCCTGAAGTCAGGGGCCATTGGTTTCATATGATGGACCATTCTCACACATCAGTGGGCAGAATAAATTAAAGATTTGTTTGTAATCTACTGTAAAGGACAACTTGAGGCAATTTATATTAAATATTTGTTATATTTCATGTTATTTCCTGTTATGCTAGGTCATAAATAATGTTTAAAAGGTTAAAAACACATTCATATTTGATGAACATAGCATTTGCTTTAACGCAGTGAGAGAGAGCTGCTTTAGACGATTTAACAGCGTAAGACAGAGTGTAAATGTAAACTTCCACACAATAGCTTTAATCCAGGGAGTATTGTCAGGCATTTTTTTTTCCCCTTTCACCATTTTTGAGTGGGATTACATTACTTTGCACTTTTTGGAACAATATAGCCCCTTTAATAATTGCCTTATTTGAACAAGAGCTGAACCTGGACCGACTTCATTGTAAAGGATAAAACCTGAATGAAAATCTTTCTGAATGATAGTTTTTCCCCACACTTTTCCATTCCACAATGTGAGGCTGTGTGCTGAAGATGATCATATATGACACGTTAAACTGCTGCTTTAATGAGCGTTGAGCACTAAAATCCGCTGTTCACATAAATGATCATGTGATTGTGTACAGTTTGTAGGCAGTTGCAATGAAAACTACTGACACTTGTTCTGATGTTAAAATGAGTGAACCCCCCCCCCCCCCCCCTTTCCTCTCACTCAAGCTGTGGCCTCACAGAATGCTAAAGTCACTGACTGGCATTCTGTTTTTAAAAAAGGGAGGCAGGAAGGCGGAACTTGGCAACCAGTGAGTCACTACATGCAGCACTGCAAAAATAAACTGTCATATGGGCTGATATAAATGCATGGAGTTCTTCAAAGAATGAGTAATTTGGGGCTGCTGAATCCAAATCTGGTGTTAGTTTTTGCCAATCACATCCTGTTTTTGAGATATGAAAACATATTTATCGTATCAAGCACTGAAGCAAAAGCTGCAGTCTTGCACACATCTTCGGCGGCATAAACAACATTACAGCTCTTGCTCACATTTGCAAACCTGGTTTAAAAACTATGCTTTTGTGCATGATTAGTGGCATCAAACTCATGAGTGAATGAGCAACGTTTTACATAATCCATTAATACCAAACACGCAGATTGCCAAAAAAAAAAAAAAGCAGCTCAGATTCGGATTCAGCACCCCCAAATTACCCTAAATCAGTTCTCAAAGTCCATGGAAGGGGAAAAAACAAAAAACAAAAACAAAGTTGACCACTTAATTGTTCAACCCTAGTACAGTCTACCTCAATGTCATCAAATTGTACCCCTTTGAAATTAATAATAAACAATGATCACAAATTCAGAAGCTACTTACATGATCTTCATTCAGACAAGACATTAGAGGTGTGTCTTTTATAGCATCCATCCATCTCTTGTCCCACTCCACCTCCAAATCCCTGATGACACTCCTGACCTCAGGGATGTCTCCTTTTGCAATCTTCTGCCTAAGGCGGAAAAAGAACTGATAAATTAAGATGCCCATTTCAGTGGATGTAAAGCCCCGGTCACAACCCACCATGCGTTTTTTTTTTTTTCGCTGTACGTTTTCTGCAGATGCCACGGCCCCCATGTTTTTGTGAAAATGGGGGGAGGCAGTAGCAAGTGCAAGGAGGGAGTACGTCAACGCACGCCCCCCGTACTACTGGTGACTCCGCAGCTCGACCGTAGCGAAAGTTCTGCATGCACTAAAACCTCTGCGGCGTGTCTGCGTGCTCCCCAAACCACAAGGAGGCAGTACTTACAACGTACGGATCTCCAGATTTTGTCCACGTTTGTGCAAGTAGACTGCACGCACGTGCAAGTACGGCGGGTTGTGACCACGGCTTAAAGAGCATGTCCAAAATTTTTTCTTTGTTTGTAGCAGACATCCGGTATAACAGTGATGATGCTTCACCTCAAGCAGCGGAGGTCCTGTAGCACACGAGCCACCTGTTGACATTTGTCTTGCAGCTGCTCAGAGCTTAGGTGGAGGCTTGAATTTTGAGAAACACGTCGATGCTCCTCCCGCAGGAGATGAAACGAGTGGTTCGCCAGCTCCAGTACACACAGGAGATTCAGCTGATCCGCCTCATACACATGTCCTCCACTCAGCTAGAAGACACAAATATATGCACAGGCCATCGTAACAGTTGTACTCACCCTGCTGTTGGTGTTTGACCACATGGAGCTGCTGTGAGCTTCCATCTCTCACCTGATGTGGGAGTTGCTCAATTCTCTTCTGCAAACTGGGAGGAACCTTGAGAACCCGGTCCGTCCCATCCAAAACACACTGCTTCATGTCACCCTTCAGGACACTTTCCACCACCTGCTGCTCCTCTTTGGTAGACGAAAGCATTCCGTCGATGGCTGACCACAAGCAGCGTACCTTCGGACCAACAAGTGGTTTTGTTACGTTTTCACAAAAATAAAGGAGGTGCATAGCCCACATATTCCGTCTTTAAAGAAAACATTAAATACCTTTTGGATCTGCACAGCCTGAGACATTCCCTCCTGCGCTGCATCTCTGTTATAACCCCTAAACAAATGGAGAGACAAACTCGGCAAAGGACCGAGGACGGTTTTCAGAAATGCTGAAGAAAACATCATACGTACTTGAGTAAGCCATCGTACTTGGTGCCCTCTGCTCTGACGTCTCTCATACACTTCATTATGTGCCTTCAAAGCAGAAAGAAAGGGGGTCCCAATTGCAGGAATTAAACTGCAATGTTGCACACTAAACTCTGCCAAGAACTTACTGGGCTCGTCTCTGGTACTCCTGGAGTAATTGGTCCTGCTCCACGGCAGCTTTCAGAAACCTGGCTTTGATGAGTCTGAGTCTCTTCTGTGCCATATCCAAGGAGGACACAGGTGCAGCTGCAACCTCAGGAACCCAGCTGTCATCTAAAAACAAAATTCAGGATGCAAAATTCAGGGGGTGCACTTTAGGAACGTCAAATTCATGAGAAACATGAGAAAATGTTTACCTGTGATGAATGTTTTCATTTCGTGCAGCATGACGTGACTGGCTAAATGAAGAATCAAACTGACAAATTTGGGTCCTCCAGGTGAGAGAAACAGTGATGCAACCACTCTGGAGCCTGCATTTGCAGTTTCATCCTATGAGGAAAAAGTCACATTTGTTGTAAATATTCACCGATTAATCATGTCAACTCGAGACTGTTGCCATCTTATCTGGCAGAAGATTAGGACTTTATTCGACTGCTTCGGTACACTGTGGACAACAGTTATATGGAAGAGTCTTGCAATCAACAATATCGGGCATCAAACACATTGCCTGTTCAGAAATGATGAAATCCACGAATTGGAACACTAGCTTTCAATTATGCAAATGAAAGCCAATTAACAGCACAATGCTCTCTTGAATTTTGTCATGAGGTCTTGAAAGCTTCTCTTCCAAGTTCACACACACATCTTCAACCACTTAGTCCAATTAAGGGAGCCTATCCCAGCAGTCATAGAGCGTGAGGTGGGGTACACCCAGGACAGGAGGCCAGTCTGTCACAGGGCCACAAACAGACAAACAAACACATCCACACCCACTCGCACACCTACGGACAATTTAAAGATTCCAATTCACCTAACCCGCACGTCTTTGGATGTGGGAGGAAACCCACACAAACACGGGGAGAACATGCAAACTCCACAGGCGGGAATTGAACCATAACCTTCTCGCTGTGAGGCCACAGTGCTAACCACTAAGCCACCGTGCTGCTCTTCCAAGTTCATTTCTTGCACAATCACTCTGTTTTTAAAAATGGCCTATTCCTAACTGATTTACCATGTAGTACTATAAAGTCTGCAACGTTTGAGGCCGAGTGTGAAGTGACTGGGATGAGAATCAGCAGAGTCTGAAAATTGACAGATCAATCAATCATAGCAATACCACTAGTTGCAACGACCACATATATATTTCGATCTACAGAAAGACTGGCTGTGAAAGTTCGCCATTATGCCAAATACCTGTGCAGATATTCTGTGGTGAGGTTTTGTTTATTTCTCAGAATTTTTTTTTTTTTTTTGTGCTATTCAACAACTTTAGATGTTTCATTAAACATTCTGATAAGACAGAATTGGTTCATTTGCATTTCCTATATTTCTTAAAATATATTTTAAATTCTATATTTTAAACAAAGTGGTGCTAATGACAGATCAGGACAGTAGTTGGTGTATATTTTCAATTAGTGAGATGATATATTTATGATTAAATGTGTTTTTTTTTGTGTCTCACCATTATTTCTCGAAGCCAAGCACAGGTGACTTTTCTGAACTCGGCATCTGCTTTGGGGTTCAACACAGGCCAGCAATACCTACACAGAACATCGTGTTAGAAAACCAAGAAATTATTTCGAGATTTAAATTCGAAATGCAAATGTTTGTTTCATTTTTTACCTGTAGGCTTCGTGGAATCTTGTAGGGTTTAGTTTCTTCAAAAGAAAATGGGTCACGACGTAGAAGGCATCCTTGTTTGGTTTGTCAAACATAGTCCTGTTGGTCATAAAATTACAAACATCTTAGCATTTAAAAAAAAATGTGAAAAGCATGTTAACACATTACACACATAATATATTCATTTGAGTAAATAAGACTCACGGTCCCAAGTTGATTTTGATCGCTACATTATCCGGCTGAAATCCAAGCCCAAGAAGAGTAAACCACAAATATTTACCGTTCTTTTTTTGTAACCAAACTGGGTTTGTCATTGTAGAATGTATAAAAATGAAGTTAGACGAATATTAAACCGCTAATCGACTTAGCTCGCACGGTTAGCTACAACCTTTACCATTAGCTAACTTAGCTTTCGAACTCGTTTCGTGTTTGTAAGCCTCATTTATCAAACTGCAGAGGACCAAAATCAAATTTCACATCGCGCGTATTGTGCTTGTTCGGTTTTAGTTTCACATTTAAACTTGTTAGCAGAAATTCTACTCATTTATGGTTCAGAAACATAAACCGCCAAATTTTCCAACCACACCAAAAGTTCTTATTTTTTGGTGGGTTGCAATCAAAACCAATACTGCCATCTGCTGTCCCGGCGTTTCACCGGATGACATCGTCTGAAATTTTTTTTTTTTTAATAATTAAAAATAAATAAATCTTATCACTTTCACTAGAAATATGCAGGAATGTAAATCAATACAAATGGAACAAGTGTACTGAACAAGAGCAATCAGAGATTTCTGACATACGCCAATTTGATTGAAGCATCTTTTGACTCCTGTGTAATTGATCAATTGACCCCGACCTGGCTGCCTATTGAAAACTGAAGTAGTCAGTTTTTTCAAAAGCATAATGTCTAAGGAGTATTTGTGCCAAATTTGGTGCTTCCATCACCATTTCCAGAATTGTTTCAGTTATCTGCTGGCCTATTTTCACTGATGTGAAAGAAGCCAAAATCTGGATAATAAAATAGAAATGCTTGCTGGGGGGGGAGGTGAGGTTACTCTTGTGAAGAGCATTGGATTGAAATGACTGCATAATTAACCTGCAAATAGGAACCAAATGTTGTTTTTTTAAGTTTATACCTGAAATAGTCACACTATGAAGCTATCTTTGCTCAAGCAGTTAACTTGCATAACTTACCCAATGGAAATTTCAGTTTACTTGTTGATTGATTTTCTCCATTAAACCAATAGTACATATTTAAATGTCAAAAATGCGCTTGTTTTGATGTTATTCATTTGAAATACCTACAAATGTGTGCAACATCAGTTTGTGTGTACATCATCAAGCGTACGTGAATATTTTAGACATTTGTCTGAGAGATAAAATAAAACCCTTTCATCCATGTGGCAGTACTGCCTCGTAAATCTACATAAAACCATTCAAATAATCTTTTCTCTCAACAAGTTAAAAGACCTGATCATCTCTACTTATGCCAGTCATTCTTTTGTGAATGTGCATGGTTGACAAAGCTATCTTGAAAAATCTATTAATAATTTGCATGGTTAGCTTATGCATTGAGGGAAACTGTCAATGATGTTATGTTTTCTTTAAACCGGGCCGTTAATGGTCAACTGCGTTGTCAGCATCAGCGACTCAGCCTTGATAAGTGCCATTTATTGTACATCTGCACAGTGTTTATGTAAAGAAAGATTAAAAAAAAAAAAAAAAAAACACCCTACACATAAAGATGTCATTTGTTTTTGTTTTTTTATTGCAGTATCTACAATTATTTCCAGCAGACCAGAAGTGTAGAAGAAAAAAAGTTCATTTATCTTCATTCTAATCATTGTAGTTGTTCTAAAAGTAGCTGGCAACACTCGCCCACCTTCAGCGGTTCAGACATGGTGGAGTATTTTGATATCTGGGCGTTGACTCCGAGGGAGCGAGCCAAGTCCTGAGCCATCTGATCTGATGCCACGGTGGTGCCCAGAGCCACCAAGAGCCTGAACACAGCCTCCTTGTCCTGCACACACTCCAGAGCCCTGCTGGCCACGGACAGGCACTGCGCCTTGGCCTCCAGGTCGGGCTGGATGTGCAGGCAGCCGGCGTAGTTCAGCACCAGCGTGGCCAGGGCGACATGGATGTTCTTGTTGCAGACAGAGGCCAATTCAGCAGCACGTGACAGCACCTTGTCTCGCTGGCCCATGAGGAGGGCGCGGCCGTGCCTGCCGCTGAAGCAGTTACACAGAGTCCGCAGCGCCAGCATTTGGTTAGCGGGGCGTCCGTCGGGCCTCATCAGGTTCAGCAGGTGGTTGCACAGCTGGACTCCCTCCGCCTCCCCGCACAGGCTCTCATTAACCTGCGGATGGCGCACTGACAGCCTCATGATGTCCAGTACAGGAAAAACAATATCTGACATGCAGAGGGAAGGAGAAGAAAAGCTTGAGGAGAAACAAAAACCGCAAAAATGTTAAATATTAAACAGCGTCATCCTGTCAGAATTACCTTCAGGCCAGTGAGACGCTTTCCACAGGAGAGCGATCTGTTGGATAGTTGGCGGATGCTCTGAGTTTTGGGACCCACAGACACACAAAAGCAGCTTCTCCAGGCAATCCACGATGTCCTCAGAGAGCTTGTGCTCCTGTGGAGCTCCTCCATTCAACTCCTTCAGCTTGGCTGGAGGGTGGGGTGGGGTACATATCCACAGTTGGCATAGAAGCTTAAAAACACGTGATGACTGAGCTTTCTGAGTCTTTTCCGAAAATGCTCACCGATGATCTGTGAAGCACTGGCTTGTTCAAATGTCACACCGTCAGTCTTTGGGAAGTAAATGTTTGTCTTCTTGATGGCTGCTGAAGAGTAGGCACCTCCACCTACAGAAGTACAAAAACAGCACGGCATCATTAAAAGACCAAATCAACAGCATCCCATAGCTTTGGATGGCTGGGCAGAATCGTTCTTTTCTTTATCGCTTCTGGATGAAATGGTAAATGGACTGCATTTATGTAGCACTTTTCCATCTGAATCCGATGAGCAAAGTGCTTTACAATGATGCCTCGCATTCACCCATTCACACAAGTACACCAATGTCATGCAAGGCCCTCACTACACACCAGGAGTAACTTGGGGATTAAGGACCTTGCCTAAGGGTCCTTAACGATTTTCCCCGCCTGACGGGGGTTTGAACAGAAGATCCTCTGGTCTCAAGCCCACCGCTTACCACTAGACAATCACCTCCACAATGGTGAATCAGTTGTTGCTTCATCTGCTAAAGTTAGCTTACTGGAGGACCCTGCTGCAGAATACAACTATTTGTTCAAGAGCCAATAGTAAGTTGACCAACTTGTTAATGAGCAAAGGAGAAGAACTGTCGGTATTAATTTGAATCCACTCTGTCTACTTAAGTGCCTGTTTACACTGACTAGATCAAACAAAGCTAAGGCGGGAATGAAATTCTGATATGTTGGTCACAATACCCCAGCTTTTCAACAGTTTTGCCTTCTTGTATCATGGACTTGGTTAAACATTTCAACTGTGTTGGAGTTCTGACCTGTAAATGGATCCGCCACACCTACAGAAGTTGCTGGCTTCAAACCTGATCCAGGGATGTAGCGACCTGAACCTGGGAAGGAAGAAATATGAATAGCTCTTAACCAAAACACAACAGTAGGGAGCGCTCATGCTACAGAAAATGCTCAACATACCCGTGAAGGGATCCTCTGCAGAGCCTGGGCCATTATCGGAGGACCCAGGGATGTACCGAGCCGACCCTATCAAAGGAGGACAGAAAACCGGTTCAAGAAGGAAGTATTGATGTGAACCAAAAATGTAATAAAAAAAAAATTCTGTTTTTAAAAAGCAGAAAAAACAAAGCTCAAGTATCTCAGGATTCTTCGACCTCACCAGTGAATGGATCAATGCTGGTCCGCTGGGCGGGTCCCAACACATGGCCTTTACTGTTCTCAATGATAAAATTGGCCACCTGGTCGAGGAACATCGGACTGAGGTCGTTCTTCTGCAGGAAGTTGTGCGCTGTCAACCAGGGGTCGTCGGACACATTGTAAGGCAGCTTCATGGACGGCCCTCCCTCATTCACGTCGATGGTGAAGACGTAGTCATACTCCTGCGGGGGCTCCATAAGTTTTAACGACCGCTCTCGTGCATGCAGCTTACTCAGATTTGCATGGACATGACTTACCTTGCCTTCAAACATCACATTTTTGGATGTCTGTTGGTTTGAGCCGCTAACAACGTCACCTATTTTCACCCACCGGTCGTCGCTGACACTCCATTGGTACGCTTCCACATTCTGCCCATTTTTAATCATACGTGTCTGTCCATCACGATTTCCTGGAAGGACAATCACACAATGCATTACCATCTCTTGACTTCCGGCTGTTTGTTTTTTTAAATAAAAACTACTTATATTTAATGACCAGGCTCGTTAAGGTGTTCTCTTCCAGGCAGGTCTTCGATTTTGATGTCTCCGAGGTCGCCAGTCTTGGGATCGATCGTGGCTTTGGAGAGCTCGTCCTCAAAAGCCTGTATGTCTTCTGCATTGGCCGTGCGGTCCTCGGCTTCAGTAAACACACGGATGATACCATCACTGTGGGAAGAACAACCAAATCTGGATTAGAGAAAAAAAAACAGTCAGCCTTTAGCCTCTTTTAGGCAAAAAACAAAAATGTTGACCTTGCACCAACAGCTATGTCCCCATTCTGCAGAATACAGCAGCACCACACAGACTGAGAAGGCAGGCGGATGGTCTGAGAACATTCACCGTTTCTCCATATCCTCAGTGTCCGGTCCTCTCCAGTGCTTATGAAATCTGCTGCGAAAAACGCCTGCGGTGAGCAAATTATCACCATACTGCAAAAACTGAAAGGGTGCTGGCTTGATAAATAAAGCAGCACCATATCAATGAATAAATCTCTGTGTGAAGACAAACCTCGGCTGTTCGGGAAGACGGCTATGCTGTATATGTAACTGGTGTGGCTGTGATAGACTTGGACACATTCACCCGTCAGCATCCACCTTCTTATACTAGTGTCATTGCTGCAAGAGAAGAACTCAGTTCTGCTGATTACTGCTAACCCTCGGACACAGTCCTCGTGACCTAAAGTAGAAGACAAAACAAGGAGCTGTGAGCCTCGTGTCTACCATCAGCCCATCATAGCTGTTGAGAAATATGGAGGATTTACATGCAAAGCCTCAATATCCAACAAAAACAACTATCCAACAACCACTGATTACAAGTTTGCACAAACAAAAACAAGGATAACTGCTTTTTTTTTTAAGTTGTGGTTGAGCTTTGAGTTGCTCACCTGTAAAAGTCTTCTCACATCGCCCGGCTTTCCAAAGCTTTATTGTCTTATCTGCCGATCCAGACAGCATTAGACCTTGTTCGGGTAAGATTACGACAGCCCATACTGCTGCAGAGTGGCCCTGTGGCACAATCAGCAAATGCAGACTTTGCAGTTTTTGCTCAGTAATGCTATATGTTTATTGAACCACAGATGTCTATCAGGACCGGTCCAATTGGATTGGACTCACCACTTACCTGCAAGGTCATCATGCATTTGTCTTTGAGCCACACTTTGGCTGTCGTGTCCCATGATCCGCTCAAAAGTGTGCCAAACTTCCCAGAGGACAGACTGCAAACTGTGAAGGTTAAAGATCAGAGTTCAGCTCTGAGGTTTGACCTTAAACAGGAATGTGCACACATCCTTAGTGAGCAAAACTCACCTGTATTTTTGTGACCTCTGAGAATGAACAGTGGCTGTGGTTGGTCAAGCGAGAAAATGCAAATATTATTGTCATTTCCACCCGTGGCAATAAGTCCCCGTGGGTATGTTTCGCTGGGCCCAATGATGCACACACAGGATACGAAATTGGAGTGTCCAGACATACAATGCATCTCTGTGAAGTCTGTACCTAGGCTGTAAATCAGAGGGAAATAAGTCAAAAGAGTTTAAATTAAAGGGTTCATCCCTTTACATTTTGCACAAAATTGATATAATTTACTTTGTACTGAACTCTAGTTATCATAAAGTACTTTTATTTCTGTGGTATAATCACAAAATTATAGCAAATTTACTTTGTGTTGTCGACATTTAACCGGGTGTCTAAAAGTGCAGAAAGCTGTCAAACAAAGCTATTGTTCAAATTTCCAATCTTTCTATGCATTTCAGAAAAACTAAAACTTAACCTTACCCCAAACCATTTGCACTGAGGGCACTGTGACACCTGAAGTGCACAGTGCCCTCCCAGAAATTATTGTCAATTTCAGAAGCACAAAAAATAAATAAAAGAAAATAAAAAAAAATCTGAGTTCATCCCGGACAGTTTACAGAGTGTGTGGAACATCATCAAGGTGAATCTTGGTACACAAGGTCTTCTCCAATACCTCACACAAGTTCATCGTTGGGTGCGTTTTGATTCTGTCTGTGGCCAGAGGGCAGAGTCTCTGACAGCTGGTGAACTTGATGAAACCACAAGAACTTCATGAATTTTTGATCACTATGGCTTGTGCAAGTTGTTCTCATTGCCCTTGTTGTCAATACATTATTTCTACTTAAATATCTACTCACATTTAAAGTGGAAGTTTAAATTGTTTACAGCAGGGGTCACCAACACCCCTCCTGGAGATCACCTGTCTTACATGTTTTCCTAGATGTTCCTTCACACACCACGAATTAAGTCAACCAAACACGAACTTGTAAAAAAAAACTAGAGCCTAACAGATACGAGGTCTATTAGAAAAGAAACCAACCTTTTTATTTTTTTCAAAAACTATATGGATTTGAATCATGTGCGATTACATCAGTCAAGCTTGAACCCTCGTGTGCATGCGTGACTTTTTTCACGCCTGTCGGTTGCGTCATTCGCCTGTGGGCAAGCTTTGAGTGAGCACTGGTCCACCCCTCCCGTCGGAATTCCTTTGTCTGACTACTTGCTGAGAGACTGGCGCTTTGCTTGATCAAAATTTTTTCAGAAACTGTAAGGCACATCCAAGTAGACACCATTCAAGAAATTCAGATGGTTTTCGGTGAAAATTTTAATGGCTGATGAGAGATTAAGGAGTGTTACTATTGCTTTAAGGACAGCCCACGGCGCCTGACGGCGCCCCGAGCCGCCGTCGTCAGCCTGTTTTGAGCTGAAAACTTCCAAATTTAAGCCTGTGTTGACCTAGGACGTCGTGAGAGAACAGAGAACTTTCAGAAGAGGTCGGATTCAGCAGTTTATCCGGACATTCCACTGTTAAAGGAGATTTTGTAATGAAAGACGTGCGGACGGATTCGCGCGTCGGCACGCAGCTGCTCATCGCACGGCACCACAGAAAAACACCTCCGTGTCGATAACCATTCGTAAGATTCAGGCGGTTTTCGATGGCTTTCAGTCGAGTGAGTATCCGAGAAATTGTTTAACAGCTGGGCATGTTCAAACTTGTCCTGTAAGGGTTCCAACGGAGGTGTTTTGCTGTGGCGCCGTGTCATGAGCGGCTGGGTGCCGACGCGCGAATCCGTCCGCACGTCTTTCATTACAAAATCTCCTTTAACAGTGGAATGTCCGGATAAACTGCTGATCCCGACCTCGTATATTGGTTGGCCAATAATATCAACCAATATGGGCCTTCCACAAACCTATTCGTATCTGCGTTACTTTGGCAAAATTAAAATTCTTAGTCAGTCCCTTCGGCTGCTCCCTTGTTTTTCCACTCGGGGTCGCCACAGCAAATCCGAGGTGGATCTGCATTTGAATTGGTACAAGTTTTACGTTGGATGCCCTTCCTGACGCAACTTCACATTACATGGAGAAATTTGGCAGGGGTGGGGTTTGAACCAGGAACCTCCCGCACTGAAACCAAGTGTTCTAACTACTTAGCCCTGCCAATTATACCCAATTATGAAAACAGGCTAATGGAGGGGAGCAGGCAGAACTTTCTGTGGCTAAGTAAGGGGGTGCTAGTGTGCTGAGAGAGCAAATTGGGGGGAAACAATAAGCATAAACATATGCACACATATAAACACTCATGACTGTCAAAATTAAAACTATTACTTTACCAAAAAAATAATGCAGAAAAACACTTTGGCTGCTGGAAATGGTGTCATGATACATTTATTCCCAGCAGAGGGCACTCCAACCGCATACAAGTATGGCTAGAACCCCATCACCCCTTGGTCACATTTGCTACATGAGACAGGCAAAGTGACAAGCTGCTATGCATTTTCCATCAGAGTGACCGTTTTACAGCAACAGAAGACATCCTCCAATAAGGAGTTATGTCAAAAACTTGTGCCAAATCAACAGGCGAATCAATGTGCATATTTATGTATTTATTTTTATTTGCCTGTATCATATCACCTCCCAACAAAATTCATATCGGTTGGACTGTAGACAAGAAACAAATTTGACAAATCAGCTGCGACTGCAGCAGGTCTGTCTTTCTTAATGTTTAAAGTCATTTCTTTTTTCTTTTCCATTTCTTTCCTTCCTTTTTTGAAATATATAAAAAAAAGCTCTTTTACTCGATCCGTGGTTACAGAGAAAATGAATGACACAGCTAATTTGAGCAGCAGATAGAACTTGGCTGACTCAGTGCTAGGCTTTAAACACAAACTCATGTCTGCGAAAGAAATTGTGCTTTGTTAAATAATTGACATGTTTATGTGCGTTTTGACTCGCTCCACCCTTTAGTTACATCTGATCACCTATTACAGTTAGCATTCCGGGAGCTAGCTGCGGCTAAGTACCTTGTGTTCGGGACCCAGACTCTTCCTGTTCGGTCTCTAGACACAGATACAAAGGCTCCCTCTGGGAAAACAGCAGCTGTCAGACCTCTAACGTCCATTTCGTGGCCCGGAATGGAGCACCTGAGTTTATACGAGCTACATGATGCCATTTCGCTCCTTAGCCAAACTTCTTTATCCGAAAGAAACACCTGCGGACAGTTTTAGCGGAAGCTGTATGACGCACTTCCTTCAAAGTCTGACGTCACTTCCAGTAACGTTTTGTAAACATAGACCACTGAACTCTTGAGTTCAGTGACAGACTGGACAGAGCCCGAGTAACATCACCCATTGGTGCTCAGCCGAAATGACCCCATTTTCCGGATAGTAATAACATCTTTGTTAACTTTGTGTGGAAGAATAAGTGCCATCATCTGAAGAAAGCCTTACTTTGTGGATCTAAAGCCAAAAGTGGCTTGGTTCATAGTGACTGCGAATTCACCCCAGTTGAAGTCACCCCAATGTGTTTTGAGTGAAGTCACCCCACTGCGAATTCGCACTAGTTGAATTCACCCCACTGCGAACTCGCCCCAGTTGAAGTCACCCCAATGTGTTTTGAGTGAAGTCACCCCACTGCGAATTCGCACTAGTTGAATTCACCCCACTGCGAACTCGTCCCAGTTGAAGTCACCCAAGTGTGTTTTGAGTGAAGTCACCCCACTGCGAATTTACACTAGTTGAATTCACCCCACTGCGAACTCGCCCCAGTTGAAGTCACCTC
This sequence comes from Thalassophryne amazonica, assembly GCF_902500255.1. Taxonomy (NCBI): domain Eukaryota; kingdom Metazoa; phylum Chordata; class Actinopteri; order Batrachoidiformes; family Batrachoididae; genus Thalassophryne; species Thalassophryne amazonica. The sequence goes on along the minus strand of NC_047125.1, from coordinate 19,539,422 downwards.
AATGTGTTTTGAGTGAAGTCACCCCACTGCCAATTCGCACTAGTTAAATTCACCCCACTGCGAACTCGCCCCAGTTGAAGTCACCCCAATGTGTTTTGAGTGAAGTCACCCCACTGCCAATTTACACTAGTTGAATTCACCCCACTGCGAACTCGCCCCAGTTGAAGTCACCCCAATGTGTTTTGAGTGAAGTCACCCCACTGCCAATTCGCACTAGTTGAATTCACCCCACTGCAAACTCGCCCCAGTTGAAGTCACCCTAGTGTGTTTTGAGTGAAGTCACCCCACTGCGAATTCGCACTAGTTGAATTCACCCCACTGCAAACTCGCCCCAATTGAAGTCACCCCAGTGTGTTTTGAGAGTCACCCCACTGCGAATTCACACTAGTTGAATTCACCCCACTGCAAACTCGCCCCAATTGAAGTCACCCCAGTGTGTTTTAAGAGTCACCCCACTGCGAATTCGCACTAGTTGAATTCACCCCACTGCGAACTCGCCCCAGTTGAAGTCACCCCAGTGTGTTTTGAGTGAAGTCACCCCACTGCGAATCTGCACTAGTTGAATTCACCCCACTGCGAACTCGCCCCAGTTGAAGTCACCCCAGTGCGCTTTGAGTGAAGTCACCCCACTGCGAATCTGCACTAGTTGAATTCACCCCACTGCGAACTCGCCCCAGTTGAAGTCACCCCACTGTGTTTTGAGTGAAGTCACCCCACTGCCAATTTGCACTAGTTGAATTCACCCCACTGCGAACTCGCCCCAGTTGAAGTCACCCCAGTGTGCTTTGAGTGAAGTCACCCCACTGCGAATCTGCACTAGTTGAATTCACCCCACTGCGAACTCGCCCCAGTTGAAGTCACCCCAGTGTGTTTTGAGTGAAGTCACCCCACTGCCAATTTGCACTAGTTGAATTCACCCCACTGCGAACTCGCCCCAGTTGAAGTCACCCCAGTGTGTTTTGAGTGAAGTCACCCCACTGCCAATTTGCACTAGTTGAATTCACCCCACTGCGAACTCGCCCCAGTTGAAGTCACCCCAGCGTGTTTTGAGTGAAGTCACCCCACTCTAGTAACTCAATATTTCAAATTTGATATGTTCATGTACTAAATTATTAATATACACTAGTGACATAATACACTATTCTTACTCAAGTTTTGTTCCTGAGATGATGTTTTAAGGTAGAGAAATGTAATTGTCCGGTAAAAAGCCCATTGATGGGAGAAGCAGGAGTACTGCCCAGTTCTATATATCACACTGGCAGGTCCCTAACTTTAAAGCATTGATAGCTGGAGTGGGGTGACTTCACCTGGGGCGAGTTTGCAGTGGAGTGACTTCACTTGCTACCGTTTTGATTTACTGGACTTCATTGTTCCTTTATATTATTTGTTTTTAAGGGTTTACACTTTTTATGGACCTTGTGTCTAAGATAAAGCTACAAGTGTTAGCATGAGCAAATTCACTGCAATCTGGGATTGAACCTATATCGACCCTTTGCTTTGGGGGCAGCTCCTTTATCTGGAACCTATATGTTAACATCTGCGAGGAAGAGGTGACCGAGCCATGGATTTTGAAATAAACATCAGGTGCTGATTGATAACATTCTTTGCTGAACAACAGACATTAAACAAACATGCACAAACGTTGCAATGTTGCTGGTTGTGCTGCCACCCAGAAAGAAGAACTGTGGCCTTAAATTGATATTAAAAGTCACAATGAATAAATGTTTGAGGCCTTTTATTGTGATTGTCGTTAGGCATTTGTGGGTTTCCAAATAGAGTTATGTCCCAGATCAAAGTTCTTTGTTCACAAGGAAAAAAAGAAACAAACAAGCAACAACAACATTAACAAAAACAAACAACCAAACAAAAAACCCAAACAAATATGGCCGGGAACTTCCCACCAGTCCTAGGGTCCACTCGTCCTAGTATTATGGAGAGCATGTTGAAGTTTTTACATTCATGGTAGGCAATATGTTGCACTAAAGTAGGTTAAGTAATGTTACAAAAGTGTGACAATTAAAATAAAAAACAGTTATGGTGAAATACCGTTATTTGTTGATTTTCAATTCAACAGATTTATAGACAACAGTACAATTGGGTGATTATGGTGTAGGTCAACACAATCATTTTTGTAAATTGAACAAAACTGGATCTGGTTTGTTAGCTATTTGAAAATATGACATTTATTTGTGAACTTTAAAGTCAGTTTGGGGTTGCATTTTACACCATCAAATAATATAAAGAGGTTAGGACCACTGGACCACTGGACCCTAGGACCAGTGAACTCTCGTCAATATGGCTGACCATAAGCAAGTAAGTAAGCGGAGATGGCTTGATAATACTCATTGATGCATCACGACAGAAGACCTGTCCAAACCCAGCTACCATCAATGGAACTGAGGTGGACATCGTGGACTACTACAAGAACCTGGGTGTCCACATAGACAACAAACTGGACTGGCAATACTGGCTCTGTCCTGGGGGTTGAGCTGGAGTCTGTGGTGGAAGTGTCAGAGAGGAGGATGTTGAGGAAACTGCTCAGCATCCTGGACAACACCTCCCACCCCCTGCATGCCACACTGATGTCCTGTCAGAGCACCTTCAGCAATAGACTAAGACCACAAAGTTGCACCATAGAACACCACAGGAAGTCTTTCCTATCTGCAGCAATCAGACTATAATTCCTCCCCCTTCTGCAGGATTACTACATAATGAAGAGAGCTATTCACAGTTATTCAGTTCCTCAGAATTATGTGCAATATTGTCGAACATCATGTGCAATTGTCTTCCAGTCATTTCATGTAAATTTGTTGTACTTATTTTTTTAAAAAAATTGCTCACTGTTAACTGTTTCGGTAACCTGGGAAATAATTTCCTTCAGAATAAATAAAGTTGATCTTATCCTTGGAAAATATCCAATGTCAAATCTGAGCAAAACTTTACATTAAAATTTTGTGCAGAAAATATTTTTTTCTTAGCAACAAAGCCGTACCTGATGAAAAAAAAAAATCAGTCGACACGTGTTGCACTTTTTGTGTATAATTCGTATTTCTCTGAGTTCACATGGCATTTTCATTAAGATTTTAGAAATATCATATTTCCGAGTTATCACGAATTCAGCATAATGATATTCGGCTCTTTTAAAAGCCTGATTGGCTGCAGGTGCTGCTTTTACGGACCGGCTGCGGTGACAGTAAAACCCAAATATGTCACGGAGGAGAGCAAAAACTTCAGCAAATGCCCCGACTAAGGAGCAGGTCTGCTTTGAAAAGCGACAAAGCGGATTGTCTCTTTTCATTAAGCAATTTGAGAAAGAAGGTTGGGAAATTTTACATCGTGGTTTATGTGTTTTTGGTGAAGTTCACGCTAAAACGCACTTGAATTTCTTTCTGAACAGCACGACAGCGCATGAACGAGCTCGAGGCTAAGACCGACGACATGCTAGCAACGGTGGATAAAGTTTTTAAAATAGAGCTGATGAAAAAGCCTTCTTCCCTTCTAAACACACTCATAGGGGATCTAATTAAAGGTGAGTCGGTGTGTTACCTTGATAATGGATGTATGTTCTGCAACACAACTCGCCTAACTTGATTAATTTTTAATCAGAGGAGGGGATTTCCTCAAGTGAGGTCTCAATTCTGGCCACAAAAGTGAGTATTGTCATTGGGCCATACGAAAATACGAAATGGAGCAGAGTGAACCAGACTGACTCCAAATTATTACCTTTATTGAATTGTTTAGCTTTTGTTTTTTTGTGAGATGCGCTCAGTAAATGTAGTCGGGGTAGGTGCGCCATCTGGCGTTCAAGAGATGAAACTTCAGTCAATAGGTCAGTTTACTCTATTTCGTTACGTTTTTTTTTTTTACCCCAATTTAGTTATAGTGCAGCAGATAACTGAAACAATCATGCAAATGGTGATAAAAGCATCAAATTAAGCAGAAATACTCCTCAGACAATCCTCTTTTGAAAAAACAGATTGGCCACTTGACTTTTCAATCGGTGGACAGGTAGGGGTCAATTGAAGAATTACACAGAGGTCAAAATTAAAAGATGCTCCAATCATATTGAAAAATATTCCACATCATTTGCCTGATCATAAAGATTCCAAAAAGGTATAGTTTAGACTATCTGTGACTGAATTCTATGGAGTTACGGGATAAAAACAGCAAGAATGGTAACAAAGGTCAGTGTCATTCTGTAGTTAAAGTTGCTCCAATTTTGGTAAAAAGTGATGCAAATTATTGGTTGAGCTAATAGGATTAATAAATGGAATAGTGTTGACAGTGTTGAATGATTGGTCTCCAAAGTAAAGGTCAAACAAGGTCTACGTCTATTGGATTCTATGACATGTGACATGTTACCCCGTAACATGATAAGTAACGATGATACATGATCCAAACTATTCCTTTTTAAAACTGCATTAACTCAACTAGTAATTTGCATCATGTTTTACCAAAATTGGAGCAACTTTAACTTTTGACCCCTGTACAAAATGAAACTGACCTTTGTTACCATTCTTGCTGTTTTTATCCTGTAACTCCATAGAATTCAATCACAGATAGTCCAAACTATACCTTTTTGCAATCTTTATGATCAGGCAAATAATGTGGAATATTTTTCAATGTGATTAGAGCATCTTTTAATATTAACCTCTATGTAATTCTTCAAGCGGCCAATCGTTTTATTCAAGAGTACTGTCTGAGAAGTATTTCTGCTGAATTTGATGCTTTTATCACCATTTGCAGGATTCCCCTCTGAATATTCTCTTATCTGCTGCACTATTATCAGTCTCCATTTCATCCTATTTCGCTAAAAAAAGTTAATAAAAGTACTTAATTGAATCATATTTGGAGTCAGTCTGCTTCATTTCGTTATGTTTAACCCCTGTTTAATTATCAGTCCATATTTCGCTTAAAAAATTTAAATAAAAGTAATTAAGTGAATCATATTTAATCAATTTTGGATTATTAGGCTCCATTTCGCATTTTAGTATAGCTGATTGTCATTTATTTTTCATAGAGTATACTGCCATTTAAAGGTCCGATTATTATTATACTTTTTTGCAGCAGGAGTTTCCAGAGATGAAACGGTCGCTGACAAGAACACTCAGCAAAAAAGGTGGATAAAGCCTGAAAAAAAGACTCTGAAGCAGCTCAAAATCAGTTTGAAATAAAACTTTAACAATGTTTCAAAACTAATGTAGTGAAAGAAAATGATGCTGCATCTACCCAACCAGCTCTGAGATCATCAACCAGGACAACAAAGGTAGGTGATGTTTGTAAGCTTGAAAAAAAAAGATGGGGTGGGGGGGTTTGATCCACGCAATGCGAAAGCAGACATATTCAGAAGTTTTTTGCAATTCCCAAAACTGCCCACCACTTCCGGAAGGATGCTGCTGCTTCTGGATTTGGAATGAGGCTCTTCAGCGGGCATCACAGTTGCCTAGCAACCTTGTAAAATTACTTAGGTGGGATAAGATTACATTTTGCTGAAATGCACAGTCTTAAATATTGTGCAGCAGTTTTGAGTACTAATTTAAATCTTATGCAGCAGCATATTTTCTGTACGGTTTGTCTTTATCATCCCAGCTTTTTTGCAAAAGCCCAGCATGTACATGATGCAAAGTGCAGAGGTGGCTTTCACTTTGCACAGTATCTGTAGCAGCTTTAGTAATTTGCTGTTGGGCGTAAAGTACGACAACATAAAAGCGGCGTGACTATGGATTTCTAAATGTTCAGACTAAATATTATGTAAGATTGGAGGTGTTTTCTGTTTCAGGTGTGCTGAGCAGACATCTAGGGTTTGGAAGATTTCCAAAACTCTCCTCAGAGACTCTGAATACCCCAATACTGGCTCAGTGAGAGGAGTATACTACAGACTCAGCCTGAAAAAGACCTGATTTCCTATCAAATGATTTTAATTTTATTGGGTTAATGTCACGCAGTCTTAACTCCACCCTGTAAAAAGATGGTCTTTTTTGACTGACTGTGTCGTTTATTTCTTAATCTGAACTTTGACTGCTGACTGGTTGAGCGCACCGACATTATCGCAGGTGGAAAACCCTGGGTTCAGATAGTAAAAGTCCGACCACACTTGTGTTTTATCCAGCAGTTTTAAGACTTATTTTATTAAGATGGCGCTTAAGATCTGCTCATATAGTAGATTTGTAACTTTTTTTTTTTTCTCTGCCTGACTGCTACTTCTTCTGAAAGATTTGCATGAGGTTTGTTGTCCATTCATGAAGACTTGATGGTTCTTTGGACTGTTATCACTGTTTAAAACTGAAAACGGTGCCCTCTGGAGTTTGCTTAGCATTTTATATCAGAAATTTTGCACATTTGAGGTCATTTCCATTGTTACTGTAACAATCTTGTGCTTTGACTTGTAAAAATTGTTTTTCATAGTCTGCTTATATCTGTTTAGGGAGTTGCAGGATCAAAAAGAGCGCGGACACTGGTCGCCAGTAGTAGTGCTGGGAATCTTGGGTAAGTATAGATCATCTCATTTGGTGCATTTCTTGTTGTCCTCCGTATGGAGACCTTGACGTTGTTGGTTTCTTCAGGGGGACCTCAGTCACAGTCAAAAGGACCCAAAGTCGCCTGGCTAAGCCCACTGAGGAGAACAAGGCTAAACTAAGGTTTGTTGGTTTAATTGTGGTTTGTGGCTGCGTTCAGGTAGAATGTAAAATCTGTTTGTTGCAGGTCTGTGGTCTCTGCCGGTGATCTGCACTGTTCCATGGCAGGATCCTGTGCACATATCACAGTCACCACGGCACAGGGACAGGTACTTTGCATTTTGGCGAGCGTGCACCCTGTGTTGCATTCATAAAGCATTTTGCATGTCCCCCCCCACCCCCCCAGACTTTATCTTTCTCCGACGAGACGAAGGACAAGATTAATTTGGAGTTGCTGGATGATGTGGCCTGGTGTCAGATTCAACGGCTGACGGTAACACCACCTTTTGGTTTTTGGTGTGAGTGTAGTTGGTTTTGTGACATCCAAAATTAAAATGTCAAATTTTCAGAGGTTAATGGAACATCTTTCAAGACGAAATCAGTGCCAGCAGTGAGAAATGTCTCCTACCTGCTGACCAGCTCTCTTCTTTAAACAGTGATTCTGTCTGTCTCTTACCTTTTTTTGTTTTAACAAAATAAATCTTATTTTTAATCATCCCTTGTTTATTTTATCAACTGTTTTGGTCTAACATGCATTAAGTGTAAATGAGTGTGTACATCTTAAACTGACTCCTATGTTGGACTTAAATTCCTAATATTTAAATGAGCCAAATGTCATGTAGCTAATCAAACAGAACTTGGTCTGAGCCCGATGCACAGTTTGGACAAACGTGAGCATAAACACAGGAGGAAAACTTAACTATTGTCATTAGTTGCAATTAAACACTGTTGATTTGTAACTAGAATGTCTGTCTGCATCACTGCTGCCATTGTCTCATATAGTACTTGTCTTGCAGAAACTTATGAGTCTACTTTAGTGGTACCATGACTGGATGGACCATGGCTTCAGTCTTCATCATAGTGGTGATAAAACATCAGCACAAGGTTTGGTTTGTCACTAAACTTAAAATCTACAGTTCTTCAGGAAGCAGCACTTCTGCTTTATTTTTATAGTTTCAGCCAAAAGTTGTGATTCAACCTCTGGCAAACACTTTAATGACGGCACTGACTTGACAACATGCTGTTTAAGCTCGGTACGGTTACAATGTCAAAACTTAAAAAAAAAAAAAAAAAAAAGCACAAGAACAGCAAATATTTAGAATGGCTATAATGGATCACAGTTGAGTATTCAGGGACTCCATCTCAACTTCCTCTGGCTGTTTCTGGGGGTTGGGATCACGGGACTTTGGGGTCACGGTACTGCTGGTAGCTAAGTCTCTGTGTTGATTTGGCATGGAGTTCATCCGCGGGTAGAAAGGACCCACCAGCCAGTTGAGCGGCGTATTGTTGACCAGGTAATCCATGATGTGGTCCAGGGTACTGATCATTCTTCCAAGCTGGACTCTGCTGCTGGTCAGCACACTGCCTGGTAACTCCCCGAGGCCGTTAGTCTGACGGAAGCTAGTGTAGACCTGTGAGGCAGAGTGGCTCAGGGAGCGCGCCTCCTGCTGGATGTGACTGGGAAGACCCTGGAGGCCAGACGCCAAAACAAAACACGTTGTCTGGAGCTGCTGGGTTAGGGAGCGTGCCAGAGCCAAAGTACGAGACTCTATTACCTAAAACAGGAGAGACTTGGTTAACTCCAGACCACTGATCTGAGCATTCAGATAAGCTCCAGTATGTGGAAACTTCCACTGATATCTTTGTACACATGTATCTCTTCACCTCCGCCTCATGATCAGTCTGGTTTGGGCTACTGGACTTCCACCCCACTAAAGAGTTCAACTTGTTGTTGACCATCTGGTTAGCCCCGTCAATGTTCCTCCTGCCGTATTCAATCTACAACAAATTCAACTTGAGCTTCAGTGAAGTCCAGTATTTTAATGAAAATGGTCTGAATATGAAACATCTATTATTGTGCAGTGACGGTTCAATACTCACCAAATCAACAGCGTTGTTGAGCTGAGAAATTAATTCTCGGCTACGTTGCTTCCCATCACGGATTTTTGCCACAGTGCTACTATACGCCCTTTTTCGGAGTTTGGTGGAGAGGGAGCCCAGACGGACATAATAGCTTGGCGCTTTCTCGTCGAAGCCTTTCACAGTTTTGGCTTCCAGCTCTACCTCAAAAAAAGGGGGAGGGGGATTTATTTCAATAAGACTATAACCACCTCATACCTATGACAACTTACTGCATGTTTAGCATACGATGAAGCCAGTCATTTTTTGGCAGTGTGACGCCAATCTTTGGATTGAACATTTCATTCTGATTTCCTGGTATGAGCCATACTTACCCAGCTCTTCTTCGCTTAACGGGAGATACTGTTCCACCAGGTTCTCAGAGGTACTCAGGGCTGTGTCCATGCCACTGCTGACCAGTCGAGCCACACGGCTTTCCAACACCGTGCTGACACTCCCACCAACTGTAGCTTTGGTCCTCTCCATCCCATCCTGCACCACTCCCCTAGTCTTTGCCACAACACTGTTCAGGGTATCTGAGACCGTATCCTTGGCGTTGGACACAGTGACAGTCACAGAATCTTTAGCGCTAGTTACTGCATCCTTGGCACTGGAAACAATCTAGGAAGGGATAGAATGATCTTAAGATGAAGAAATGGCAGCAGAGCAAGCCTCCGCCAGGAACCTTCTGGAATTTGGCAGAGGATTGGAGCTATCACAAAGTGGTACCTGCTCAGAAGGTTGGTGAAGAATTGGTAGTTTTCTCTCAAGTTTGTCCAGACCTTTACAGGCTAGATCATTAGCAATGGTGACTGCAAACAAGAGGATGTAGGGAATTGGAAAATAGAGTCAATATTGAAAGCTGCAACAGAAAAGTCAGTCATAGAGAAAGTGAGGAAGACAAAACTGGGTGAAGGGCCAGAATGACTAAGCCGGCTAACTCGAGCTTCCGGTTTCAGAACATGACTCATCTGATCAGCACCTCAGTGTCCACACAGTTAAAATTGTTTTGTTAAATTGTTATATTGGTTATTTGTGATATCTAAAGATTCTCACTTTGAGGTTCCAGCTTTTCGATGATGGGGGACGCAGTGGTGAAGGCGACGGAGGTGATGGCCCGTACGCCGTGTTCGGCGGCCTCACACACACACCGGATGTAAGGGTAGGTGTCCTTTGTGTTGGAATACACACTGGACACCAAACCGTAGGTTGAGCTCACCAGAGGGAGGCTGGTCACTCTCTCCACCACATTCTGTGGACATTTAGAAGAAACAATCTCTGTGGTACTCAAATTTACAACAAAGAATTTCTGTGGTTCGACAGTGTCCAAACATTTGACTGGTATTTTTTGTGTGTGTGTGTGTGTGTGTGTAAAATCTGTTTCAATCCTCGTGTATAATGAACCAGCTTCTAACAAGTCTGAACCAACAGCAAACTGGTTATATACATTTAATTCAATAAAAAAAAAAAAAAATTAGAACAGAGGAAATCTTGTGAATGTAAATTAAATTCTCAAAAATTTAACCTGACAATTTCCAGAATGAATAGGTCGGGAAAGTGAGATATATTCCACTCTTGCAATGTATTTGAAGTCAAATAAAAACACCCTTTAACAAACTTACCTGTGAGACGATTTCAACTGCTGCCATGTCAGCGAAGATCCCTGTAAATATGATAATAATAAGCAATAACAAAAAATTCGAATGTCAGGCTTTTTAATCGAAATTAAGTGCGCACTTTAACTTCCGGACTACAGTAACCAGTCAAAAAAAAAAAAAGGCACTAACGTTACGTTATTTATAAAGGTAGAGGCGAGCTTTTACGTTGTTTTTTTTTTTTTTAATTAAAAAAAAATATACAACTCACCCGTCGATATAAACAGAAAAAGGCGCTCAGTCAGCTGACTAATACGGGACCTCACGCGACTCCAGTTGAATTTATATTCTCCAAATATCGCGAGATGAAGCCAGACTGTGACGTGGAGAATTTTCTGGGGCAAAGGTAAAGGGATTAAAGTTCATCGCCACGCTGACGCAGAATCAGGGCAGGATGCAAGATATAAAACTTACCACGTTCAAATGCCGATTTTTAGAATCAGATCACTGTTTACACATAAATACACATTTTTGATTGTTCCTGCTGCAAACCAGGGGCGCATCCGGACGCAAATTGTGTGTGTGTGTGTGTGTGTGTGTGTGTGTGTGTGTGTGTGTGTGTGTGTGTGTGTGTGTGTGTGTGTGTGTGTGTGTGTGTGTGTGTGTGTGTGTGTGTGTGTGTGTGTTAAAAGGACCACTTCTGAAGACCTTTTTCATACTTATACTACTTATCATTATTTTAAGAACTAAAATGTTTAAATCAATATTCATCTGGGTCTAACTTTTACTATAATTCTAGATTAAGTTTGAGGAGCCATATAAAAATAACTAGTTTAACTTTTCATCATAGGGGGATGTGAAGCAAAACCTTTTAATGTCATGTTTAGGCTTTAGCATTAGTGGGTGTGTTTGGGGTTCCAGCTTTAAAATCAGGTCAGTTTAAATGGGGGAAGCCAGAAATATGAAAATGAGTACGACTCTTGTGGTTAATAATCTTATCAAACAAATATGTAGACTGTGATATCAATTTTGTTTAAAGGAAAGGAAAAGGTGAAAAATGTGCAAAAGAAAATACATAAGATACATTAAGCAGTACAGCTAAATTGCAGAGATTAGGATGAGAAAATAGTAAAAAAAAAAAAAAACCCAGAATGCATACCTGGACATTAAAAAAAAACTTCTCGGTACCTTCAGCGGCCCCCAGTCTTCCTGGCGACAAAGGTCCACTTTCACCAAAAAAAAAAAAAGAAAAAAAAAAGACCCCCCCCCAGCTACAGACCTGCGATCTTAAATAGTACTGAATGAAGTAAAAGCTGTAAAAATGTCTATATTCTTAAGTCTTTATATAATGTGTATAATGTGTGGTTAAAGTCTGTCTATAATACGATGCTGCATTCGAAAACAGCAGGAATGGTTAGTGAGTGAAAAATAATCTCATTCAGGAGGAGAACTTTGCTGTTTTCTTGACTGTCTCCATCTTATTTTACGTTAAACGCAAAGACGTGATCACAAAAAGGTAGCTGGTGAACAGCTTATGACTTGGCTGTGAAAAAACCTTTCAGATTTATTTATTTATTGCTTTAATCCCTGAAGGTAAGAGGTTAAATCAGGGGAATTCCATTCCAAACACTCATGTGACCAAACTCAGGCACTCTCTTTCTGGGAACGGCATTACGTTATGCACTCATAAAAGATTTATTTTTTTTAATCAGTTGACTGTCTGGTCAAAGTAATCAAAAGGCAAACAGAAACTCTGCATCCCAACTTGTGAAAGTAACCGGTCAAAAACAAATGTAGCCATTTAACTCACCAAATTAAAAGGTCACATAAAGAGGATTAAATTGGATGGATGGATTATTAGTGCAGCAGTTAAGAGAATATTTAGAGCGAAATCGTGCAAATGGTGATACAAGCACCAAAGTTGGCACAAATACTCCTTAGACATTACTCTTTTGAAAAAAAACCACTGGCCACTTGAATTGTCAATAAGCAAGAATTACACAGGAGTCAAAATTAAAAATGCTCAAATCATTTTGAAAATTACACATTATTTGTCTGGTTGTAAAGATTCCAAAAAGGTATAGTTCGGACTATCTATGACTGAATGTTATGGGGTAAAAACAGCAAAAATGGTGACAAAGGTCAATTTCACTTTGTACAGGGGTCAAAAGTTAAAGTTGCTCCCATTCTGGTAAAAAATTATGCATATTATTAGTTGAGTTAACAGGGATTTAAAAAGGTAGTATATAGTTTGGACCATGTATCATGCTTAGTTATCATGTTACAGGCTAACATATGTCACATGTCATAGAATCCAATGGACGTTGACCTTGTTTGACCTTTACTTTGGAGACCAAACATTCAACACAATCAAAACTATTCCATTTATTAATCCTATTAGCGCACCTAATAATTTGCATCATTTTTTACCAAAATTGGAGCAACTTTAACTTTTGACCCCTGTACAAACTGAAACTGACCTTTGTCACCATTTTTGCTGTTTTTACCCCATAACTCCTGATCATTCAGTCATAGATAGTCCAAACTATACCTTTTTGGAATCTTTACGATCAGACAAATAATGTGGTGTAGTTTTCAAAATGATTTGCACATTTTTAATTTTGACCCCTGTGTAATTCTTCAATTGACCTCTACCTGGCCGCGTATTAAAAATTCAAGTGGCCAGTCATTTTTTTTTTTCAAGAGAGTAATATCTAAGGAGTATTTGTGCCAACTTTGGTGCTTGTATCACCATTTGCACGATTGTTTCAGTTATCTGCTGCACTATATAGAAAATTACTGGCTCAACACTGGACACGTAGTGTGCTCATCGGTGCACTTCACCTGCTGGTGCTCACATTCATTCATCTGCTAGCAACCAGTTATGCAACAGAAAAAGAAAGCAAAACCAGAAGTAAAGTAACAGATTGTCTGGCTGGGAATGATACTGTATATATACAGTCTATGGATCATACCAATACATTTTGTCTATACTGCCAATTAGTGATATTAAGCGGAAACACTTTGAAACAAATGTAACGTCCATGTTTTGGAAGATTGTGCAGGAGTCTAAATCAGTGCAGGTTCTGAACCGACTGAACTGTCTGAACCGACTGAACCTGCACCAGGTTCTTTTATGTATTTATTAGGTTGTCACTTTACAGTACAGTATTCCAGTCTGACCTTAACATGAAATATGTCCTTTTGTGTGAAATCATTTTGATATTTTACACTTAAATGAAGATTGGGGTTCCACACTGTCAAAATCCCAAAATTCTATGACTGCATCTGAACTTTATTTACTCTATATAAAGTAAATCCAGTCATATGGTTATAGATTTGGGCTTCCTTCCGTATAATTACCCAACCAGAATTACACTGTGCAGGACCTTGCTTGAATTTTATGGCCCCAGACGGTCGTGTTTTTTATGACCTAAATCAGGGTTTAATCGGCCTGATGGGAAGCAAAGTGCAGCAGCTCAGAAATAATGACTCATAAGGATGACGTGATCCCATTTTAAGATTTTCTTTCGTCACAACCTGCAATAATCATAAATGTACACAATACTGGTGTGCATTTTAATGATTATGACAATTACTGCCCATTCACATATGATTTGTATTTTTGATTACTAATGATCAAATATATTGTTCTGTAAACTATGTCTGCAAACACAGGAGGGGTGGAGGCTTAGCATCTGTCTGTCTGTCAGGAGAGATTGTTTTATGATGGCACAGAGATTTCCTGATGTGTCATCCTGCCTTATGACATCATAAAGGTGTGATGGGGATAAAAATCTAAATTGTTGCTGCCGTCTGATGTCAGTTGAGGTGAGATTATGTTTTCCTGGTGGAAGGATGTGCTCTTTGAAGATCTCAAAAGACATTTGTAGATATTTTAAAAGCTAAAATGCTGTGACTCAATTTGACAAAGGTTGGACTATAAAACTTATTCGAAATGGTTTCGACTGGGACCTTTTAAATGTATTGAAATTTTGCAACAAATTTGTTTAATGCTATTCATCAAATTTTGCTCTCTAAAAAAGTTAATTTTTCATTGAATTGCAAGCTTAATAAACATTTTTTGAACCATATTCCTTTTTTTTTTTTTTTTTTTTTTAAGAATTAGTTGTTATGTAGACACAGTCACTGTTTGTCCATGTGTGCGTCCCCGGCCTGCACTCTTATGACTCAATACCAAATTGCCACATATCTAAAATATTTGGAAAATAAGTGCATCTCCCAAAACTCTCGCTTGAGTTCAGGGCTCGCTGACCTTGTCTAACCTTTTCTGAGTCCAATCCAAGTCAATGTGCAAAATTTGGCCTTGTTGCATGATTACTTGTCACCAAATGGTTGCATACACAAGATATTTGTGATACAACTTCATCTCAAACCCTCTCATGTGAGTACAGTGGGTGGCGACCTTGATCGCCACCTTTTTTTGGGGGGGTCAAATGGGGGGCACTCAACGTCAGTGAGTGCATGTGCCCCCCTATTTTATAGTCCGGATTTCTTGTCTCCTGTGCTATGCAAAGACCTTCTTGTATTGCTCAATTTACACCACTAGATGTCACCAAAGTAGACTAATTTCTCTCATCAGGAGTATCTCTCCATGTTTCACAACTGTGCCCCCCCCCCCCGCAATCCATGCTTTCCACTTTTCATAAATAGTGATTTGTTGCCACATTCAGCGTACCCAGTGTTGTGGCCCAGCTGAGGTCAAAGTTGTGTTGATTCCAAATCTAGTTACTTTTTCAGGCCGATCAAGTGTCACGTGCTGGGTCATTGCCTGTGCATAAAATATGCAGCATTGCATTAATCTTTCTGCAATGCTGCTTATGCCTCCAACTACATCTTATACTATGCAGAAATGCACAAAAAAGACAGAATCGGTGATGATCTGACACTCTACGCCTCATTTGACAAAAGCAAGAAGTCTTTCCTTAGAAGGTTGCGGAGGGTCTCCTGGTGTGCAGACAGGCTAAAGAGTCAGGCGGCGGGGTGGGATCACAGCATCCCTCTATTGTGCCCTCCATGAGTGGCAGATCAGTAGGCAGCATGCCAAAGCGCCTGGCTGGGTAATGGATACCTATGTGCTACTGGGAAAGTGTCACACCTCCGGATCACACAGTCAGAGGCCTTGCATGAAGAAGAAAGAAAAAGAGTGGGAGGGTAGCTTTTCTTTGATACTCTTCAGAAGACAAGGCAAAAGAGGGAGACACGGGATGAAAGAAAGTGACACGTCTTTGGTGCTGTGGTATGCTTTGATTAACTCTACCCTCAAACACTCGGAGCCAACTGTCAGGTGTTTAAGCCTAAACAGAGGACCGCTACAGCACCTGGATACCTCATCAAACCCGTAACGGGACACGAGATGGTGCGTCACAAATATTGTCACCACGACAACAGATGGGTAAATGGAAATGGCTTGAATGATTAGCTAAAGTACCTCAAACGGGAAAAGGAGGAAGCACAATGCTCAGTTTGTTTGTGGGTTTCATAACTGAAAACTAGAGATAATGTCAAATCCAAGACAGGAAATTTAAATTCTGTATTATAATAGTCATCTTTAAGTACATACGTTCCCATATTCAACAAACCCACGCACAGGCATCTCTCAGTCAACCCTAGGTATAGATATCCTGTCTGGGAATCGTTCACAAGACAATCTTCCTCACCTCTGCAGGATTGCCACAACAACTGCTTACAGTATATCTGTTTATTAGTTTGTTTACGTCATGACCAGGGCTACTCAAAATCAACTGTGGCAATGATTAAGAAATAGTTGGACCTGATGTGAAGTTTTTGGAGTGGGCATAGCTACAAGAACAACATTAGGATCTATCTGCAGCAGCCAGGTGGAATGTGAGTGTCCATATTGGCCCTTTCCATCTGCTGGGGTCATCAACTCTGCTCCATCAGCCTGGACAACATAGTGGCTCTACTACAAGATTGTTTCAGTGTCACCTTGTCATGAGCACCTGAGGTAATCTCAGAGGTGGAGGAACCCTTTGAAGAAAACTCTGATATGAATGATCTCAAGCATCTTCCAAGAATCTCCACCTTTTTGTCAAGGCATCACCCCCTTTTAGAGTGTAAGATATGTCTTGTTTAGGCTGCTACTGTTAGATGAAGCAGATCAGAGTCTATGACTGCCCTGAATTGGACACCAGTCCATTGCAATTTACTTCTCCAGCCATCACAAGGACCATTTTATAGCTCGGTAAACTGGAACAAGGGACATGATGTGTCTTCTTCTGGTCTGCATATTGGTAGCCCAACTCCTATTCTACTTCAGGGTGTACCCATGCATAGTTCTCAGCTCAATAGCCATCCCAAGACACTATGAATCTGCAAATGCATGTTTTAATCACCTCACCCACAAACGAGATACCAGAGCCTCTTTCCTGGAATCAGGCCTGGAGTGGAATTTGCTGACTGGCACCCAGTTCCCAGACTGATCCAAAGAAACAATGTGGAACCACAAAAGGGTATTGGGTGTAAGTCATTTTGGACAACCATCCGGGGTACAAGCCTTGTCATGTTGACTCCCGGCTGACGAAAAAATGCAATCTGACTGCCGAATTTGACACAGTAATTGTGCATCCCTGCATTTGGTCAGGTTGCACATAAAGAAATGTCATCAACAAGGCAGGGATTTTTTTTTTTTTTTTTTAAAGCATGGTACTGTGCACCTGCTAGATGTAATCCTCAAATAATGACTGTGAATCATTAGCTAAGACATTCGAATTAAGGGTGCACATTTCCCACTGAGAGGATCAAGTTTGCGAATATGAGCCTGCAATACGAGGTAAGAAGTGTGCAAAAAGGTCGCAAAGTGTTCTCATTTCCTCAAACCCCACGTTGCTTCATCATGATTTCCAAAAAAGATTTTCTCAAGAAGAAAGAAGAGTTGAGGTTTCGTTGCTGGATGCCGTGACCCGCCAGGTAGAGAACCGCGAAGCTGGCCACCGAGCACGTCATTGGAGAGGATCAGCTGAGGGGTGAGATCCTGACTACAGAAGGCTTTCCCCTCGCGTGGCCAGAACAGCGCGCCACATGACCCCACCGTGTTTCGACAACATCCCGTCACAGAGCATTTCCTCTTGAGCCATTTCCCCGGAGCCGCGGCGGGATTAGCAGACTGGGCGTTTGTGCTGGCAAACAGGCAGCAATTCACAGATACGCTTTCCGGGTGCTGTTGACCAGACCGAGTCCTCATGGTAACGATATAATTGAAGTTGATCTAAAACCAAATGACCAGGCTCTGCTGTTCAGGCCAGTGTTTACAGAAAACAGCTGCTTAAATAGGCACTTAGAAGGAATTAGAATAACATTTTTTATGTCCTGGCATGCGAGTGTGTCTATGTTCATAAACATGCGTGGGTGAGCTATTTGGGCACCTACACAGACAATCTCTTTGTTTTGAAAGTGTTCGCTCAAGTCTTCGGGGGCAGACAGGAGCCAAGAACAACGTGGGAAATGGGCCTGTGCTTCATTTCTACTCTCTCTCTAGACTTTTCCTTTTCAGTCTCTGTCAGAGGGTCACTGGGCTGGCTTCGAAAGCGGTACCTGAGGCGTGCAGGAGCTCAGCGGAACCAAGGGAGAGGGCCTCCGACATGAGAGAAGGCGTAATGGGAAGCGAGTGACAGCTGACAGCGGGGCCACGCTGTCTCTTGTTATTCCGTCACGTATACAGATGGAAGGGAGTCAACCGAAAACATGTAGCGAACAAGACCTAGGACCAGGTGGTCCGCATGGGCAGCCAGTGCAAACTGTTGAAATTTGAATGGACCACACTGGCAGCAGCAGGATTCCCTGTGAGGTCTGGGCCTGCGATGCCTCGTTTACCGGCTGTATTGAGGAATTTTGTTTGAATTTCCCAGAAAAAGAGAGAGAAATGAGTCATAGTGCCTTTGATGTACTGACTGACAACTCTGGGGATCTTGAGGAGCTCAATTTTCAGTAGCCCCACCATAACCCCATTTGTCATTCAAAAGCATCACTTTCTCTTCCCAAAGCATCCATGAGATATTGCAGAGCAGGTAAGGAAGCGGGTTTAAGGAGTTTGGTTACCAGTCTGTAGACTTGAGTTCAGTTCCTGGCTTTGCTTCCTGTCTGTGTCTTTGAAAAAGACCCTTTCCCTGCATTGGTTCAGTACCCCCAACAATAAATATGTACTGGCCTTGGCAGGTGGAAGAACCTGTGATCGGCTCGCATCCCATCCAGCGGGAAGTCCAAGACTCTCGTCCAGTTCATGCAACTAAATCTGGCGTAAGTACCAGAACCAATGGGCCTCAGGGCCTGTTTAGGACTGAGCAAGTTCACACCACTCACAGCACAACATCTGCCCCCGCCCCCCTTGTTTTGGTGTTGAAACATAGTTAAAACTGGATCACTTTCTTGCCAAATGGCAGAAACCACAACTCCAGGAGATCAGAGTTGTTCCTGTGTTGTTTGTTCTTCTGCCTGCAGCTTTTCCCACATTTGAATTTCTGCCCAATCAGAAGGGTAATCAATATAATAAACGATTTTTTTGTTGTTCCTTCCAGCAGTTGTGTATTTTATGTGTATTACCCAACAGGCAGATTGCATACTCATGCACATAAAGATCTTGTGCTGACTGTAGACTTTCAATATGAAACTCATAATTTGATGTGGAGGCGCATTTCTGAAGTGTCCAGCAGGTGGCAGACCAGACAGATTTGTGGTATTTGACATAAAAATGGAGCCTAAATTGGGCACCGCAGGCTCGTTTAAGGGTGCACGCTAAAGGGGTAAAATATGACATTTCTTTACTTCCGGGGGAAAAAACATTTTCTCTGAGTTTTTTGGCAAATTACACACAAACAAAGTGATAATGCAAAGAAAAAGTGTTGTGATGTGTTGTGGTTTGTTTGTGACCCGGAGCACAAGCATGTCGAGGTGGTTTTGCAGGCGAGAGAACGTAGAACATAGCTACTCTGGTTAGCTGTGTGAACTAACACTTACTGACACTACGTCTCCCATTTGACTCGTCTTCCCTTCTCCACTGGGAACGCAAAAAAAATAAAATAAAATTTGCTACTGCTTCTGTGATTGCAGCAGAAAACAAAACAGTACACCATTTGTCCGTGTGACGTTATGCCCTGTATATATTGCACAACGGGAGAGGAGGTCCCCATAAGTGGTCAAATCTCACGATATCACGCAGGGTTCAATCGAGACTGCGATGCCCTGTTGTCCTCTGCATTTAACTCATCCTAATTTTTCCATATTGCATAAATGCTGCTTTAATTTGCAAGCATGCTTGGACTCATCTGTGCACCTGTGTGCCCTTAAAATCAGGCGGTGTCAGGTGCAGTGTTGGTGCATTGTTCACACTATGCATAGACCGTGCACAATTGATTGTCGCCCCACCACATAATACTGACAGGATCTCCCACCCAAGTACATAGGTTCAATGAGTATAGAGCCTATCATGGTAGATGAAACTGATGCCAGCAGACGTTCTGTGCCTGAAATATACGAAATACCGATTACCAGCTTGCAGCAGATTTAGTGAAACAATAGCCACTTTCATCTCCAAAATAATGCTGCGCTTTCTGCCTTTAGAGAGAATTATTTTCCTGATTTTTGCTGTGCTGTATATTATCGGCAAAAAAAAAATCTGCTGACAGAACATCCAACACTACGTCTCAGGTTAACTTTGCTGTTGGAAGACAGGAAATCCTGGATTTGTATAGCATGGCGCTTTAATCTTCTCGTGAGGTGCACACTGCCAAACTTTGTCATTGCTAAATAGTTTAATTAAATTCATGAATATTTAGCCAGGAGAATGTTTAGTTTTGGCAGCACGGATCTGGTCTAGGTTTTGCATGCTCGTGGATGCTTTCCAAAGAAAAAGAAAAACCGGGGCAGTTCTTGGAGTTTGGAGACGAGTTTTATATTGCTCTGGTTATCAACGCTCTGGCGTGTGTGTGCGTGTGTGTGCAGACATGCATAATGCTTGCAAATGTTTTTACCTGCACCAAGGTTTTCAGTTTCATCTGCTGGGTTTTTGAATTGTTGGATGCCAAAGAGGTTGAGTTTGGAATGAATGGCATTTACCTTGCAGGAGGATGAAGGGACAATTTATTATTATTATTATTATTATTATTATGGCCACAGTGGCGCATTTATCTGTGTTTTGCAGAGAAAAAATTAAGCTTCCGCATGGGTTCAGGCAGTGCATGAGATCATTTGTTTTATATCTGCTGCATTAATTATTTCATTTCACCGTGCATTAAATTCTGCCTGTCCGTCCATTCCTCTGTGCTTGCCTCCGTGGACATCACATCATATCTCATGTCCAGTTATTTGCAAAATACAAGTTTCTCAAAGCTCCCCAACACTGTCAGAAGATGAAGCGCTGCCATAGTAATGGAAAAAAGACAAAATTCACTTAGTACTCAGATCTGATGACTGTTGCTTGAGATGAGATCTCAGATTTGAATCGGTGAGTCCAAATTTCAGACTCTTTCTTTGAAATTGGCCCGAACGTCCTGCGTGGATGCCAATGACATTCATTGTTCTCCAGCAAAATTGTTGTACGAAAGAGATAATTTTGACAGAATGTAAAGAATCACTGTTAAATACCAAACAATACCTACACATTTGGTTTAAAAAAAGTGGCAGTTACTTGACTGGAGTGATGCTGACTGAAACATGTTACGTGGCTAATCTTTAGGCTCTAGAGATGTATGATCTCAGCTATCTAAGATCTAGTATCCACTTGGGAAATGAGTTTGTTCAGTTTGTTGCGTAATCAATGAAAAGCCAGTTATGACGATTTGGACACAAACTAATTCCAGCTAAACAGATAGGAGTAGGTAGAGATTACATACAACCAGGTAGAGCAAGGGTGCTTGTGAGTCCAATCGTGGAATGGTGCCTCAACACAGCAAGCAGCAGATACAAGACCAGTGGAAACAGTTCTGTGCTGTGCAGGTTGAGCACTCAGCACTGGCAAGACATTTAGTTTCACCGCGAGTTGACACCGATACAAACGCAAACAGTGTGCAAAATTCTGCAAAGCCATGAAGGCAATCAGGGCCAAACAAGAAAGCAGTGATATGAAACATTATGGCAGACGATCGCTGCCGCAACACTTGGACAACATTTTCTTTGAAACTTCGTTTCTGGAAATGACTGCTTTTTCAAAATAAAACTTCTACAAAACACAAGCTAGCTGGTGTGTCCCTTCAAAGAGTTTTTTTTTTTTTCTGGCTGGTATCTGGGAAATTCCTCTTTGAACATATGTGACAAGCAACGCTTTGACTCTCAGGCCAAATATCACTGATCAAACAACTGTGCTTGGTCTTGGCTAAAGACAGCTAGGTTACTCATAAGGGGGTTGTGGGTGGAGTGGTGGTGGGGCTGCTGGCACAGGCAGCTACACAATCCCGGCATGTTTTAGTTTGAAACCAACACGTGTGTACGCCCGTATTACACTTGTACAGTCTTATGTGTTCACACAAGAAAGTGGAGATAGTGCTCACCCCCCACTCCTCAAAAAAAAAATAAAAAATATATATATATATATACCTGAAACAAGCTTTCAAACAACAAATTTCATCTTGTCACCACCTCAATGCCATATTTGTCTTCCCACACAGGATAAGTCCACGCTCTGCTGAGCTAACATCTGACAGATGCTTTTGAGGTTTTACTCTCGAAATATATTTTCTGTTCAAGGCACTGAATTTTTGCTTTGCTGATGTGCGTTTTTGGCAAAAATATCCATTGGAAAATGACAGATGTAACACGAAGACATGTTTCTGCTATGCCCCGCTAGTCACCGTGAATGTAAACTAACTTCTGCTTGCTATAGGTCATCGCTATCTGTCTTGTAGGAGATAGGAACAGACTGCAGGCTCACCTGGGCGGCTGCCAGCTGAATTCAGTTCCGCGAGGTGGTGTTTGCGGCAAAGTCTTGCACCAGTGTCCACTTCTCGACCTGACCTGCCTTTATCTCAAGGTGCGGTTGTGGGGGGTGGTATTCAAAGTTCAACAAGAGGCTCCTAGATTCTTTAGTCTTGCAAAGATGCTGAACTTGTTGTGGCTTTGTACTTTTTGAATATACTGTTGAAATGACTGCAGGGTTGAGGAAAAAAGGAATGTCAACCCCATCGCACCCCTTTCAACCAGCCCAAATTTCAGGTAAAAAATTCTTTCTCCTCCTTTAGGAAATAAACATCTGCATTCCTGCGCTTGGCGTGCTAATGGAGATTAAGCTGAATTCAAGCTTGTGTGTCAGGCAGCAATTCAGGTAGCTCATACCACACATACCTGCGCTATTGTGTCGCTCTCAAAGGCCATCTTCCTCGACCCTTTCAGTTCGGCTGAGGACAGATGACATTTTCAAGGTACATTATTATTACGGTGACTCTGGACAGCTTCAAAAGCCACAAACCGGTGATAAAAGACTTCTGCTTCAAAGAACGACATGTCTTCTTGCTAAATGAAGGTGGGGGACGTGTTGCTGTCCGCGGCCTTTAATTATGACACAGAACTCACTCCTTGTAAGATTTATTTGGAAATACAGCTGAAATAATTCAACAGAATGATTGCACCTGGTCATGTTTCTATCCTTGAGAACTTCAGAACATGGCTCGATATGACAGCACGACAGCTACACTCTTAATTGCTGGGGTAAAGGAATCATAATTCAGCTTGTGCAATATTTTGAGGTGTTAAAGGCTTACACTTGATGGGTGACTTCTGTCAAAACAGCTCTCTGATATTCGAGCATTGCGTTACAGTAACCGCTGTGGGAAAATTCATAATATTAATGCAACACGATACAACACGATATACCATATATGACTATTTGAATTGCCAATAGTGTGCCAGAATAAGAGTGAGAGTTGATTTACTGACAGCTGAGGCAAGTTAGATCTCTGGAAATATGACGGCTTCATGGGAAGTCTGTCAGAATGGCGTGCGGGAGTTGGCAAGAGTCTCACTCAAACATGCACAAAGGCTACACGAGGAGCAAAAAGCGTCGGATTTGTTGCAACACATTAATGTTCACGAGGAGCGGTGTCAAACTATTATTACCCAAGATGCTCTGGCTTGGTTCTCTTCTGTCAGGGGGCCACTTGAATAATTGAGGAGAAAATAACTCAGACTTCCCTAAACAGTCTTTTTTTTTTCACTCGACTCTTTTCCCAAAGTTTAGTGGTTGGGCAGCAAGACCCAAAGTTGACCAGTGTTGGGTTCAACACTGAATTAAAGGACACTTTTTCATTTTTTTTTTTTTTTTTTGATAAACAATCATATTTTAACAAATGAAATTTGAAATTTCTCTTTTCTCAAATTTTAGGTTGCATAGTTATTAACACCTTTGAGCATTTTACAATTAAATACAACATATATTCCAGGTGATAATATCAACTTTCAACAGAGACTAAGAACAAATATGTACAAAATTCCCAGCACAAGCACATTTTGCACATTATGGCCTCATATTGTGACCAGTTTGCCACTTGGTGACAAAAAAAAAAATCATATAGTATCACATTTAAAAATTAAAGAAACATCTTATCCCCCCAAATCTCAAATTCTGGTATCACTGTGTTTCATCTTCTCCAAGAAATTTTATGCCAAAGCTGTTGTATAATATGACAGAAAACACTATTCTTCCCACAGTTATATAGTTTTTTTATTTCACATGTGAATAATTTTAACTATTATATTACATTAAGTAGTAATACCCCATTACCCCAAAGCACTAATATGTTTTTCCCCTATCAAAGGGTATTAAAAAAAAACCCCAACTCTAGTTTACCATCTCTGACCAATGTTTTTTATTTTGCAAATTACTTTTAAAAACCCAAGGTATGTTGTGTGTTGGGGGGTTTGACTGGACATTTTGGTGTTGTTTTCTTTTCTTTGCTCTCCAGGTGGTATGCAAACTGGTTTTTTGTCTGTGGAGAAGGTGCTGGCAGAAGAGTCCTTCACCCTCATCAGCATCATTGGCTGCACTTGTGGAGGATGTTCACGTGCAGGCCTAATGACATGCAGCACCTGTGGATGATGCTCACGTGTAAACTTAAAGACTTTCAGCTGAAGCAGATAATGAGATGGCGTTCTGCATTTAAGCCATGAGTGATTCGAGCAGAATTGCCGGGAACTCGACCTTGTGACGTTCGCTTGTGAGACGCTGAGGACCGCGCCTGGGTTTGACACATCGTGCCTGTGAAGGAGGACGGGTGAGGGACACATGCTGTCAGCACACATCAGAGGTGATGATTGTCTGAATAAGTGTTAACAGTAATTTGGTATTTTGTTACGCAGTATATTTGAACATTGATGAGAATTGTGCAGCTCGCTTCTCACTGCCGTGGCGTACGGAATGATGATCCTCCACCTGTTGTGAGAAGCTGCTCATTTACATAAAGCTTAAATTCAGACCTGAATGTGTTGCTGATAGTGTGTGCCTTTGAAGGATATTTGTTGTAGCTGTTGACTTACCTCACCTTTTCCATCCTTCACAGAGTCAGTTTGTCTTGTCCACCTGGGGGGTGTTCGGCGGTGAGTCTGGGTCGAGAAGCGTCGGGCTTCGATCCATTTGGGCGCTGGAGAGCGCGCCGTCCTTAACCTCGCCAGATAACCACACATTTATGCTGTACACAGTTATTGCACAGAAAGAAAATAAATTTGTTTTGTTTTTGGAACCGCTTTCTGGTTATTTTAGCGCTGGGTTCAGTCAGATGCTGGTCGCGCTCCTCAACTCGCATCTGCACATAACAAGGTAAACATAAATAAAATGTAATTTTCTCCTTTTTTGCACTATCGACAATTATATCTAGCACCATGGTGTCAGTTGTTTTGCACATAGGGCAATGGGAATATTTGCCTGTTGCCATTGCTAAAGAAAAGCTGATTGGTACACCGAAACATCAGTCAGTGCCTCTGCAATATGACAATGTACATATGGAAAAGGACTTTAAAATATTAGGTGCTCCCCGAAGTGATGAAGCTATGCTGTAGCCCAGAAACTATTGCGCTTTCTTTCGATTTGGGTCTTTAGATAAATGGGTTGGCCAAATCCATATTTCTGAGTTGACTGTATTATTTCACACTTTGAATGGATCAAAACTTCACATTTCTAGTTGTCTCAACTTTTTGGCAAAATTTAGTTGGCCTGACTCAGAACAATAAGTTGAAGGAACTAAAAGCAAAAATTATTTTTTACAGTGTAGCCAAGCTAGCGGGAACGTCTTTTCAGTCAGGACCCAGGCCCTGCCATCCTGCTACATATATAAAAAATTTCACCCTCTGTACAGTTGTCATGAATGATGAAATGAGCTACAGACACAAGACCTATAACAGTTAAAAACTGTTGTTTTTAACATGGGCTTCTACGGTGGTTGACTTCCACGTTGGCTTCATTTTTCAGCACTGTACCACCAACTAAACTACCAAACCTTATCCAGCCCCCTGGCCGCCAGTTTGAGACCTGTCTTAATTGTGCGCAGGCATAAAAATGGTCCCAAACACAAATCAGGCTTGAGATTAAGCAGGCAGGAAGCCAATGAGGACCTTATTTCACCAGAACCTGAAGTAGGTGTTCCCAAATTTGCCCCCTTGTCACCAAAAAAGCCCCCTCGGTATCACTGACGGTGCGCATTCGTGCGCCTCTCCGCGCGTAACGACACCGGGAGCGTGTTCCTTTAAGAATGTCAGGCGGGTGAGCCCCTTTTCCTGACGCACGGGCTGGCATGCAAACATAAATTTAGCAGCAACGTGTTTGCTTGCGGCTGGACACAATTTGTTGGAAGCGAGCGCGAGGTGTCACGTCGTCCCTGGAAGTTGGTGGCTGAGTTTTACGAGACTGTTTAAAAAAAAAAAAAAAGTGGAACCGTAGCGCGGCGCGCCGTGAAGAGACTGAGCCGACCGCTGACTGGGAGCGCAGTCAGCAACTGCTCGTCTGCAGTTTGCATTTCATTTGTCAACGTCAGAGGATGACAGGGAGCTGTTTGTGGACGGCTGGGCTGCTTCTCCTGGCTGCCGCCTGCCTGGAGGTAGGCTGCGCACATACAACCAGCTTTGCGCATTCATCCTGAAAATACGCTCCACTTGTTGCTGTTCTATTTCTGATAGATTCCCAAACTGGAGATCGCTCTAATTAATGATATTCGCCTTGTGTCACCAGGAATTGCATCCAAATAAAGGTTTCAGTCATTTTGCACGTTGTCTTTACCATCAACAAAGTGATGCTGGAGCTGTTCTCCGCAAACGTGACAGTGGAACTAGAAGGGCACTCTGCTGGGAGAAGTGCACTTTTAGTATTTTAAAGGGCTCCAGAATGATTTTAATGGAAGATTTACAGTGAAATGGGTTGGGGGCTTGATGTTAAATGATCTTTAAGTGACACATTTCTAGGTCTGTGTGTGCTGCAAACACTGTTTCAACCAAAATTTCAACTTACTGGCTTGTTTTTAACTTGTGTGACATATGTCGCAAAACTCCATATTTGGACTGCCATTTAAGCTGAGAGACACGCCCACTGTGCTGGTGCACCCTGTGTGACAGTGGAAGATTGACTGGAAATTGGGCACCGCAGTCTCGTTCTAGGGCGGGCGCTAAAGTGGTAAAATATGACACATATGACATAATTTCTCTACTTCTGGGGGGAAAAACATGGCATTTTCAATGTTTTTTTTTTTTTTTTTGTATATATTGCACAATGGAGCACAGGTCCCCATAAGTAAAATCTCGCAATATCACGCTCTCATCAACAAGGGTGTGTGGCTATATATATATATATATATTGGCCATTTTTCAGAAAATATGATTGATATCATTGATATTCTTCATTTTGCATCACCAAAATAAAGTAGAGCGGAGAAGGATTTTCTTTCACCAAAACATCAAATCCAGGCTTGCATCTCAGATGTACCTTCTGGCAATTTGTAGTTGAACTTTCAAGTGTTCTTTTTAAGAAAATCCTCCTGTATACCACTTCA
Organism: Thalassophryne amazonica; assembly: GCF_902500255.1. NCBI lineage: Eukaryota > Metazoa > Chordata > Actinopteri > Batrachoidiformes > Batrachoididae > Thalassophryne > Thalassophryne amazonica. Next base: position 19,512,257 of record NC_047125.1, on the reverse strand, counting down.
TCATGAAACTGTGTAACTGGGGCTACAAAATGCAAAGCTTGCACTGTGCACAATTTCTCCAATCACAGCCACATAAATCTATAACTTCTTCTGGGTTGTCTGGGTGTCTTGGTGGCTTTCCTCACTCTTCTCTTTCGTCACTCAGTTTTTGAGAACTGTCTACTCCATGCAGATTTCCCATTGAGTGCCACACTGTTTGTATTTCTTCATAATTGATGTAAATAAAGTCTGAGACATATTCAGTGGCAGCTTTACCATCAGAGAGCCTCATCCACAACGACCACAAAAGACTCCAAGCTGTCATGGATGTTAAAGGGTTTTAAGAACATGGTATATAAAGTTTTGATCATGGTAATTTGGACAGTTTCTGGTGTCATTATGATTTAAAAAGAGTAAACACAGTTTTTTTGAGACGAAATGGCTTCACACAACCAATAACCATGAGTGAAAAAAAGATCTTGTTATTCATATTCTCTGAGAAATGGAAAAAAAAAATAAAAATCTGCCAGGGTATACAAACTTTTGAGCACAACGATCTCTCTCTCTCTTTTATATATATATATATATATATATATATATATATATATATATATATATATATATATATATATATTCAGAAAAGCCCCACAATATTCCAGTTCCAGGTGTGACCCAACTTTCACGAGAATCAGGTCATTGCTAAAATGCTTTTCTTATAATGTTAAAAATACGTTTCTAAATTTCTTGGCTTTTATCCAGGTCCTGCTAGAAAGTTACTGTCATCACGGCTCAAAATTTCTGACCACTTTTGTAATTTACGATTTTTAAAAATTGCTTTGTAATTTCTGGTTTGTGCCATAATGTAAACAAGTAAATTGCTTATAAGGGTAAGGAATATAATGGTTTGGCTGTCAGCCCATCTTATTTTCACAAAAAGTTAACTTCTCAAATGAATAAACAGTCAAGACCTTGCTTGCCATTTTGAACAGCTTTTATCACCATCTTGTGGGTGTTGTGAGCATTGCAGGGCTTCTGTTACATATCCTACTTGAAACCCAAAATTCAATAAAAAAGGCATTTATAAATCTCAGAAATGCATAATTTATTTATTTTTTTGGCACACAGAGCTGTGACCTCCCTGTGTTAATGTATAAAGACTTTGAGAGTTTTATGGTTCTTGAGTTTTTGTTGTACAGGTGGAAGAAAGAACAGCAATTTCTCTTGACAAGCAAAACTTAAAATTATGAAAAAAGTATACATATAATATTGACAGGATCTGTTTCACATTTTCAAAGAAATTAAAATTATTTTACGTTTGTCACAAGATTTAATGGTTTAACCCAGCCGTATTAGCAACTGAAAATTAGCACATTCATAATTCCACGAACAAATGAGCAAACAGTGGTGATAAAAGCTCATAATGAGGAGAAAACAGGAAAAAACATTGACTTGACCCAAACACTCGACAAATGCGATAAACGTGAGATGCAGAATATTAAGCTGAGTCATTCTGTCTTCCTCACTAGCACATACGCTAAAAGTTTCTTGCTAGGAGACATGAAATGAAATAACAATCTTGAACGGTCACAGCTTACATTAAACCCTTTTAAAGTCAGTACACTTGTCTTACACTTATTGAGTCATGCACTGTTTTTCTTCTCTCCTCTAGCTAACAAGAACACGCAACAAGCTAGAGTAAGCTAAATAAATGCTGACACACGTCGCATAGCGGAACAGCAAAGACCTGTTTTAAGGAGGCTCCAGAGCAGTTGTTTGGACTGGAAGCAGATCTTTAAAACTTACAGAGAAAACTGTCAACATGTGAAAATGACTGTGACAGGTGCTGGTGGCACTTGAAGGTGATTTGGAGATTGGCTGCCATTTAGCCCAGCTGACCACATTCACACTGGAATCAGCGCGTGTCACCAACACAGACGCGCTTGAGACTTGGCAGCAATTTCCGATGTCCAGTGCTGTTGCTAAAATAATTATACACAAATACCTTGCGTGAATTTAAGGGTTTGATGAAAGACTTTTTGATTAAATTTGGTTTGTGTACTGTAGGTTAGTTTACTACTGTTAGCCAGGTTAGCATACCTTTGCAGCACAATGTGGGAAGACAAAAATCATTTTCAGTTATTGCCACATCACTATAATGAGGATTTTATTGGAGATTAAAGGCACTTTTTTAAGAGCTACCTTCAGTGTTTTAGAGGATTTATGTATTCCTGTTTTCAGAGCTTAACATCAGCTTTGTTCAACTTAATTAGCGGCATCGTCCAATATGTTTCCAAGGCGACACCGACTTCTGCGTGACATCAAGTGTCTGTGATTGGACTGTGTTGTGTCTGAGAGTCAATATGACCCACTGGAGTATTTCACTGAGGAGGTCATGCGGTCGCCAACGGATGACAAGCTGCCCTGTCTGTGCAGCATGAGTCAGCGCTGTATCTCTTTGCAACACAGACGTTAGAATGACTTGGGTGCTTTGCTTCACAGGCCGAACATCAACAAGCCCATGACTCCCGGGGTCTGTGCTATGCGTTGGTCTTTCTTTTCATCCTCACCCTGCTTTTACTTGACAAAAGAATGACTCTATTTGTGTTGTTATTGGACATTTTGAAGCGTGTGATTTGTGTGTGGTGGGGAAAATGGCCAGTGGCTACAGCCTCAAATGAAATAGCCCTTCCATTATGGCTGACACATTGAGATACCTCGAGTGATTTTTGAAAGGTCTTGTTGCTCTTATTGCCACAAAACATACTCTTCACACCTTTTCCTCGTTATTGTGCATCAGTATCAGTCTTAACTTGTAGGAATGTGAGGCGCACTGCCAAGGTGCAATGCCTTTAAAGTTCAAATTAGTTAAAATTGCACCACTCACAGAGCTGACCTTTGTATAGGCTAGCGGTGACTGTGCTAACAAGGTAGGAGAAGCTAATGCTAATGGCATACCTGTCAGAAATTTCAGAACTTTCAGGCCAAAAAATTTAGTTTTGTACAAAGGCCAAAATAAATAAATAAATAAAAGCCTTGGATAGAGAAAAGTTTGCTTTCAAATACAGCTGTATGGTGTGTTTTATATTCATACAAAGTGCATAATAAGTGCAGCTAATGACATGGCTAATGCTAGGGAAGTCCAATGTGGCATAAATTCAATATACTGTAAAATGAACATGGATTTAGCCCAATCCCACATTTGTACAGCTAAAAGCAGCATTTATTCTTTTTTAAATTTAGAGTTGAAGGAAAGCAAAAGAAGCACCTGTAATGATTTGATAACTTCCTGGGTTAGTGTTTATGTATGTTAAGGTCATTTTATTTTTGATTGAGTGACACCAGAAGTCTTTCATTTGTTGTGTTATTTAGGCTTTTCAGTTGTTCACTTACTTGTGTGAAGTGCCTTGAGGCAACCTTGTTGTGATTTGGCGCTATTTCAATGAAAATAAATTGAATTTCAGCAGATTTGTATCACTTTCATTCATTGCTTATTTGGACTTTCTGCCCTTATGACTATTTTATTTTGTTCATTGTTCTCTTGGTTTTCTTGGATAACTTGCTTTATGAGGATGATAATCCCCTTTAACCTCCATTATTTCTAATGCTGGAAAATATTGATTGCTTCACAGAGAACATAGCAAGGAACAAGGAATGTGACATTCATCTTCGTCATACCCTCCATCACAATGTGCGGTTGTTAAACTCGCCATTCTTCCTGTTACTCAATTGCTCAGCTGGAGTTCAAAGAAAATTGGCTACAAAAGCAACATATTTTATATTTATTCAAGGAAACGGCCCCCTCTCAAACCATGAAGGCTCGGAGTAAAGTGCATTTCTGTTCTCAGGATGGGGAAGCTTTGGGGTCTGATGGCAGTATTAAGTGGGGTCATGGCGTGCAAATGGTCCCAGTTGAACATCCGTCAACAACAATATCTCTCATACTCCATAACGCCGTCTCCGTCTTGATTGCTTGATCACGAAGACTGCAAACTATCCAATTAGCTTTCATAAATGCATTTGTTGTGGACACAAGTGGAATTGGAAGTGAATTAATTTTGAGAGGAATTGGTCCCACTTGAGAAGTAAAAGAAAGAACATCTGGCCAGTGATGGATGGAGCAAGTTTTTGGAGTGCGTTAACAAGACCGACTGTTTTCAGTTACACTGCAAAAGCCTTCATACTCATCTTATTGTTCCCATCTGGCCTTAATCTGAGGAGTGAGACTCTGGGTTTTGCCTGGTGTGGAAATGCGGAAGTGTGTGCATGTGCAATGTTGCTACAAGTCCAACGCCAAAATTCGCTGGTACTCATATTTGCCTAGATTGCCAGTGTACCTATGAAGTGATTCACCTTCATGCAATGCTAACAGCTTTCCTGGAACAGCAGCAATTTTTCCAACGTGTCCACTTCAGGTGTGCTGGGATGCTACTCTTTCATCCCTGGAAACCAGAGAGCAGTCATTCATTGCTAGAATCTGTCCAACAACAAGTAGTGTCACCCTAATCCTGGTAAGCCTGAGAAGGAAGGGGAAATGCTACAGAACAGTGAAAGAGATGGACACCAAGAAGTCAGTTCTGTTAGTACGCTAGTCTCAAGTTAAAATTAACCAAGGTACCCTTGCGAGTTTCTGTCCTTCTGAGATGTCAACTTGAGCCTTCAATCAGTTTCTGAGTGGTATAAAAGTTCCCCAAACAAAAAATAATTTTTTTGCAGCAATCTAAGGGTTAAATGTGCAACCTAGGATGTGTCTCCTCTAATATTGTGTATTTCGTGCATCTGTGATGGTCTTGTGCCTGTCACATTCCTCAGCAAGATGAGTGTAGAGTAAGTCTACAACTGTTTACGCCGGAGGTGAGAGGATGATGCTAACCTACATTAGAACTTCCACAACTGGGCAACAGTAAATTACAAAAACAAAACAAACAAAAAACAAGCACACACGGGGAAATCTCATTTTCCAGATGTTGTTGTCTGGTTTTGGAAAAAAAAATTGTTTCAAGGCAGAAATAAGTGCAGCTAATGTGGCTAATAACATAGACTCAAAAGAATGACTCATTGGATGAAGTCAATTCAGTTATGAGCAGGATTTCTATGTAATAAATGTATGTTGCCCCAACTTAAATAAAGCACATCCATCAAGATAATTTACTTTAATTTAGTTGGGACTACATATATTTATTAGATGGAAATCTAATCCAATGAGTCCGTTTTTTGATACATAATAGTTGCAATGCTAAGCAAATAATTCATATCAAAAGAAAGTATAGTACCAGTGACAGATCTGAGGTGGTAGAGACCCAATGGTGCCAGTGCTTATGTCCAGATTCCGTAGTGTGAAATGGTTGAGAGCTTATGACCCTCCTCTAGATGGGACTCCAGTCCATTGCAGGATACTTCTCCAGCCAAGGCTTTCATCCATTTCCAAGTTACACAGACAGTTTGCATGACCAGGAATCAAACCAGGTCTATTGATAATCCAGCTCTTAATCTCGTTCATCTACCTGCTCAACACGTACAGATGCTGATGGAAAAGTGGCATTGCCAAAAAGGAATTTTACAGAATGAGCTTATAAAATAAAGCCTGTCCATCCATTTTAGTGAATTCAACCGTCTCTGCTGTTGCAATTTACAAAACTGTTAATAGAAATTTCCCCAATTAGTTTCAACAATTTCCACTTTTTTGACGGTTCAAGCAGCTGATGGCAGAACCTGACAAAAGTGCTTTTCATCTTAACCCTGTGAGCCTCATTTTTAGCCCACATGAGGAATTGATGAACAAACCAGGCCATGTGAAAATATGGCTTTGCTCTTCCAATCCCAAATCTCGTGCAACTTGATAGTGTTGTTCTTGTTTGCTTTGCAATCACTTGATGCTGCTTGTTAATAACACGGTGCGGCTGAGTGCCCAAAGAAGCCTGTGCCAGAAAATGGCGTAGCTCACTGTAATCATATTGCACGGCTGTGCCAGAGTGTGTGCGAGAGGGCATCAGACGGCAGTATCGATATGCATCATCCGTTGTGGCGGTTTCATGTGACTCTCGGGGAAAAGGAATGATCTTGCCACACGTTTCAACAGATTTTATGGTGGAGCGTTGCCACGCATTGATGAAGTGCTGCCAGCAGATGGCAATATTACAACAGAAGGTCATTTTGTACAGGTTCTGCCTGTTATTGATAGGCTCTCCTTTTGCAGGTTGTCATCCTCTGTTTTTTCTTTCTTTCGTTCTCTGAGGCCCTCCTCAGAATGTATTGTTGTCACTGCTGATCTTGATCTCAAAAGCCAAGCTTCTGGCATCCCGTCCTGAAAAATTTGATCATCCTCAGCTCCTTCCTCTTCATCAGCTTTTATCTGTGTGTCTTCCCGCTGGAGCGACTCAATCTTCATTTGTAGCGACGGGGCCTCCGTGTAATCATCTGGTGTCCACATTTTTCAACCGACCACAGGACCTGCAGTCGATCAGCCCCGCCTTGGCTTGCACACGTGTCTCTTTCTGTCCCTGCCTCGACCTCAGATCAGTCCCAGGAGTGGGATTGCAACAGGAGTGCTGGGGAGTGGTTCTAACGAGAAGGGAGACGTAGCACTCGGGCTCCCTCGTGATGCCTAATTAGAGGGGAGGACAGGTACAACAGGAGGTTTGTCCGTGTGCTGGAACGGTACCATGGAGCGTTCTCAGGATGTGGGAAGGAGGTAGATCAGAGGGAAGCAGAGAGGAGAAACGGGAAAAGGGTCAGATATTTTAGTTGTGTAGGAGAAAGCATCTGCAAAGAAGGAAGACATCAATAGTCAAAGAATGAATGTGTCATCACAATTCCACTCACAGTTAGAAGTTAAAGCTTTCATCCGTGTGGGAGGGACCATCTCCAGTCAGCAACTGAGTGCCCTGTTGTGGAGGAGCCGTAATAAGGGTGGGCTGTTAATGAAGTGCACGTGATGTGGATTTAGGTAACAGGAGGGTGACACAATGACAAAACGATGTCTGTCAAAAGGAAATGGCATGAAACATTCACAGACTGTAAAGGGCCAAGCAGAGGAAAGCCGTCATGGTAAAGAGGAAAAGCGTAAACATCCATGTGTCATTTCTTGGAGCAACAAACTGAGATGCAGTAATTCCAAATCAAACTGACAGGCATGAAGAACAAATGCAAGATCCGCTGCCTTTCCAGCTAATCCCACACATCTAGGACGGGAGGTTCGAAGGAAGAGATGATTGACGGACGGTCCCCGGTGCTGGTGTCTGACGGGGTCTCCGCGGTCAGCTGAGGTCAATGTTGGCCGGGCTAATGGTTCTTCCTGGGATTCTCACATCTGCTTCTCCCGCGACCACATGTGTTTGGAGTAATCACCACGCTGCCACAGCTTAACACAAGACCCATCTGTTTGATTCCTGGAGTTCCGGCAGCGATGAGAATATTTAGAGCAAAGTCGTGCAAATGGTGATACAAGCACCAAAGTTGGCACAAATACTCTGTAGACATTACTCTTTTGAAAAAAAACGACTGGCCAGTTGAATTTTCAATAGGCAGCCAGGTAGGGGTCAATTGAAGAATTATACAGGGGTCAAAAATACAAATGCTCAAATAATTTTGAAAACTACTCCACACTATTTGTCTGATGTAAAGATTCCAAAAGGTATAGTTTGGACTATCTATGCCCGAATGACAGGGTTATGGTGTTCAAAAACAGCAAAAATTGTGACAAAGGTCAGTTTCAGTTTGTACAGGGGTCAAAAGTAACGTTGGCTCCAATTTTTGGTATAAAAAATGATGCAACTTATTAGTTGAGTTAACAGGTTTTAAAAGGAATAGTTTAGACCTGTATCATGCTTAGTTACGGGGTAATTATGTTACATGTCATGAATCCAATGGACGTTGACCTTGTTGACCTTTTACTTGGAGACCAAACATTCAAACACAATCAAACCTATTCCATTTATTGATCTATTAGCTCAACCAATAATTTGCAATCACTTTTTATCAAAATTGAGGAACTTTAACTTTTGACCCCGTACAAACTGAAACTGCCTTTGTCACCGTTTTTGCTGTTTTTACCCCTAACTCCTGATCATTCAGTCATAGATAGTTCAAACTATACCTTTTTGGAATCTTTACGATCAGACAATAATGTGGTGTAGTTTTCAAAATGATTTGAGCATTTTTTAATTTTGACCCCTACCTGGCCGCCTATTGAAAATTCAAGTGGCCAGTCGTTTTCTTTTCAAAAGAGTAATGTCTAAGGAGTATTTGTGCCAACTTTGGTGCTTGTATCACCATTTTGCACGATTGTTTCAGTTATCTGCTGCACCACTAACCATTCATAGCACAACAAACCAACAACACACCCCGATGCCGTATGTGCTTCTCCTTGATTAGTCGAGCTGTGTTCATATGACCACGTGCCATTCCTGAGTACCAGATACAGCAGCTGCATGACAGACTTTCTGGGCTCTAGAAAGAGCTCTTATCTTTGCATGGTGATGGAGTTTGTATATGTGAAGTCATCTTAGGGGTGGGAAGCTTTATGTGCCTCTTTTCCACTGCATGTGGCATAAAACAATCTTGGGTAGATTCTGTAATCAGGGGTATGGCTTAAATGGTGTTCCACTAAGTTGATTGGGTGTAGGTGGAAAGTGTGCTTTAGGCTATACTGATCAGGAACAATGATCTGCTTCCAAAGTGTCAACAAAGTGATATCATTAGTATTTGTGCATTGTTGGTTGGAATTGCACTTTCTCTACTGGAAGAATAGCATGTGACTGCAACTGAAGCTATCCTCAGCCATAAGAAAGTAATTGTTTCAGAGTGTTCGCAAAATGGCAAATCCCCTCCAAAGGCCAATTTTAATTCAGGGCTGCTGCTCAATAACGTTGCCTCAACCAATCTTCGCCTTTTAAAATTGTGGTCCCAGCTTTCGATACCAGAAAAGATAGAAGAAACCTGGAGAGGAAACGCTTCACTGGAAAAGATCCATGGCTACTTTGAGAAGCTCGGGATGGTCATCTGGGTGGTTGCGAATCAGGATCCATGGTGTTTGACCTGATAAATTTGAAAAATGCACCTCATAGGTCTATTGTTGCATCCTTTGGCTCCCTTGACGACAGTCTTTTCCCTCACCGTGGTGTTGCATTTGAAGTGCCACTGTGGAATTCTGTTTTAGCATACCTCTCTGCATTGACATCACCCACACTGCCGTCTTGCTATGATCTCAGTGGGGAATGTGGGCCGCTCACTCTTGCTTAAACCACTTCTGTTGGATTCGGCGCCCTCGGTCTCCGATCCTGACTCATTCCTCCCATGTCTTCCGATCTTCCTGATTACAAGAATTCCCCTGAAAAGTCAGATCCAGCCTGGGAAATTGCAAGATGTGACATTTGAACAGTCATTACTCTGTGCTCTATCCGCTCCTTCTTACATGAAGCTCTTTTCAACAAGCCCTTTTGTGCTTTCATTCATGTATTTTTTTTGTCTTATTTTATAGTTGGAATAGTTGGGCTTGTGTTGACCGGTGGACTGAGGATCCCACAGTTAGTACGAATATTTATCAAAACTACTTATTCACCGACTTGTATTGCAAAGATTGTATTGAAATGTGGAGTTGCCATCACATATTCTCCTCTCTCTATGTAATGCATTCAGTCAGACTGCAGTTACGGGAGGTGCAAAGTCCTCATGACAGGATCAAAGCAATAAGCAGTCAGTGATCAGGATCAAAGGGCAATGATCAGCATCAAAGATGAGTGCTCAGGATCAAAGGCCAATGATTCACATCTAGAATGAGCGATCAGGATCAAAGGCCAATGATTCACATCTAGGATGAGTGCTCAGGATCAAAAGTCAATCATCAAGGTCCTATAGCTATAAAACCCAGGCTTGTTGTTCAACCTGGTTGTACTCCAGTTATTGGATCGGTTCTCCTGTCAACACTCGATACTACTTTTTTAGGCAAAATAACCGCTTAAATATTTCAGTAAAGACTAGAATTTCATGTGACTTGAAGTCATGATAAAAGATAAAACAGTGACATCTCTTCCTGATTTAGGCAGCCTGCGAAATCAAATACAGGATGTTTGATTGGCGGCGAGATAAGGCAGGGTTGTCTTCGCTATAAAAATGATGGGCTGCAATCAATGCCGCGTGATGTGTAAGACGAGTGCAAGCTGACAGTAAGTGGCACGGAGGGCAAAGCACGGAATGTGCCAGCCAACAGCTGTGTGATGGAACAGGTACAAAGTGCTCATCTTGCATGAGAAGGTAATCGTTCGCTGCAAACCATTACACAGTCACAGAGGGAGCGAATCTGTGCCAAATATGCACAGCTATCCGTCAAGTCAACAAACGCAAACATACTTTGGATCTCAAACAGAATGAATGAGTGATGCGAGGATTCGGAACAGAGGCGTGTTTGTTACCAAGTTTGAAGGCAATCTGCCAGCTGTTTTCTTGAGTTATCTTGTCCACACATGCACACACCCACACACACAAACACACACATGCCAGCAAAAACAAGCAACTGCGCAATTCCTTTTTACTTCTAAGCTGCTGCACAGTTGTGTCGTCTCACCCAGTGTTCATAAAATGTCGCATTTCAGTTCCGCAGTACTACTGGCGGTAATGCCACATACCATTAAGAAGCACATAGCAAAAGCAGTTTTCGCCATGTTAGCCTGGCATAGCATGTTATTGCTCACGACAGGACAATATATCATAAAAGGAAACAATTAGCTGAACTTCTTGTGTGCTGAAATTGTGATGCATTTGTTGATGTTGAATGCAAACATCAAGTGCCGCCATCAAGCTTCTTCAAAGGCAACATAGACAATACACTGTTGACTTGGGACCAGGGTGACATTGTCGCACTCGGCCAGAAGCCATGTAGACAAACAAAAGACTTATTAAATGTTAAATACTGCGATGCAATAATGATACCGTACAGACTGTAAACAACCTGTGACAGCATAACCTGGAACAACACAAAGGGGAAAACTGAAAGATACACTGATTAAAGCATCTTCTTTACTATTAGCCTTTATGATGTCATAAAGTGGGTATTATCTAGGAGGAGTGAACAAACTTTTTTGCCTTATCTCCCTGTTTCGGCACAAACAGTTTTGTAAATGGTGTGTGTTTTGTCTCAAAATTTAATTTCATGCGCACACACACATGCAAAGTCACACATTTTCCTACACATTTGGAAAAAAAACCCTATTTCTTCTAGTCAGGAACTTAGCATTTTTTTTCACCCGATACACAGCTGTTTGTCCCTCTGTGGGACCTGTCCTTTGACATATTTTGCATGCTGTAAAGTGTGCCTGTTGCTATGGATAAACACAAGCTGATGGGGCCACGATCCATCAGTCAAATCTTCTGCTGGTCTACTGTTGAACTACAGAGAAGCACTTTAAAATTTAAAGTCTCTTGATGTGAGGTCCTCCGTAAGTTAGGGTGCTACTTTTGAGTTTGGAGGTTATCTTGTGTTTTCTTTGGATTTTTACTTGGGATTGTGGTGTTTTCAATGACTTCACAGACTCGGCCATCAGATGTGTATCTGTCTGAGGAGAAAGTGTTGAAGTTGGAGAGAGATCCACTTGTCTCTGGGTCCTTGGCCTCTGAGATTGGGACACGCCTGGGAAGGATTTATGGAGTCATGAGGTCATTGGACAGAGGTTTTTGGCAATGCTGGTATTTTTACAGGAGGACAAAAGTTAAGTCTTTAGGGTCCTGTTTTCCTATCGTACTGTAGGCTTGTGAGACTTGGTTGCTAACCAGTTATCTGAGCAACAACTAGATGTCTTTTGCACTCTTTGGATGATACTTGGGTACTGCTGCGATGACTTTGTGTCAAATGAACAGTGACCTAAGGAGAGTAAGATCATGGCATTTGATGCCATGTTGGCTAACACGATGCTAACGGGCTAATTTTAGCATGAGCTGAGTGCTTCCATTCTCAAGGTCGATCATCCGGGCATTTAACCTCGAGGGGCGGATTTCCTCGCTGAAAACGTCGCCGAGTTCAATACAAATACATGTATTTATATTAACTAACGTTAATACACACTTTTGTTTACATTTGTTGTTATATGTATTTGTTAATACAGTTACTGTAGGGTTAAACGGCGCTATTGTACTTTATACGCTAGTTATTGGCTTTGTTTAACCTTGTTGGCTAACAAGGCTAATTAACGGCTAAATTAACGGTAGCTCATCGAGCTATAGTTAGCTTACTTTTGTGATTTACACTTTTATTTTACATGGTGTAGATTTTTAATGGTTCTTCAGTCATGGTTCTTTAACAGATATCAACAGATAGTATCTAGTTTGAGGTTTCCACTAGAAAGCATGTAAGTATGGATTGTATCTTCCCTATAGTAAGTAGCAGGGTGACTTTAGATAGATACCTAAAACATATCATAGTTTCTGTTTTTATAATGAAATAACCATATTTATAGCTTAGCCTACTAGCTTTAATTTAGTTTTACAACAAGTCTACAATAAAATAAAATCATTTTCAAATATTTTATTGTTAAAGTTTTAGTAACTTAACAATTTATAGTTAATTAAACCTATGTAAATCTAGTTTATCTATGAAATGCTAAATTGTAGCCCATGAACAGAACTTGCAGTTTTGCATTATGGTACAAATGTCGCGGCTGCACTCTGCGTTGTGTTGTTAAGACTCCGCCCATTCTCTCTCCTCGGGACGTGAACTCACGATCTCCGGCATGGAAGTCGGACTCTCTAACCAGAAGGCTAAGAATCCTTTTGACCTGTTGGGAGTGAGGTTTATGAACTACATCTGCACAGTGACACCTGCTGGCCTGTGTTACATAAACTCAATTAAAATGAGTGAATGGAATGCACTGGAAATACATCACCAACACTTAAATGCCCCAAAACTTTAAATGCACTTAAAGGAACTGAGTTGTTATGACAACAATTCATTTTTGAGTTAGTTGAATGAATGGAAATGAGTGACTATAACTTTTGTCAAAGTTTGAGTTACATTAACTTAATTATTGTATTAAAATTGAGTGTAGCGTTATAACTTTGCTTTGAGAAACCTCACTGCATATCTCCAGGTAATTTTACATGTTGCCTGAAAAAATAACAATCTAACTTTGTTTGGTTTTTGAGTTTTTCACCATACAAAGTCACCAAACAACTAACGAACATATAACAGACACATAATTTGGGCCTTAGAGAATCATGGGACAGATGAATCCCAATCTTCCTCTGAGGGAAATTCATGATTGCACCAAGACTTGTGAGAATTGGCTGAAAACAAATAAAGAGACGAAACCTTAAGTCTTTTGGAGGAGGTAATGATTATCTCATGTCACGTCTTGAAAAATACGTGACTTTTCTCCATGTTGGCAACAAGATCTTCAATTAATCCACAATAATCCATTGGTTTATAATTTAACACTTCTTTTGTTTGACTCCGTTATGTCTACAGGCAGAAGACAAACTGTCCCAAGTCCCCAGAAGAGGTGACAAAGAGCTTTGACAATACAAACTGGATGCTGTAGTGGGAATAAATGTGTGCGGCGGGTCTAATTTATTTCCCCCACAGCACGTAAACCCGTTAATCGGAAGCCAAACTCCCGACAGTTGCTCGATCAGTCAGCCTCCGAGAATATTATAGCTGCACCTTAAACGTAATGTAACTGGCAGAGGATATCTTGATGTAGCAGCTTTGGAATTTACCGCGTTTGCCCAAAACGAACAGAACGGCGGTCTCTCCTTATAGCAAACGATGCTCACTCGCCCGCCTGCCCCGGTGTTCCTGCTATACAGTGCACTGTTGTAATTGCAGTGGCTAATCTGTGCTGACAACAAATACTTCTGCAGGAGAATATTTTCCTTAAAGGCAGACCGAGCTCGCGGGTCGCTAATTTGTGCAACAGATGTGAATTTGGGCAGCGCTTAGCAAACATTTTGGTTTACATACAACTGGGATGCTGAAAGTGTTGCAATACATCAGGGTGTTGCTCCTCTTCGAAATGGCGTATTAGTGAAAACTCAGAAAATGAATTAAAGTGGGTATGCAGGCGCACAGCAGCAGAAGAAGCTCATTTTCAACAAACGGTGCCAAAACTGTCTCGCTTGTCGATTTTTGTGCAGCGCAGCCGTAGGAGATGCTTGCTCCGACACGCTGCTGTCATTTTGTAAAAAACTAAACGTGGGAGCTTTTCGTTTCATTCTGTATATTTATCCGCTTGACATATTTAGTTAATGCTCGCCTGTCAGCGGTGCCGGACACATTTACGTGCAAATCCCGTCTCAGTTTCCTCCTGCTGGTGCACTTCTCACGATCACTTTAGGCCTCACGCCATGCAGCTTGACAGCTCGCCGTGGCCTTGTGTGCCCACTGGCTGACTCATTAACTCCTGCTGGGCTCTGCTCCTCTGTGGAGGGTGGGGGTGGGGGTGTCATCCATAGCTGCTCCCTTTTCCTGGCTCTGCTTCCCATGGGTCAAAATGGCTGCACCCGGGCTGTAGGTGCGCGTGCATGCCCAATGGGGGGGGGTGGATCTCCCCACATCACTCCACGGTGCCATGAAGTGAAGGTGTGAGCTGCACACACAGCTGGATCCGGCCCGTTGAGTTGTAAATGATTTCCTCCGCTGCACTCAAGAGGAAGAGAAAGAAACAGAAAGTTTGTCCAGAGGCTGATAAACTGTCATGTCAAGATCAGCGGCGGAAATTACACCTCTAGTTCAATGCAGCAGCTTTTTGCAGCAATCGTGTGAAATGGTTTTGAATCTTCTGAGAGCCTGAAAAAAGTGTTAAGTGAGCTCCATTTCAAAAACTAGAATGGCACAGAGGGAGCATACATACGTCTCAAAATAACATCTGTTCATATGGCCTTCGTTGACATTTCCTTATGATTTCTTGTAATTTCTTTTAGCTTTTCCCTTTTTGTTCAGGTTTGCCAATGTGGGTCCAAAATGGATTTGGCGCACATTTTACACCGGGTACCCTTCCTGACGCAACTCCACATGACATGGACAATGGGCACGAGTGGTCTTGAACCAAAAACCTTCTATTTTAGAAGCAAACACACAAACCATTTTTGCCACTTGCCTGCCTCTTCTTTTGATCTCAAATTTTTTTAAATATGAAGTTTTACTTTGATCTCTTCTATAGCACCACCATACATTTTAATAACTGAATGGACACAATGTTTCTGTGAAGGCTCTCAGTTGTCCAGGTGGTTTCCATAGTAGAGAAGCTTGAATCTTCGACTGGACTGGGTTGCTTGACACGAGGACATTTCACTTCTAATCGCAGAAGCTTCCTTAGCTAAATTTCTTGCTCTGGTGGTCTGACTTCTGTCTTGACTCTTGTAGAGAAGAAAAACAGAAGCCAGCAAAAGCTGGAGTTTTAAACTTAACCAGACACTTCCTGCCGAGAGGCAGCCTGCTATAGGCTAGTGACTAACAATTTCTCTAATTACCACCTATTGTGCTCTAGTTAGCACCCTCCTAATGACAGGGCAGCTGTCCCTCCTAATGATGGGACTGACGGCTCTCCTGACGAATCTGTTGGTAATGAGTCATTCACGTTGTCAGGAGAGTCATCAGGAGAGGCCCATCGTTAGTCTAGTTAGTCCCATCATTAGGAGGGACAGCTGCCCTGTCATTAAGAGGATGCTAACTAGTTAGAGCAATTGTTAGTCACTAGCCTATAGCAGGCTGCTGGTAATGGGTCATTCACGTCATCAGGAGAGGCATCAGTCCCATCGTTAGGAGGGACAGCTGCCCTGTCATTAGGAGCGTGCTAACTAGAGCACAACAGGTGCTAATTACAGCAATTGTTAGTCACTAGCCAGTAGCAGTCTGCCTCTCGGCAGTGGTGTCTGGTTAGGTTTAAAACTCTAGCTTTTGCTGACGTCTGTTTTTCTTCTCTACAAGAGTCAAGACAGAAGTCAGACTACCAGAGCAAGAAATTTAGCTAAGGAAGCTTCTGCAATTAGAAGTGAAACATCCTCCCCTCAAGCAACCCAGTCCAGTCGAAGATTCAAGCTTCTCTACTATAAATGAATGGGCAGTCCTCTGCTTTGTTGTGACAATTCTCAGCAAAAGGTGACCTTTTCTTTTCTTTCTGCTGTATGAACCAAAGATTTTGTGGAGGCGTGGTCAGTTATTTCCTGGATTTAAAGGGGAAGTAGAATATTTTACAGCCTTTCACTCAGGAAAAAATTAAATTAATCTGTACATTATTGATTTAGAACATCATGGGTCATCGGGCTATTTAATGTAATTGTCAGCGCAAACTTAAAACTCTCAGTGGACTCCTTGACATCACTGAACAGGCAAAAATGTCACTAGAAGTGTCTGGTACTGTGGAAAATATCCCTATAAAGATAAACATGCACATTTACCTCAGTAAATGTAGATTAAAAAACTGTTAATGATTGCTGATTACCTTACCTTAGCCTCGCCATCCTCCACCGGTTGACTGCCGTTGAGGTGCTGTCTTTTACAGAACAAGCCTGTCATTGGGAGTTTACTTGTAATGCCTCAGTTAGGTGAATGTAAGTGGCTAATTCTGTAATTGGTAGTATTAAAAGGTTTCTTTCCATTTAAAGAGGTAAATGTGCACGTTTACCTTCACAGGAATCCTTCCATGACAAATTGTTGGTGTCAATAAGTGGTTTGCTGAGTCTTTTTTAGCTTGTTCTGTTCAATAAAATTAAATAGCTCATAACATTGTTTGCATTCTCAATCAATATTGCTCCAAAAAAGTTTTCATTTTTTGTCCCAAGTGAAAAAGATACCTAAAATGTTAAAAAAAATAATAAAATAGAGCATAGGGTGTAAAATCCCAGTTTCCCTTTTAGCACAGCTACATTCACCAGACCACATTCTTGTGACTTTGTGACTTTCAATTAGCGTCTAATATGCTTAAGGTTGGTTGGCTAAAACTCTGCCAACAGAGCGCCGTGCAGCACACAGTAATCCAGTTTGGCTGCTGGACCCTCACTGAACTTGCACGCTCCAGTTATCTGGATGACGCAAGTGAATCTGGGCCGATCCACCACTGGTGTGTCATTAATACCAGGCACACCCAGCTGTTGTCATCATGCTGCTGTTTGTGTGGTTCTTTGTGTCTTTTGCTCAGTGGCAATCGTCATCTGAGCACAAACGCCACGGTTCAGTCCTGAAATAATAAAGGTGTCCAAGTGTAATAATCTAAATATTCCCAAACCAGAACAGGAAAGGTGGTGCCAAACTCACTCCAATTTATTCATGTCATTTTCATCAAATGGAAACGATTATATTTCCACTGGACAGAGGTTTCCAAGAGCCTGTGACCAATAAATGAGCTTTAAATGAATTTTCAACCCATAAATGGTTTGTTCAGGTTCGTGCTGTTAGGAGAAATGAACAAGAGTCTTTTGGCTGTTCCTGTTTGTTTGGGGTCACCACACTGGTTTCCACAAGTTTTATAGTACAGCAGATAAGTGAATATTTACTGAGGGATCCTTCAAATGGTGATGCAAGCATCAAATTTGGCACACATACTCCTTAGAGATCTTTTAAAAATGCAGAGTGGCCACATGAACTTTCAATAGGCGGCCAAGAAGGGGGTCAATTGAAGAATTACACAGGGGTCAACATTTAAAAATGCGCCAATCATATTGAAAGCTATACCATATTATTTGTCTGATCATAAAGATTCCAAAAAGGTATAGTTTGGACTATCTGTGAATGAATGTTCTGGAGTTATGGGGTAAAAACAGCAAAAACACTGAGGAAGGTCAATTTCAGTTTGTACAGGGGTCAAAAGTTAAAGTTGCTCCAATTTTGGTAAAAAGTGGTGTAAATTATTAGTTGAGTGAATATGGTTTTAAAAAGGAATAGTCTGCATCATGTATCATGCTTTGTTATTATGTTACAGGGTAACATATGTCACATGTCATAGAATCCAATGGATGCCAACATTGTTTAACCTTTACTTTGCAAACCAAGCATGCAACACAGTCAAAACTATTCCATTTATTCATCCTATTAGCTCAATCGGTAATTTGCACCACTTTTTACCAAAATTGGAGCAACTTTAACTTTTGATCCCTGTACAAACTGAAATTGACCTTTGTCACCATTCTTGCTGTTTTTACCCCATAACTCCAGAATATTCATTCACAGATAGTCCAAACTATACCTTTTTGGAATCTTTATGATCAGACAAATAATATGGAATACCTTTCAATATGATTGGAGCATTTTTAAATTTTGACCCCTGTGTAATTCTTCATCTGACCTCTTCGTGGCCGCCTATTGAAAGTTCATGTGGCCACTCGGCATTTTGAAAGAGTAATGGCGAAGGAGTACTTGTGCCAAATTTGGTGCTTGCATCACCATTTGAAGCATTTTTTCAGTTGTCTGCTGCACTATTATGTCAGACACCTGACTTGACAAAACTGCAGATGTTGTAGCCGGAGGTATTAATTTTTAAAGTAAAATGCCCAAGAGACAGATTTTTTTTTTTTTAAATTTAAAATAAAAATCTCAAGAACATTTCAATAAGACTTAAAGATGTAGTTTTCCATCATTGCAATTCCACGAAATGCGCTTTCTGCTGTCCTCAAATGCGAGTAGAGTAAATCCCAGTATACGTGCTCCAGAGGCCTCCTCATCGTATATATCAAAGTATTCTCACCAATTGGTTCGTATGATAACATAATAAAAGTTAAGTGCGATATTTGTGCATATTCCAAGGAATTTCGCATTCGCGTTTCACATTTCGTCATCAGAATCGTACATTCACGTCAGCTTTAGGATTCGAATAACAGTAAAAATGAATATAAGATGACTTGCCACATTAGTTTTTATTGTTCGTGACATCATCACAGTCTCCTGAAGGAAAAATATGCAGGATATTTATCAATTTGGCTGAAAAGTATGCAAAAATATGTGCAAATCTTTGTGCATTACATTTATGTTTTACTTTGAATAGTTCATGAGAATACTTCATATATTTTCTTAAGATGGACCTTATCTTGTTGATAGTATTTCAATAGTTAAATTGGTCACTTTTACTTTGTATGTACAATAGTGTTCAGAATAATAGTAGTGCTATGTGACTAAAAAGATTAATCCAGGTTTTGAGTATATTTCTTATTGTTACATGGGAAACAAGGTACCAGTAGATTCAGTAGATTCTCACAAATCCAACAAGACCAAGCATTCATGATATGCACACTCTTAAGGATATGAAATTGGGCTATTATTAAAAAAAAGTAGAATAAGGGGTGTTCACAATAATAGTAGTGTGGCATTCAGTCAGTGAGTTCGTCAATTTTGTGGAACAAACAGGTGTGAATCAGGTGTCCCCTATTTAAGGATGAAGCCAGCACCTGTTGAACATGCTTTTCTCTTTGAAAGCCTGAGGAAAATGGGACGTTCAAGACATTGTTCAGAACAACAGCGTAGTGTGATTAAAAAGTTGATTGGAGAGGGGAAAACGTATACGCAGGTGCAAAAAATTATAGGCTGTTCATCTACAATGATCTCCAATGCTTTAAAATGGACAAAAAAAAAAAAAAAAAAACAGACGTATGGAAGAAAACAGAAAACAACCATCAAAATGGATAGAAGAATAACCAGAATGGCAAAGACTCACCCACTGATCAGCTCCAGGATGATCAAAGACAGTCTGGAGTTACCTGTAAGTGCTGTGACAGTTAGAAGACGCCTGTGTGAAGCTAATTTATTAGCAAGAATCCCCCGCAAATTCCCCTCTGTTAAATAAAAGACATGTGCAGAAGAGTTACAATTTGCCAAAGAAACACATCAACTGGCCTAAAGAGAAATGGAGGAAATATTTGTTGGACTGATGAGAGTAAATTGTTTCTTTTTGGGTCAAGGGCCGCAGACAGTTGTGAGACCGACCCCCAAACTCTGAATTCAAGCCACAGTTCACAGTGAAGACAGTGAAGCATGGTGGTGCAAGCATCATGATATGGGCATGTTTCTCCTACTATGGTGTTGGCCCTATATATCGCATTTACAGGTATCATGGATCATTTGGATATGTCAAAATACTTGAAGAGGTCATGTTGCCTTATGCTGAAGAGGACATGCCCTTGAAATGGGGGTTTCAACAAGACAATGAATCCAAGCACACTAGTAACCAAGCAAAATCTTGGTTCCAACCCACAAAATTAATGCCTCGCAGATGTGAAGAAATCATGAAAAACTGTGGTTATACAACTCAATACTAGTTTAGTGATTCACAGGATTGCTTAAAAAGCAGTTTGACATAATAGTTTTGAGTTTTTTAGCTTCAACAGCAGATGCTACTATTATTGTGAACACCCCCTTTCTACTTTTTTTTTTACTAATAGCCCAATTCATAGCCTTAAGAGTGTGCATATCATGAATGCTTGGTCTTGTTGGATTTGTGAGAATCTACTGAATCTCCTGGTACCTTGTTTCCCAGTTAACAATAGAAATATACTCAAAAACCTGGATCATCTTTTTAGTCACATAGCACTACTATTATTCTGAACACTACCTCTCCTTGGCACTTCTGTCCTTTCCGTGATAATGCATTCTTCCTGCTGAGCTAACTTCCTAAAAGATTAACAGGTACCTGTCCACCTGTTCGAGGCATCACATTTACAGGCACTGGGGAAGTCTCACGGGGACAGTTGGATTTTAATCCTGGAAACAGTAATCGAGAGCCGCTAAAGGGCACACTGCTCAATTTGCAAGCGCATCTGTTTGGATGCCACCTGAAATATCTCATTGGTATGTTCCAAATGGGACTTATTTGAAATTGCAGTCTTGTTTTTTTTTTTTTTTTTAAATGGGTTTTTTGAGCGCTGTTTTTGGCAGTCTTTTTGCAGAGGTCATACCCTTGGTCTGAGTCACTGTGGGGTATTGGGTATCGACACCAGGTTGGTTCTGTGAGTTTGTGTGCCGTCTGGCCCTGCGATAGTCTCAGTGTCACCTTGATATCTGCAGCTGACATGCAACCCACAGAAAGCCATCTCTGTTACACACACCGCAACAATGGAAGGCAGCTGGGCCCACATTTGAAGCTTTTGGTTGAGAGGCAATTTTGGAGCTATCAGATTGAAACTCGAGCTGCCAGAGTGAGTCGATTCTGTCAGGAATTTCTAAGAAGGTTGTGCACCACTGAAAGCCAACTTTCTTAATGTATGAAAACAAAGAAAACCTTTCTCCACCAGAGAACCTGTCACAATGGGAGCTGAAGATATCACTGTGATATGTTTGGCATCTCAATGTCCCAGCCGATTTTTAAAAAAGACATATTTGAGGTTGTTTTTATCAAGCTACTCTGGTAGTTCACATGGCTTCAATGTGGGTTTTTATTCAGTAATTGGATGATGTTTGGTGTAATACTATTCATTACTTTCAGTGTTACTGTTATCTTTTGTGTTTGAGTTTTCCAAATCTGTTTTGAACTTTTCAATCTTTTTTTTTTTGTCACAGTAGGTTCAAGAAATATTGTTTTATTGCATTATAATAATACGAAATGATGTTGAGCCAATCACGACATGGGCCCTTCAATGAAAAAGGATGTTTTATGTGTCATTGCTACAAGTCATTGTTTGACAAATATGTACTTTGCCAACAACAATGCTAGCTGAGGAGCACCAATGTGTGAGTCAGATTATTATTGCTATTATATGAGCTATTGCAGTGGCTCACTGGCCATATCATCCGTCCTTTCAGGAAGCCAGTGTGAGCCGTTTTAAAAACAGATATTAAAATTTGTAGCTAAGAATACCCCATAGACATGGAGGTGAACGATCCTGAAAACATTTTTTTGGAATCTAAAATCTGGGCTGTGTACTTGAAATCGAGGGCAGTTTCTGCTGATCAAGCAGGAAAAAAAAGGTATTATTGGACATATTTTGTGCTATTCTAAATTTTTCCTTCTCATCATGGATTGTTGTTGGTGACTTTTGATCCTGATCACTCCTCTTTGATCCTAATCAGACATATTTGCTCACTGGTCTTTGATTATGATCATTCATTGCTGATATCTGATCCAGATCATTGATTTGTTTTTGCTGGACTTTGAGCCACTTCTTTGATTCTGATCACTCAGCTTTGATTGCTGGTCTCTGATCCAGACCTTTGATCCTGATCACTCTTTGATCTATATCTTTGTTCCTGATTGCTCATCCTTTGTCGGATGGCTTTGATATGGATCTTTGATTGTGTTCAGTCATCTTTGATCCTTGATTCTCATGACTAACCTTTGGTCACTGGTCATTGATCCTATTCACTCCTCTTTGATCCATTTCTTTGATTCTGATGTCTCATTTTTTTAATCCTCATTGCTGTTCTCTGAACCTCACCAAGCAGACTCTGTTTTCAACAATATTTGTCCGTCTTGCTTTGATCCTTTAATCAGGATCAAGAGGTGAATAATTTTGATTTTCGACCTTTGATGCTTATTGCAAGATGTCTTTCATGGTATTTATTTACTTTTGTTCCCAAGATACCCCATTGCTTTTCCACAGTTATCAGCAACCTGTATACTACTTGACTAGTTACAGTTATGCCGGTACTTCTGTTCTTTTACTGTTACTTTCATTTATTCAGATACCTTTAGTTTTAACTTACCTTTGGTCAGTGTTCAAATGAAAGGTCTACTTCTAAATCTGGATCCACACCAATTTGTAATGTCTTCCTCAGCCCACGGTCTTCCTCTCCACCTGGACTTTGTTCAAGTCTTTGTGTGATATCCTGCTAAAAGACGAAGAACAAGCAGGAATAAAAACATAACCTCCTCAGTGGAGGTAATTAAAACATTATAGTGCCTTGCTTCTATGAACTTCCATATTATTTGAACTTTGGAGACTCAACACTCCCTCCTGACAGATATTGGCGGTGTATATTCTCCGAGTACACCAACAGCTTTAGTTTTTGCTTAATGTGGTCATGTTATGCAAAATCATTTCTTATTGCTCCCATTAATGTGGTTATGGTTTCATTTTAACCATCCTGAAAGTCTTGGAATTCTCTGTGGATGGCGAAACTAACTTACCATGATTTTGTACCCATCCGCCCTCCCCTCAGACTCATCATGAGATCATCTTATGTTTAAGTGGTGCCTAATGGATGAAGCTTGCAAGATTAGGAGCAGAAATTCAAATCTGAAATCTGGTCTTTTTAGTTCTGCTGTCCGAGTGAAAGTTTTCTGCATATGCACATATCTAATTAGTGTCAAGAGAAGGACATGCAGGGGGAGACATTCAGTGATTCTCCTGCAGCGTCATAGCTTTGCCCGGCCGTGCCAAACCCCGCTTCCCCGCTGAGAGACGACCACGGCTGCACTCTCCAGCTGTGCAAACACAGCTGCTTTGCAGAGAACATGCTCGTGTTCAACCTGAGCCAAATCCAGTTATTTACCCTGCCCCAAGCCTTTTACAAAACAAAACAAATGTTTAATATCAGGAGCACAATACTCATCCGCGTTAATCACTGCATGCAGCACAAGCTGGCACAAAGCTGCTGCTGTGGGTTCTTACAGTCAGAAAATTTCTCGGGTTGTCAATTTGATTTCTCCTCAGTTGTGTGTCCGTGGGTCATTCTATTCTGAAGCTGTGTTCACATTATTGCAGTCCTTCCTTCTGCACGCCGTATTCTTTGCCACCCCAGATATATTGGTGGCGCTATACTTTCTTGTGTTTTGCATATATTGCAACACGTTTTTGCTTGGTGCACTTATCTTGGATGTTAAATTATTTTATAACAACTGAAGCAGCTGCATTGAAAAGTGGACAGGACTCCTTGCATTTTTGTACTTGCTGCAACCACAGCTGTGTAGTCAAGTCGCCTACTCCCTAGTGCTTGACTGGCATTGACGAAACACACCTGAATTAGTTAATGAGCAGTGGGTAGAGCAGGGAAGAAAACTTCTAGGAAGAAAACTTAAGCAGACCAGACTCAGGGGTGTCACCATCTGCTGTGGCCATTCGAACAAGGCAAAGTGTTGAGACTGAGAGAACACGCAGTGACTGAAATGCCGCAGCCACACAGTCGTTTGTAGTCAATTGCTGACAGTGACAGGATTGAAATGGAAATGACAAGATAAAGATTTGCGTCCCCAATGAAATAGACTGCACTAGTAAGTCAGTGTACCACATCAATCTATGCAGCAAGAGATCTCACAGCTCAGCCCAACCCGGACATACATCCAGCCGCTCCCAAAATAGTACCCATCATTCAGCAATTGATGCTTCCGAAGCTCAAAAGTTCCAGTATAGTCTGTACACACTTGGACAGTTTAGCAAGCTGACAATACCATGTGTGCTTGAATCCCAAGTCTTTCATTGGAACACTGGGCCGGTTAAGCTTCCGGCAGACATCGTGGTTAAGATTAGTGTTAGGGTAGGTAACCATAGTCATCATGAATTCAAATCCAATTGCATTTTTTCCACAAATCTGATTGGTTAAGCGTGTGAGATTTCAGACTGTATAATATCGGGGTAACTGTGGCAAAATATTTGACCATTTCACATTTGGATGTATTACTCCGCGCCCTGACCGGTGTTCTGATGAGATGTCATTCCTGTCGAATGTCATTCCTGTCCTCCACGCAACTGTGCATGCACACGCATGCGCAATATTGTCAATACTGTCGATTTATGCGATGAGATGCACAATTCAATAGAACACCGGCTGCGCGCACTGCTAGCTGTTAGCACTGTTAGCTGAGAGCGAGAGAAAGTCGCGTACCGCTGCCGCGGCCAAAATGGGTGAATTTAAGCTACTGTGCGAAAGTATTGAGGTGGATTCTGACACAGAATTACTGTTTCACATTTGACGGATTTGATGGATTTTCACATTTGATGGATTACTCCGTGCCCTGCCCGCTGTTGGAGCAACGCTGCCTCGGCTCGACGGTAAGCCTCGCTGACCGAATTACCTACAGAAAAATAAACCCTGTAAACGATGGAATTGAATTACAATGGGAATAACCCCCTTGTGTCTGATGATTTGTGGACGTTCATGCTGTTATATGTTATATCTTTTTTGCAGCCGTATAACCAGCATGAACGCCCGCAAATCATCAGACACAACAGGGTTATTCCCTAAATGTCCTGTGTGAGTTTCAGTTCTACAGGGACACTGGCGTCAAGGCTCCGCTGCATTTGGCTCACTTCATGCTTGGTCCAGAATGACCATACCTGCAGTTTTAGGACTTGGCTTGGTCGTGTTTGACACTCTGTGAAGCTCACGGAAACTCTTTACACGGGATGTTTTCGTGCCAAACAAAGCTTGGTCCGCACTTTCGACAAGCATTTCTGCTGAAAGGCCAGTTCTTACTGTGTCGCAGTGTTCTTTGTGTTTGTTGAGAACCGCCAGAGTCAACAAGATGAGATTCATTCCACTGGTGACGCAAATATGGAGGAATAACGTGTTTTTAACATACTATTTCTGTCCATACGATATGTTCCATGACTTTTGAAACAAGTCATTTCACAGATTAAGTTGGAATCTTGTAACCTTTTCATGCTTTGCTACAAATTCCCCTCAAACGTGTACATCTGATATGACACAGACATCTGCAAATGGAACAACTCAACTGGTAGCAACATCATATCGAAGATCATTATTTTAACGTTCATTTGATATTGAGCAACCTCTCTGGACAAAAGCTTGTTATTTGGAGGTCTAGAAGAAGGGTATCGACTATCAGGATGCCTTGAGTGCAGAAAGACTGTTCGGGCTGCAGACATGAACTGACAACTTAATGGCTCTAATCTTGGCTCAAGTCCAAATATCTGTCTTTCGAGCCTCTGTTTTGTTATCTTTTAAATACTGGAGAATATTACCTCAAGTGTCTGATTCCAGTTACACATTCACATATTTACGATGTGCAAGTCCACTGTATGAACCCTGCATGAAACACACGCATACACAAAGGAGAAGCATTTACTCTAAAAATCCAGAGTAATTCTCTCCACCTATTTGGAAACGGTCGATCTGACAGCACCACTGTTGGAACTCGATAAGTTTGTTTGGGGAAAGAATTTTTAGAATAGTTTGGGGTGAGATCTGTACAGCAACAGAACCTTTTCCATTTCCGATGAACTGCCATGCCCTCCTGTTATATATAAAATGACCACAGCAGAATGGAAGCGGTCGAGATCATACGGTCGGAGAGCCTGAAGCTACTTTTGGCTCTGCAGCTGCTTCGGAGCAAAATGATTTTCCTGAGATAAATGAGCGCTTGTCAACTGGTCACACAGTTAGTCCGAATACAAAAACATGCCACGCAGTCTCTCAATACCATTGGGCCTTTGTCGGAATCATCCGAGAGCATTTGAATACCACAAGCGAATGTGCTTGTGGAGGCTCATGAAGGTCATTGCCTTGGGTTGGACCTGGAAAGGTCTATCTAATCCTAAGCTTAGTGTCAGCAGAGGGCTTTGGTATTTTTTATAATCACAACTTTCACTTTACTCTTGGCAAATACATTGGACAGTCCCTTTGTGATGTCACCCATAGGTTTTCTGAAGAGTGAGTTTGAAGCCCAAATGGGGTGCCTCTATGTGTCACCATCTTGGCAGTGTGTCACTCTGCCCAATTCCCCCACCATCCCATAAATGGGTAAAGAGGTGCAGAGTAGTAAAGAAAGTCATGGCCTGGATAGGATAAATGGAACACAAACATGGCGGCTAACTCACCTGAATTCCGGTGACTGGTGAATGCATAGTTCTACGGACTGGATGCTGGTCCTTGTAACCGGTGACATGGGTGTGAGTATTTAAATCGACAACCAGCATGTTCGTTCTATAACCAATAGATGCCTTTACAGTGTCAAATCTTGTGCATAATCACGTTCTCACTGGGGAGACTGAGATTTCATTATCAGTGTAACTAAGCGTTTGCAGCCACTTGTTTGCAACATTGCGTTGTTATGGAGGCGAGTTCAACCAAAATATGTATTTAGGTGTTTAACTAAGATAGACTGAGTCTTTAAAAGCGTGTTGCTGTTAGGGTTGTGTGTCGGGAACTGGTTCTGTTCAGGTATCCTTAAGAAATGATTCGATCCATCGACATCAATAGCCTTTATGCTTAATGATTCCCTTATCGGTCCTTCAGAGTGGCTGTTGTTTTTGGGGGTGTTTGCCAGGAAAATGATCATTTCTCTACATTGATTACAGACCCTGGAGCATGGCTTTGCTTTGAACCTTGAACCAATGAAGCAGTGCTTTGATCTTCAATCTGCTGCTTTGCTGGTTCTTTGTTTTATTTTGCTTATCTTAATTTTTCCCCGCTAAAACCCTAAAGAGCATATGTCTGTGAGTAATATTGACCTTTTTTTAATGTTAAACCGACCTGTTACGGTCTTCTGAAACAGTTGATAGATGTATTTTATAACTTAAAAACGGGACCAATGCTAACACGTTAGCATGTTTATAGCATTTTCAATGTTAAAGTTAGCATTAAGCTGAGCCATTATCAAGCCTCCCTCCCCAGTGCAGAAAGGATTTTGGGATACTCTAAAACCGTGAATGGAACTAAATGGGGTAGCTCATCACCAAGCTATTGATACCTGCTAATGACAGTGCTAATATACAAATTCAATATTTGGAAAATTTCACTCAATGGAAACACTGGAACACTGTCTTCTTCACCAGGAGCGAGGCTAGGGCCACTGTTAGCTTAGCCTTGGACCCCCCCCCATACTCACAGCAACCATGCTGCTAATCTATAAAGGCTAAAATGTGTGTATGTGTGTGTGTGTGTAATGCTTTTACAAATCTACACATTTGATCCTATCTACACCAAATTTGGTGTGCTGATAGCTTAAAATATGTGCATTTAATATAATATTCAGATCTTCATGGAAAGAGGTAGGGGCTTGGAGTATATTTCAATTCAATTAATTTTATTTCCACAGCGCCAAATCACAACAAAGTTGCCTCAAGGCGCTTTACACAAGTAAGGTCCAAGTTTACCAATCCCCCTGAGCAGGCACACAGGTGACAGTGGTAAGGAAACCTCAAGCAGACCAGACTCAGAGGGGTGACCCACTGCTTAGGCCATTCTAACAGTTACAAAGTTTTTACAAAGTTTTACCAAGCTGAAGGGGGACCTGGCTCCCAGGCTGTAAAAACGTATATTTCTGCTGTAACATTGGTGATTTTAATATCAGCTTCTTTGGCAATCAAGTCACTTTTCAAGGAATTGCAGGTTTTGGCACTTCTGCATTGGCTTCATTTTTAGCAATGGAGTTTGCCGCTTGACAAATACATGTATTGTACATCGATTTGAGAAAAACTCAACTGACATTGTCCCCTCCAGAAGATCTTGTTTGTGAGAAAGGATGCAAACATAATCCAGAAAACCGCTCAATGAATATTTTTGCAGGCACAGAACCAATGCCTCATTTCCACGCACCACTTGGATACACTAAGTTCGGCAAACACAGATCCCGCAATCCGTGAAGAACTGGACCTGCACACGTTGTCAGATAAATCTTTTGTGGCGCTTTTGGCACCTTAGATTTGGGAATGTTGAAGAGCAAAAATGTGCCAAGCTTCCTTCCCTCCGCAGACGCGCCTCTCGCCCTGCACTCCTTCACCTTCAAACGCCACTTTGGCTGCTTTCCAGACGTCAGGGTCATCATTCATCAGACTGCTCCCTCTTGCCCGCAATTACCCAAGTATGACTGCGATGTTTGAACAGTTTTTCTTGATGTGCTAATACTGTCGCAAGTCTCAACAATCAACCCCCATTATTGGTCTCGACTCCTCCGGCGCTTGTCGGTGCATCTGTCATGTTTGTTTTAGCATTAGAAGTTGTTCGGACTAGCACATTGACATTTGAGAGATCTTTGTTTGTGCCTTCATGTCTAAAGGCAACTTTGTTTTTGGCCGTTGGAGTTGTTGTCTGCCAGCTTTCCAGCGTAATTGCACCCTGTTGACAGTTGACAGTCAACAAAGCATTGAATGAGCAACATTAAACTGTCACATTATATGAACCTTGTTGTCATAGTCTGGTTGGGTAGACACGGGTGTTTTTGGATCATTTGCGCCTCTCCGATAAAGTTCCCTGTGGTGATTGTCATATTTAGAGGGGTGCAGACAAATGCTTGGGTTTCCCCGTCCTGTCTGTCAGAGCGATGATGATGCTGTGGGTTTTTGTTTTTTAGGCTGGAGAACTTAGTGTCAAGTGGGGATGTCTTGGAGCATCTCCCAGATAAAGAAATGGACCATTTTAACAGTAAATCAAATTATTGTCAGCATTTGTTCTGGTATTGTAAGAAATAAAACGATATTTTTCAGGCCAAAAGTGGGTGTACTTGTTCAACGTCTGCTAAGCTGAAATATATAGAGTAACAGTGAAACAATACTCTTGTTTCAATTTTGCACACAATATAGAAATGACTACTGGAGACTCACACTTTATACATGCAGTACTCTACAAATGTTTTTGACATAGTGAATATAGTACAGCAGATAACTGTAAGAATCATTCAAATCCGGTTACAAGCACCAAAGTTTGACTGTGTATACCTTTTGGTACATATTGTAGAAAAATAATGTTAGCCAGTTGAATTTTCAATAGGGGGCCAAGCAGGGGTCAATTGAAGAACTGCAAAGAGGTAAAAAAAAAAAAAAAGTTCCAATCATATTGAAAGCTATACCACATTATGTGTCTGATCACAGAGATTCCAAAAAGGTATAGTTTGGACTATCTATAACTGAATGTTCTGGAGTTATGGGGTAAAAACAGCAAGAATGGTGACAAAGGTCAGTTTCAGTTTGTACAGTGGCCAAAAGTTAAAGTTGCTCCAGTTTTGGTAAAACGTGGTGCAAATTATTGGTTGAACTAATAGGATTAACAAATGGAATAGTTTTGACTGTGCTGAATGTTTGGTCTCCAAAGTAAAGGTCAAACAATGTCGATGTCCATTGGATTCTATGACATGTGACATATGTTACCATCCATCCATCCATCCATCCATCCATTTTCTTCCGCCTTATCCGGAGTCGGGTCGCGGGGGCCTCGTAACATAATAACTAAGCATGACACATGGGGCAAACTATTCCTTTTTAAAATCCAACTAACTCAAACAATAATTTGCATCATGTTTTACCATAATTGGAGCAACTTTAACTTTTGACCCGTGTACAAACTGAAAGTGACCTTTGTCGCCATGCTTGTTGTTTTTACCCCATAACTCCAGAACATTCAGTCACAGATAGTCCAAACTATACCTTTTTGGAATCTTTGTG
The DNA here is from genome assembly GCF_902500255.1 of Thalassophryne amazonica. Taxonomy (NCBI): domain Eukaryota; kingdom Metazoa; phylum Chordata; class Actinopteri; order Batrachoidiformes; family Batrachoididae; genus Thalassophryne; species Thalassophryne amazonica. The sequence goes on along the minus strand of NC_047125.1, from coordinate 19,482,038 downwards.
ATCAGACACATAATGTGGTATAGCTTTCAATATGATTAGAACATTGTTTTTGACCCCTATGCAGTTCTTCAATTGACCCCTACTTGGCCCCCAATTGAAAATTCAAATGGCTCACGTTATTTTTCTACAATATGTATAAAAAGATATACACAGTCAAACTTTGGTGCTTGTAACCGGATTAAAGGATTCCTCTACAAATATTCTGTTATCTGCTGCACTAATATGCCACAATAATGAAGCAGTGACATTTATGAAAAAATAAATATATAAAAAATGCTTAAAGGGACAAAAGTACAGAATTGTTTTAATTCATTAATTTATTATTTTTATTATTACATTCAAAATAGATTTTTGTTGGAATGTTACATTTTCTGTTATTGCATGATACATTTATTTAAAAAAAATCAAATTCAGTGAAGATTTTCATTTTAATTAATTAAATTTGATTGCTAATTACAGAATTGCTGAGCTTGTTATTTATATTGTACATTTATAAGTTAACGTGGCACTTTTTACTCCAGATGCTCATCTTAAATAAAATGCGAGCTGTGATTACTCTTTGTATGTTAGCATGTGATAGTAACAAACAATGCTGCTGACTTTTGTCAACACTTATTGCTGTTGACGTTAGACTTTTTGTGTTTCCTTTTATATAGCCTGGCAATAATAAGTTCCACTGCACCGATGCAGCAGTTACTGAAATAATCAGTGATACGCTCCAAACCTGGAATATCGATAATACCTGGAAACATTCATCACGACAAATTATAGGGGTGCCTAAACATTTCGATTATTGTACTTCCTTATCTTGTACTTTGGAGACTTGGCTTTTCAAACATGCATCACCAGAAATGGATGCTGTTTTAACAGGTATAAACTCATGATTTTGGAGAAGACTTAAATGGACTATTAAGAGAAAACATTTGAATATGAGTAAGAAAACTTCTAACTGGTAAAAATCTAAATTCTTTCCACTTGATGGCTGGTGTGCAGCTGCTTTCCAATAATGCAGAGCGCAATTGAAAAATGGGGTGCGGGCTGTACAGCCGAGGGCCGGATCGTTAAAAATGCCATGCTTAACTCAGGGCAGCATTTCATTATTTGCCTCCTTGCCAACCCAATGACATCAGAACATCAGCATTCCACAGAATATGGAAATTAAGATGGTCCGACGGTCAGGCTACTCCAAATGAGGGTTTTAATTTGGGAGCAGGAATGCAAGAGTGATTCGGTGGTAACCACAGATGGAGCTCTGGAGAGGACAAGGGATTTCAAAGTGCACACTGCTTTTTGGTGAAAACAGTTGAGGAAATACAGCGGAACTAATTTGTTGGCTCCTGCTGTGCAACGAGACCTTCGTAGCTCTTTCTGTCTGTTTGGGTCATAGAAAAAGCCTTTACGATACTTATTTTACCACCAGGTTTAATTTATTTGACCCACAGTGATGTGTGAGTTTAATTTGTGCCATCAGCTCGCAGGGTTTGTTCTCCTGTCTGTTGAATAGGAAGTGCCAATTACTGGATTGGTTTTCTGGGAGGTTTGGCATTGACGACATATGAATTTTATTGAGGGGTTCGCATTTGCAGTTTTAACACTGTTCCGAGCCTCAGAGTGGGAAGTATACAGAATACATTGCTAGGACAGAACATCATAATTGATTGCTGAACATCAAAAACAGGCAAAGTAAAGTCTCCAAGTTACTAAAGTACCAAAAGTCCAACGTCTTTTGCTTTCCTTGTATGTTGGTCATATTTTAAAACACTATGTGCAGAAATCATGATTTCCTCTTCTTGAGGTTGTGCATAAATGTGTTTCACAGTCCAGGAGTAATTTTGCACAAGATAACATTTTTTGTTTTTGACATGATACAGTGGGACATTAAATTTTACATCCTGGGTCAGCTTGAACTTGTTAATCAAAGGAGTTGGTGAAGTGATCTCCTCCTCCTCAGTTCTTAATGAGGCATTTGTCCTTGCTCAGACTGACCTGCGCAGTTTGTTTCACAACCAGAATGTTTCAAAGTTGATCTTTCATCTTTGTTTGTTTCTACTTGAAGGGTTATAAACGCTGGGATTACCTTTCCCAGTAACGCCAACAAGTTGATTGTAACCAGAAATTTTACTGCTATGTCATAAGATGCCTGAAGAAGATTTTTGGACTGGTTTTGCCTTGTGTCGTCTTTTACCTGGCTACTTTTGAGCTACGGGGATGGACCGGTTGTCTGCCTGAATGGTGACCTGACCTGTGTAGCCTTCACTGTGTTGTCAAACACACCATTTTCTTTTTGCATGACTTCATCATAACTTGAAAAGTAGCTATTCAACTGGAATTCTAGACATTCTGTTCCACTGACCATTCATCTAATTAACATCAAAGTCAAAATGTGCATTTTAGATGAATGTTCAACAGGACTTAAACAGAAATTGATCCCTCAAATATGCATTTTTTTCGCATCTTGTTTCTGCTCTACAGTAAAGACATCATTTCAGTGGTCAATAGTCAAAACAGGTATTTCAGGTCATTTTCAGGGAGAATGTTCAATGAAATTTAAACATTGGAGACAGTGAAATCCCAAATGTACGCTCCAGCCTCAGCAGTTCTTCAGATGCGGTAAAGACACCATTTCTTCAGTCAAAGGTCAAAACTGGCATTTCTAGCCATTTTCATGAAGAATGTTCATTGGCATTTAAATGGAAACTTAGGGTCTCTGGGGCGCTGAAGCCTCAAATCTACACTCCGGCCTCAGTGGTCCCTGAGATGCAGTAAAGATACCATTTCTTCAGTCTAAGGTCAAAACAGGCATTTCCAGTCATTTTCATGAAGAATATTTATTGGCATTTAAATAGAAACTTGGGATCTCTGGGGCACTGAAGCCTCAAATCTACACTCCGGCCTCAGTGGTCCCAGAGATGCAGTAAAGACACCATTTCTTCAGTCAAAGGTCAAAACTGGCATTTCAGGTCATTTTCAGGAAGAATGTTCATTGAAATTTAAACAGATACTCGGGGTCCCTGTGGCACTGAAGCCTCAAATCTACATTTGAACCTCGGTGGTGTCTGAGATGCAGTAAAGACACCATTTCTTCAGTCAAAGGTCAAACTGGCATTTCTAGCCATTTTTATGAAGAATGTTCATTTGCATTTAAATAGAAACTTGGGGTCTCTGGGGCACTGAAGCCTCAAATCTACACTCCAGCCTCAGTGGTCCCTGAGATGCAGTAAAGACACCATTTCTTCAGTTTAAGGTCAAAATTGGCATTTCAGGTTATTTTCAGGAAGAATGTTCATTGGAATTTAAACAGATACTCTGGGTCCTTGTGGCACTGAAGCCTCAAATCTACATTTGAACCTCGGTGGTGTCTGAGATGCAGTAAAGACACCATTTCTTCAGTCAAAGGTCAAACTGGCATTTCTAGCCATTTTTATGAAGAATGTTCATTTGCATTTAAATAGAAACTTGGGGTCTCTGGGGCACTGAAGCCTCAAATCTACACTCCAGCCTCAGTGGTCCCTGAGATGCAGTAAAGACACCATTTCTTCAGTTTAAGGTCAAAATTGGCATTTCAGGTTATTTTCAGGAAGAATGTTCATTGGAATTTAAACAGATACTCTGGGTCCTTGTGGCACTGAAGCCTCAAATCTACATTTGAACCTCGGTGGTTTCTGAGATACAGTAAATGGGCTGTTTCATTAAAATCCTCCTGGTGTGGAAAGACAAACTACCACTCAAAGTGCCTGGACTGTATGTGCACCATGTGCAACATCTGATATTTGACAATAAACTCTGAGACAGTAGTAGTTTTTTTTTTTCTTTTTTTTTCAGTTGGAGTGATGATTGTCTTCCCACACAATGCACCGTATTCCTGTGAATCACTGTTGAAATTGTGATGATTCATTCTCATTTTCCTGTTTTTCTGTTAGCTTTACATTTTAAGCTAGCTTGATATTCAGTTAGCATTAAGGGCAGAAAGCTTCCAGTTCAGTGTTACTTTCAGGTTAAAATAATCTCTTCTTCAGCAATTTTGACCATGTGGAAAACTTTCATAACAGATTTTCCCTCAGCAAAAGTCCAAGACATTGTTTTTGAAGCTACCAGTTTGAGTGATATTTTTAGCATATCACATAACAGCTAGCTTGAATCACATCCTGAAACCTTTGTTGCTACAATCTCACCACTGGTTTGTAGGTCCCTAAATCCTGGACACTTTCCCAAACATTCTTATTCTGTGAGTCCCACATCACAGTTCATAGCATTTAGTTGTGAAATTTAAATTCAACATTTTGCTTTTGGGGCCTGTTGTCAGGCAGTCAGGAAAATAAAAGACGTGATATTTTGGGAAGCTGCACGACTTTGTCATGATCGTCCACCGTTGTTGGTTTGAGTTTCAGACTCTTACATAACTTCCCCTCCTGCGTTTACATCCTGGAACCATCTAAAAAAAAAAGAAAAAAAAAAAAAAAGCCAAGGCCATCCATCATGGGCACAGGCAGTCGTCTGAGGAACAAGTGGCTTTTTTGTCTTAAGTGGGCGTGATGGAGGACGCATGGACATGGGTGGATATCATAGCAGAGCTATTATGTCAAAGTTGAGTTCAGCTGAGGTGTTTTAGCCAACTTTTTTTTTTCTTCTTTTGGTTTTTGTGCACTCAGGAGAAAGGGAGCTTGGCCCAGAAAAGCCGGATTGCTGGGGAATATTGAAAAGAATGTCATGATTCAGGACCCATGATTTTTGTTCTTTTATTAACTCTAAGTTGTTGCAATGAAATAAGAAGACATACAAACACTGTGGGGTATGTTTCAGTACTGGCATTGTCGTTCCATGCCAGTCTCTGAGCTGTCAGAGCTTCTTAGATGGTGTTGGTGACAAACCCCATATTACATTTAATGGCCGCCGTTACCTGAGTGGGGAAACCACACCGTGCCTGGTGCACAGATTAAGCCCGAAGCTTAGCCGCGAGGCTATTTTTGTAGTCATTTCTCTCTGGCTAATGACATACAAAGTCCTCGCTGCTGGATGACATTCTTCCATCTGTTTGCATTGTAAGAGAAGTTGCTGGTATTGGGGCTCCCGCAATGAGCCCGCACGTGTTCAGCAGGTAGACGAACCTGTCTGCTTAGCTGGAAATATGCTACCTGCTAATGTTGCACTGCTGGAGTGCTCAAGTTGCAGTCAGGTTGTCATCACACCAGGTTCAGCGGCGGGGGGGAAACGATGATTCATCGTCTTGTGTATCCGGGATGAGCGGTACGAGCCTTTGTACTACAAGCTGATCTTTTACAGTCTGAAGGGATTCTTGTAAATTCGAGGTGATAGTTGAAGAAAAATGGCTGGTGACAGCTATGGTGTAAATTGATTGATGATAACCATTTTGGACGCATTTTGCTGGTGCCTCACAGAGAGAAACTGTCTGAGGAAAACTAAAAACCTTAAGAAACTTTCTTGGACAGATGTTTTTGGGAGATCGCTGACTTGGGTGTTTATGTTGCTGTGGTTTCATCTTTGTAATTGCAAAGGTAATAGTGAGTAAAAGTTAGAAGACTAAATAAATCAAAGCTGAAAATAAGACATGAACAGAATTTAAGAAAAAAGTAGAACTGTGTGTCCTAAGTAACCAGAGGTAGGAGAAAGTCTTTGTACTCCAAGTTACAAATCAAGTTCCAATTCATGGCAGGCAAGTTGACTTGGACCTTGACTTGGCACGTGCAGTGCAGCAGTGTCTTGAGATAGAACACTGCAAAACACAGGTCAACTCCCAATTTGTGACCATTAAGAGTAGTTGAAGACGGTCTTTAGACTTGTAGTACCTGTTGGGAAAGTGTAATGACACGGACCCACAACAGGGGGCGTAAATGAACGGACAATAGATGAGCCAAAATACAACACTTTACTGTTGTGAAATGTGCACAACGAGAATACAGACACACATAGAATTTGGGTTACAGTCAAGATATACAAGGTGACGTGTGGGCAGGCTCGAGGATAGAAGACATCCGTCCAGAGAAGAGCCGGCACCCACACGATTTCCACCGCCACCAAACCCGGAGAATACTGGAGCCGCCAAGTCCCGAATCCCCAGGTGATCACCATCTCTGGCTGTCGGATCTGGTACTGCTGGCAGGAAGCAGAAACAATCAAGAGTGGGTGTGAGCACACACCCAGCAAAACAGCAGTCTTTCTCCAGGTGGGAAAAAACACCTCCACCTCCAACACAGTAACACAGTAGTGCAGAGCCTGAGAGCTACTTATCCGTTTTGGCGTGAGGGGTGAACAACGTCACTCCTACACGGACTACAAAACTCAGCACCAGCTGAAAGCAGTCACCAGGATCTCCTGCAAACACTCAGAAAAAGATCACGTGCATACGGCACAGTCAAACGGCTGAGCGTTTACCTTCTTGGCTAGAAGATATCTCGGCAGGGAGGTGGAGTTGCTGTCCGGCTTTTAAGATGATGTGGTGATGAGTGACAGCTGTCAGGTGGTGATGAGAGACAGCTGTCACTCCTGGCTGCTCCCGTGAGGCGGCTGCGCCCTCTCGTGCCTGAAGCCCGCACTTCAGGCAGGGCGCCCTCTGGTGGTGGGCCAGCAGTACCTCCTCTTCAGCGGCCCACACAACAGGACCCCCCCCTAAATGGGCGCCTCCTGGCACCCGACCAGGCTTGTCGGGATGACGGGCGTAGAAGTTGGCCAGGAGGGCCGGGTCCAGGATGAAGCTCCTCTTCACCCAGGAGCGTTCTTCAGGTCCATACCCTTCCCAGTCCACCAAGTTCTGGAACCCCCGGCCCATCTGACGGACATCCAGGAGCCGGCGGACCGTCGATTATCCGGGCAGGAGGCAGCGCCGGTCCGGGAGCACAGAGGGGTGAGGTGTGGTGTGGTTTAAGTTTGGAGACGTGGAATACCGGGTGGATCCGCAGTGAAGCTGGGAGTTGGAGCTTCACTGCGGCCGGACTGAGGATTTTAAGGATCCTGAAGGGGCCAATGTACCTGTCCTTCAGTTTTGGAGAGTCCACCTGGATAGGGATGTCCTTGGTAGATAACCACACCTCCTGCCCGGGCTGGTATGCAGGGGCCAGGGAACGCCGGCGGTCTGCATGGGCCTTAGCCCTGGTCCGGGCCTTCAACAAGGCAGAACGGGCAGTGCGCCACACCCGACGGCATCTTCACAGGTGGGCCTGGACCGAGGGTCTGTTCGAGTTCCTAGTTGGCCCGCTCTGCCTGTCCATTCGTCTGTGGGTGATACCCGGACGACAGGCTCACGGTGGCCCCCAGTTCTCTGCAGAAACTTCTCCAGACCTGTGAGGAGAACTGAGAACCACGATCCGAGACAATGTCAGTTGGTATCACATGCAGACGTACGACGTGGTGGAACAGGAGGTCTGCTGTCTCCTGGGCCGTTGGGAGCTTCGGGAGGGCCACTAAGTGGGCCGCCTTGGAGAATTGGTCCACTATCATTAGGATGGTGGTCATGCCCTGGGACGGCGGGAGGCCCGTGACAAAATCCAGGCCGATGTGGGACCAGAGGCGACAAGCCACCGGAAGCGGTTGAAGGAGTCCTTGAGTCCTTTTGTGGTCCGCCTTGCCCCTGGCACAGGTGGTACAGGCCTGGACATAGTCCCGGACGTCGGCTTCCATAGACACCCACCAGAAGCGCTGCCGGACCGCTGCCACGGTTCTTCGCACCCCTGGGTGGCAGGAGACCTTGGAACCATGACAGAAGCCCAAGACCGCAGCCCTGGCCTCTGGTGGGACGTACAAGCAGTTCTTTGGACCGGTTCCTGGGTCCGGGCTCCGTGCCAGGGCCTCCCGGATGGTTTTCTCCACGTCCCAGGTGAGGGTGGCCACGATAGTGGACTCAGGAATGATGGGCTCCGGAGGATCCGACAGCGCAGTTTTGACTTTGTCTTCGTGTACCCGGGACAAGGCATCTGATCTCTGGTTCTTGGTCCCGGGGCGATAGGTGATCCGGAAGTCAAAACGCCCGAAGAACAGTGACCAGCGGGCTTGCCTGGGGTTCAGCCGCTTAGCGGTCCTGATATACTCCAGGTTCCGATGGTCTGTGAAAACCGTGAATGGCTCCGAAGCTCCCTCCAACAGGTGTCTCCACTACTCAAGAGCCTCCCTTACCGCAAGGAGTTCCCGATTGCCCACGTCATAGTTCCGTTCTGCCGGGGTCAACCTGCGAGAAAAGTAGGCACAAGGGTGAAGAACCTTATCGGACTCCCCGCTCTGGGACAGCATGGCTCCTATCCCTGAGTCAGAGGCATCCACTTCAACCACGAACTGGCGGCTAGGATCGGGCTGCACCAGAACTGGTGCAGTCGAAAACCGACGTTTCAACTCCCTAAACGTGGCTTCGCACCGATTCGACCAGGTGAAGGGGACTTTTGGGGAGGTCAGGGCTGTCGGGGGACTACTAACCTGACTGTAGCCCTTAATGAACCTCCTGTAGAAATTTGCAAAGCCGAGGAACTGTTGCAGCTTCCTACGGCTTGTGGGTTGGGGCCAATCTCTCACCGCCGCAACCTTGGCCGGATCCGGGGCGACAGAGTTGGAGGAGATGATGAACCCCAGGAAGGACAAAGAAGTGCGGTGGAACTCACACTTCTCGCCCTTCACAAACAGCCGGTTCTCCAACAACCGCTGCAGGACCTGACGTACATGCTGGACATGGGTCTCAGGATCTGGGGAAAAGATGAGTATATCATCCAGATATACGAAGACAAATCGGTGCAGGAAGTCCCGCAAGACGTCGTTTACCAAAGCTTGGAACGTCGCGGGGGGCGTTAGTGAGGCCGAACGGCATGACCAGGTACTCAAAGTGACCTAACGGGTGTTTAAATGCCGTCTTCCACTCGTCTCCTTTCCGGATCCGAACCAGGTGATACGCATTCCTAAGATCTAATTTGGTAAATATTTGGGCTCCATGCAGGGGCATGAACACTGAATCCAACAGGGGCAACGGGTATCGATTGCGAACCGTAATCTCGTTCAGCCCCCTGTAATCAATGCATGGACGAGTCCGCCGTCTTTCTTGCCCACAAAAAAGAAACCAGCACCCATCGGGGAGGTGGAGTTCTGGATCAGCCCGGCAGCTAACGAGTCCCGGATATAGGTCTCCATTGATTCGCGCTCAGGACGTGAGGGGTTGTACAGCCTGCTGGACGGGTACTCAACGCCCGGGATCGAATCAATGGCACAATCGTACGGACGGTGCGGGGGAAGGGTGAGCACCAGATCTTTGCTGAAAATGTCAGCAAGATCGTGGTACTCGATCGGCACCGCCGTCAGATTGGGGGGGACTTTAAACTCCTCATTAGCAGCAAAACCGGGGGGAACCGAGGATCCTAAACACTCCCGGTGGCAGGTTTCGCTCCACTGAGCCACAACCCCAGACGGCCAATCAATCCGGGGATTGTGTTTAATCATCCATGGAAAGCCCAAAATCACGCGGGAGGTAGAAGGAGTCACATAAAACTCAATCTCCTCCTGATGATTCCCAGACACTACCAAAGTTACTGACAGTGTCTTGTGTGTGATAAAAGGGAGAAGGGTGCCATCTAGGGCCCGCACCTTCAATGGTGAAGGGAGTGCCACTAGAGGGAGCCCTACTTCCCTTGCCCATCTGCTGTCCAGCAGATTCCCTTCTGACCCCATGTCCACCAGTGCTGGGGCCTGAAGGGTTAGATCCCCACTCAGGATCGTAACTGGGAGACGTGCAGATATGCGTGTATGTCCCATGTGAATGTTATGACCCACCCTTAGCCCAGTCTCTAAAGGTGAGTGTTGTCGTTTTGGTCGTTTGGGGCAGTCTCTGTATATGCTCTTTTGAGCAGCAGAGAAAACACTCCCCGCGGGACAGCCTCCTCATTCTGTCATCAGATCTCCTTTTGGCCCTGCTTGTCTCCCTAACAACGTCAGCAGGGGGAGCTGTAGCCACACGGAGCACTGAGGCTGTGGAGTGTGGGGAGGGCAGAACCTTTTCGGACCCAGAAGGGAGAGGGACGGTGCGTGCCCGGCCACGTCCTTCGTCTCGCTCCCGACGGCGTTGTTCTAACCGATTGTCTAATCATATAACTAGATCAATAAGCCCGTCCAAATCCTGCGGCTCGTCCTTAGCCACCAGATGCTCCTTTAGGACCAGAGACAGTCCGTTTACAAAGGCGGCGCGGAGTGCAACGTTATTCCAGCCGGACCTCGCAGCCGCGATGCGGAAGTCGACGGCATACTCGGCTGCACTCCGACGCCCCTGTCTCAGAGACAGCAGCACCGTTGAAGCGGTCTCGCCTCTATGTGGGTGATCGAACACCAGTCTGAACTCCCTCACAAACTCAGTATACACCGTTAGGAGCCGTGCATTCTGCTCCCAAAGCGCTGTAGCCCAGGCGCGTGCCTCACCTCGAAGCAAATTAATCACATAAGCCACCCGGCTGGAGTCTGACGTGTACATCATGGGACGCTGTGCAAAGACGAGCGAACACTGCATTAAGAAGTCCGCGCACGCCGTATGGTTCCGGGGGACTTATGTATGCTTCAGGGGATGGTGGGGGGGTTCGTTGAACGACCAGTGGAATGTCTATATTCGGCACCAGGACAGCAGGAGGAGGAGCTGCAGCCGCGCCCTGAGCGCGCGCTTCCACCTCCGTGGTGCGTACGGCACAGTCAAACGGCTGAGAGTTTACCTTCTTGGCTAGAAGATATCTCGGCAGGGAGGTGGAGTTGCTGATGTGGTGATGAGTGACAGCTGTCAGGTGGTGATGAGAGACAGCTGTCACTCCAGGCTGCTCCCGTGAGGCGGCTGCGCCCTCTCGTGCCTGAAGCCCGCACTTCAGGCAGGGCGCCCTCTGGTGGTGGGCCAGCAGTACCTCCTCTTCAGCGGCCCACACAACAGTACCACGACCTCTCAAGTGAGCCAGCCAAGCTGACTTGGAGCTTGACTTGGGGCTTGCGGTGCCATGACCTTTCAGGTCTTGCAAGTTGCAAAGCAACTCCAAATTTCTAACAGTGCTTGACAAAGAAGGATGTTTACAAGCGTGACTTGAAGTGCATAGGCATAGACACAGCCGGTTGGGAACCGCTTACAGCGAGCCGCAGTGGCTGGCGTCACGCAGTTAAGGCTGGTGTAACGAGTGGCCAAGTAAAACATAACCAATCAGTAGAGGGCAGGAGACAACAACGTAAGCAGAGTCAACAAGCTTAGAACCCTTCAACCTACAAGTGTACCAACTGTGGCTGGGATTGCCCTGCCAGAATTGGGCAACTAAGCCACTCCCGACAATGCCCATGACAACCGCCATAGCACTATCATCGTCTCACGAGATGGAAGGATATCAGAGAGAGAACATAATACAGAAAGGAAAAGGTTTTAAATTTAAAATGTAATTATTAAATATGGATACAAGTAGGAAAAACCTGTTTTGACATTGTTACAAAATGTAGAATTGTGGTGTTTTAAGTTGCATTTCCACTATTGTGGGTGTTGTTTGCTTTTGACTGATGTTCACGTTCCATGACATTCACATTCCATATTTTCCTGCCTGCCCAGATGCCATGCAGTATACCTTAAAGAAGATAAAAAACAAAACATGCCTATGGCGATAAACAATGTATTATAGCATGACTGCTATAAGAGGTTTTGTTTGAGAAAAATTGCAAAATTGTTGACCTTGTGTCACCATTTGGAGTTCCATGTCATCACAGCAGAATGTAAAACATGTATACGATTACAGATAATCACCTCGTGGCGTTACTTGGGTAGTATCGGAAGTCGTGGAAAACATTGTTGGGAACCTTGAAGGTAGAGGTGGGTGGATTGATTCTAATACGATACCAACGCTGGTATTGATATTGAACGATCCTCATGTAAAAAGATTGATTCTCAAGCTTTTTTTCTGTCCCGCAGGCACTGACTGTTGTGCACCCAAATTCATCAAAGTCTACTCTCTGTCTGTAAGAGCAGCGCTGCGCTGTGTCACACAACATGTATTCATGTTTTGTCATGGTTTGTCAGCCCTCCACCTCAGGAGATTTTGTTTTAAGTTGTGTTGAGTGATTTTTTTTTTTTTAAACACACAATACAAGTATTTTGTTGTCACGTACAATGTTTGGCAAAATTCTGTCCTAGGTCTTTTGGATCCTTTGGATCTATGACGCTTAAATCTGAAAAAGTATCAGTATCGATATCGGTGATACTAGGCCTGTATTTACTTGGTATCGGATCAGTACCAAAATTCCCGGTATCGCCCACCTCTACTTAAAGGGGCTTGTTGAACAAGTGCCACCACGCATCGTTATGATGGGTCTGAAAGAACGTGAAAGCAACAGGATGTAAAGGCCACACCCCCAAAGGCCTCCTGTCCTCTATGCTCTCCAACATGTCAAGTAGTTTGAAGGGTAGATGGCAGCAATGGAGACAAGTTCAGCTCCTTGCCGCTCTTCTCTTCACACTTACAGGACATGCCGTGTTTGGGAGAAGAACATCGGTAAATCAAGCTGAGAGAAACCTGGCAGAGGAGCTGGATTGGAGGTAGAGTACATCTTCAAAGGTGGTATGAGGAAGAACGTTAGATAACTAAATAATCCATCAAATCAAAATCAAATATCAATTTTTTTTATATAGCGCCAAATCACAACAAACAGTTGCCCCAAGGTGCCTTATATTGTAAGGTAAGGCCATACAATAATTACGGAAAAACCCCAACGGTCAAAACGAGCCCCTGTGAGCAAGCACTTGGCAACAGTGGGAAGGAAAAACTCCCTTTTAACAGGAAGAAACCTCCAGCAGAACCAGGCTCAGGGAGGGGCAGTCTTCTGCTGGGACTGGTTGGGGCTGAGGGAGAGAACCAGGAAAAAGACATGCTGTGGAGGGGAGCAGAGATCAATCACTAATGATTAAATGCAGAGTGGTGCATACAGAGCAAAAGAGAAAGAAACACTCAGTGCATCATGGGAACCCCCCAGCAGTCTAAGTCTATAGCAGCTTAACTAAGGGATTGTTTCAGGGTCACCTGATCCAGCCCTAACTATAAGCTTTATGCAAAAAGGAACGTTTTAAGCCTAATCTTAAAAGTAGAGAGGGTGTCTGTCTCCCTGATCTGAATTGGGAGCTGGTTCCACAGGAGAGGAGCCTGAAAGCTGAAGGCTCTGCATCCCATTCTACTCTTACAAGCCCTAGGAACTACAAGTAAGCCTGCAGTCTGAGAGTGAAGCGCGCTATGGGGTGATATGGTACTATGAGGTCCCTAAGATAAGATGGGACCTGATTATTCAAAAACCTTATAAGTAAGAAGAAGAATTTTAAATTCTATTCTAGAATTAACAGGAAGCCAATGAAGAGAGGGCCAATATGGGTGAGATATGCTCTCTCCTTCTAGTCCCTGTTAGCACTCTAGCTGCAGCATTTTGAATTAACTGAAGGCTTTTCAGGGAACTTTTAGGACAACCTGATAATAATGAATTACATAGTCCAGCCTAGAGGAAATAAATGCATGAATTAGTTTTTCAGTATCACTCTGAGACAAGACCTTTCTCATTTAGAGATATTGCGCAAAATGCAAAAAAGCAGTCCTACATATTTGTTAATATGCGCATTGAATGACATATCCTGATCAAAAATGACTCCAAGATTTCTCACAGTATTACTAGAGGTCAGGGTAATGCCATCCAGAGTAAGGATCTGGTTAGACACCATGTTTCTAAGATTTGTGGGGCCAAGTACAATGACTTCAGTTTTATCTGAGTTTAAAAGCAGGAAATTAGAGGTCATCCATGTCTTTATGTCTGTAAAACAATCCTGCAGTTTAGCTAATTGGTGTGTGTCTTCTGGCTTCATGGATAGATAAAGCTGGGTATCATCTGCGTAACAATGAAAATTTAAGCAATGCCGTCTAATAATACTGCCTAAGGGAAACATGTATAAAGTGAATAAAATTGGTCCTAGCACAGAACCTTGTGGAACTCCATAATTAACCTTAGTCTGTGAAGAAGATTCCCCATTTACATGAACAAATTGTAATCTATTAGATAAATATGATTCAAACCACCGCAGCGCAGTGCCTTTAATACCTATGGCATGCTCTAATCTCTGTAATAAAATTTTATGGTCAACAGTATCAAAAGCAGCACTGAGGTCTAAGAACAAGCACAGAGATGAGTCCACTGTCTGAGGCCATAAGAAGATCATTTGTAACCTTCACTAATGCTGTTTCTGTACTATGATGAATTCTAAAACCTGACTGAAACTCTTCAAATAGACCATTCCTCTGCAGATGATCGGTTAGCTGTTTTACAACTACCCTTTCAAGAATTTGAGAGAAAAGGAAGGTTGGAGATTGGCCTATAATTAGCTAAGATAGCTGGGTCAGGTGATGGCTTTTTAAGTAATGGTTTAATTACTGCCACCTTAAAAGCCTGTGTACATAGCCAACTAATAAAGATAGATTGATCATATTTAAGATCGAAGCATTAATTAATGGTAGGCTTCCTTGAGCAACCTGGTAGGAATGGGGTCTAATAGACATGATGGTTTGAGGAAGTACTAATGAAAATAACTCAGACAGAACAATCAGAGAGAAAGAGTCTAACCAAATACCCGGCATCACTGAAAGCAGCCAAAGATAACGATACGTCTTTGGATGGTTATGAGTAATTTTTTCTCTAATAGTTAAAATTTTATTAGCAAAGAAAGTCATGAAGTCATTACTATTAAAGTTAAAGGAATACTCGGCTCAATAGAGCTCTGACTCTTGTCAGCCTGGCTACAGTGCTGAAAAGAAATCTGGGGTTGTTCTTATTTTCTTCAATTAGTGATGAGTAAGTAAGATGTCCTAGCTTTACAGAGGGCTTTTTATAAAGCAGACTCTTTTTCCAGGCTAAGTGAAGATCTTCTAAATTAGTGAGACGCCATTTCCTCTACAACGTACGGGTTATCTGCTTTAAGCTGCGAGTTTGTGAGTTATACCACGGAGTCAGGCACTTCTGATTTAAAGCTCTCTTTTTCAGAGGAGCTACAGCATCCAAAGTTGTCTTCAATGAAGATGTAAAACTATTGACGAGATACTCTATCTCACTTACAGAGTTTAGGTAGCTACTCTGCACTGTGTTGGTATATGGCATTAGAGAACATAAAGAAGGAATCATATCCTTAAACCTAGTTACAGCGCTTTCTGAAAGACTTCTAGTGTAATGAAACTTATTCCCCACTGCTGGGTAGTCCATCAGAAGTAAATGTAAATGTTATTAAGAAATGATCAGACAGAAGGGAGTTTTCAGGGAATACTGTTAAGTCTTCAATTTCCATAGCATACATCAGAACAAGATCTAAGATATGATTAAAGTGGTGGGTGGATTCATTTACATTTTGAGCAAAGCCAATTGAGTCTAATCATAGATTAAATGCAGTGTTGAGGCTGTCATTCTCAGCATCTGTGTGGATGTTAAAATCGCCCACTATAATTATCTTATCTGAGCTAAGCACTAAGTCAGACAAAAGGTCTGAAAATTCACAGAGAAACTCACAGTAACGACCAGGTGGACGATAGATAATAACAAATAAAAACTGTTTTGTGGACTTCCAATTTGGATGGACAAGACTAAGAGTCAAGCTTTCAAATGAATTAAAGCTCTGTCTGGGTTTTTGATTAATTAATAAGTTGGAATGGAAGATTGCTGCTAATCCTCCGCCTCGGCCCGTGCTACGAGTGTTCTGGCAGTTAGTGTGACTCGGGGGTGTTGATTCATTTAAACTAACATATTCATCCTGCTGTAACCAGGTTTCTGTAAGGCAGATAAATCAATATGTTGATCCATTATTAGATCATTTACTAAAGGGACTTAGAAGAGAGAGACCTATGTTTAATAGACCACATTTAACTGTTTAGTCTGTGGTGCAGTTGAAGGTGCTATATATTTTATTTTGAATTTTTATGCTTAAATAGATTTTTGCTGGTTATTGGGGTCTGGGAGCAGGCACCGTCTCTACGGGGATGGGGTAATGAGGGGATGGCAGGGGAGAGAAGCTGCAGAGAGGTGTGTAAGACTACAACTCTGCTTCCTGGTCCCAACCCTGGATAGTCATGGTTTGGAGGATTTAAGAAAATTGGCCAGATTTCTAGAAATGAGAGCTGCTCCATCCAAAAGTGGGATGGATGCCGTCTCTCCTAACAAGACCAGGTTTTCCCCAGAAGCTTTGCCAATTATCTATGAAGCCCACCTCATTTTTTGGACACCACTCAGACAGCCAGCAATTCAAGGAGAACATGCGGCTAAACATGTCACTCCCGTGCGATTGGGGAGGGGCCCAGAGAAAACTACAGAGTTCGACATTGTTTTTGCAAAGTTACACACCGATTCAATGTTAATTTTAGTGACCCTCCGATTGGCGTAACCGGGTGGTCATTACTGCCGACGTGAATTACAATCTTACCAAATTTACGCTTAGCCTTAGCCAGCAGTTTCAAATTTCCTTCAATGTTGCCTGCTCTGGCCCCCGGAAGACAATTGACTATGGTTGCTGGTGTCGCTAACTTCACATTTCTCAAACAGAGTCCCAATAACCAGAGTTTGATCCTCGGCGGGTGTGTCGCCGAGTGGGGAAAACAGTTAGAAATGTGAACGGGTTGGCGGTGTACACGGGGCTTCTGTTAGAACTACGCTTCTTCCTCACAGTCACCCAGTCGGCCTGCTTTCCCGGCTGCTCGGGATCTGCTGGAAGGGAACTACGGCGGCTAAGCTACCTTGGTCCGCACCAACTACAAGGGCCTGTCTAGCTGTAGAATTTTCCACGGTGCGGAGCCGAGTCTCCAATTCGCCCAGCCTGGCCTCCAAAGCTACGAAGAAGCTACACTTATTACAAGTACCATTACTTGCTAAAGGAGGCCGAGGAATACTAAACATTTCACACACAGAGCAGAAAAGTGTAGGAGAGACAGGAGAAGCCGCCATGCTAAACCGGCTAAGAGCTAGTAGCTGCGCTAAGCTAGCGGATTCCTAAAAACACACAAAGTGAATAATGTGTAAATATTTAGAGGTGATTCAGCAGAGGGAGTGCTTTAGTTAAGGCACGTGAAGAGTACACTGTGAAACAAATCGTTATATAGTTACTAATCAAGCTAACTGCGCAGATTAAACAGCTAACAGACACAGCAAAACAACCGCTGTGCTCCGAAACAGGAAGTGATACATACCGCAGTGAGAGCCAACCACCAGTAGAGGCAAGCCCATCAGGAATCAGAGAAGGTGATGAAAGCAGTGTTTCATTTTGTTTGTTTCCCAAGAATTTCATCATGAGCTACATATATCATCTGTGAAAGCTTGAAGTGAAAATTGTAACCAGCGGCATTTTTTTTTTGTTTCCTTCCTTCTTGACACAGACGAGTGTCTTGTTGCCTCAGGTGAGCCAACACGTGTGTCATGGCCATTATGGCTCTTAACCTTTATCAGCTCTCCAATCCTGGTGGGGGGATTTGGTTCTGTAATGAACAAATACCAAGGCAAGTCCATCGTAATCCTTCGATTCCTTCATGGCGAGTGGAAAAAAAAAATCTCGTGGTTTGATACAGTAATGTCCTCAGATCAAACAAGCGAGCCCTTATCCACCTTATGGAAAGAGGAAAAGGACGCCGCAATGTTTCCACTCCTAAATGTGTTAAGTGAAATCTCACATACATCCACTTGAAAGTGGATTAGCGAGAATATATTTCCTTTTTAAGGCTTCATTCAGACGGGAGCCGGTCCTGAAGAAAGGTGTCCTTATGTAAACATTGGACTGGATCCTACTCATCAAAGGCAGCGGGGCACAAAATGTACATTTTTGGACGACTCCACCACGGCAGAAGTCAGCCACTGTTCACAGTTTCCACACACTGGAAGCTGGCACCATGCTGTAGAAACACTCAATTATAATATCAGGTTGGTGTTATTCCTGTTGATTATGCTCTTTGAAGGCTTCAGAGACCACTTCCTCTCCATTTCCAAAGTTAACATATACTGTAGACTTTGAAATTTAATTTGCCTTGGAGGTTAATGAATCAGAAGCTTAGTACGACTTTACCGCACCGACACACTCAAAGGTAGATTGGGGTGTTCTACATGTGAACGTTTGGAGATTGGGAGCCTGTTGGATGAGGTACTATGGATCATGGTTCACCCTCAAAAAAAAAAAAGAAAGTGTGTTTTCTTAACCTATGCCATGTTCCTTTCAAATAAATCCAAAGGAGACACTCAGTATATCTTGTGGAGCATTTGGACCGTCTACTACTTAAGCTTCATCCTCGTCCAAGTTGAGGATGTTCCCCCTCCTCTTTCCTGCACAGTAGCAAAACCGAGTACTTGAGCCCACTTTTGAAATGTCAGCTCTCAGTTCAGTGCAGGACTCTTGACGTTGGCACTGAACAGCCGCTGTGTGTTTTTTTGGGAAACCAGCTTGATCGACTTCAGCCAAAGAGACTTTAGGTGCCATGCACCATTAGTCTCGTTTCCAGCATGTCCTGCAGCTTTAATGGATGGATGCAAACTCTTGGAGGACACATTTAGACTGTTCAGTCTGGTGTTAAGACAATAACAGTGTGTGAGAAAATAACTGGAGCTCGTGGGGGAAAATTCTCTTGAGAAACAGACAGTTGGGATCTCAGCTGGGCCTCTGTTTAGCACTGAGAAAGGACATCTGTTCAGGAAGTGGTTTCTCAGCACCTCTTCACGAGTACATGGATGCATATCTCCAAAGCATCTCATCTCTACCTTAACCCTTAGAGTTGTGGTTGAGAGATCAGAGGGTTTGTGAAATGTGTTAAAATTAGATTTCCAGAAATGTACCGAGTCAGTTTCTAATAGTCTCTTGGGATTGGCAGTCACACCTTGGCAGCTGTACCTTCTGCATGGATGTACTCGTGTTGACGCCTCAAGGCTGGTTTTGTGTAGCACGCTGGCATCGTCTCAATCGACATTTGGAGAAAACTGTCTTGCAAATTCTTGTACTTGCCAATGATTGCATAACATTCTGAACTAATATTCTTAACTGACAAACTGAAATGTTGCATTGCGGCCCAACAGCTGCCACGTGTGCAAATCAGTGTCCAGCAGAACACCAACTGTACGTCAACATCTTCCAGCGTTTTACCGCAGTGACTTATGGGCTGTTACAAATGCCTCCATGGCTTAAGTGAGTGCTGACTGCGGGGCTTTAGACCAGATTTGATTTGTCTTATTTATGATTACACTCCTCAGCCCGTTCCCACAGAAGGCTGGTGTAAGGTTTTGCCGCAGTTGGCGAGTAACATTTAACCCCGACTACTTAAAAACTGATTTACCACCCGATCATCGTGAAGAAGATGAGGTTAGTTCGACGCACATCACAAATGTCAGATGGCTTAAAGATGTGTTAAACCCGAGAAATCTTGATTGTGAACATTTGGATTTCTTATGAATGGATTGAACTGACAAAATGGAGAGAATCTCTCACATGTTGAGGCAGAACTATCTGTGGGAGTCGTTTTCTGACATAGGAAACCCAATGGTTTATTTTTGCACAAAATTTATATTGACTTTTTCATGTATATCTTTCCTTGCGTTGTAGGTTTTCAAACCATATCGTGATCTCATTTGTCGCTTTGACTCTGAAATATTCCCAATTTAGTCACACAGCATTGCCACTGACAGCTTTATGGCAAATTCTATGCACATTTTCTGATTTATAGCTTGATGTTATGCCCAAAGCTCCCTATGGAAGCCCAGCCAGTATGTTAAAATGGTTCTGACGAGTGACACAAATGTTAAATTCAATAGTCCTGCCATTTCCTTTGACTGTTCCAAGTGTTATACATGACCCATCTTACTATACATCACTCAGAGCCCACCTCAAGTCAACGGTTGCGTCACAACGCCCCTTATACACTTTTGCCATAAATGTATCCAACAACCCACAAGACATTTCTGACTCAATCTTTGGGTTTCAGATTGGTGTGTGCGTGAGCCATGGGGACGCAGTTTTCATCAGAGAGTTCACTCTGATTCGACGGGACCACCTCCATGAGGAGCCTCTCCATGATGCTGGCCAAAAACCAGAGGATCCTGTAAGTGCCTGATTAAAACCACAGCAGTTACTGTCTGCATCAGATGGGCTACATAAATGTTCTCTGTCCATAAAGTTATGAATAATCTGCGGTGTGGTTGCTTTGAGTGACAACTGGGTAGAGGTGGTCACAACTGTAAGCCTCTACTAGAAGGTGACCGCTTGCTGTGTGTGGATTTGACTGTTTTTGGGCTTTCAGGGTATTTTATTACAATTATCTAAGATAATATTGCTTGCTGTGAGGTGAATCGTACTAACACAAGATCTAACAAGTCTGCGCTCCAGTATTTCCATTGGTTGAAATTTGATTTGTATGGTAGTGCTATTAACAGGTTTCCATAGATGTGGATAGATGTATTGTTGAGGCAATATGCCTGTCATAGTTTTCCACCAGTTATGAAAACCATTGCACAGTCCACAGAAATATGTTAATTAATCACATTACCAGTTACCTTGAGAAAGATTGGCAGCTTCGAGGTAGGTGGGTGTGTTTGGGCTTCATCCATCCTGCTAGTTTTGCCCACGTACCACCCCTTTTCCAATTCATAGAGTGGGTGGAGTCAGATGCCGCCAATATGGCACCATCCAAAACCAGTCCACTTGACCTTCAGACTGCCTATCTATCTATCTATCTTTACTCTATGGTCTGTGCCTTCAGCCCTTTAGCCCCACCCAGGGGCTACATTTTTAGAGGTATGTTCAAAATGTTGATTTTCAAAAATCAGGTCTTAGGAACACTTTGATATATCAAAACCAAAATTGGTAAATGGCCTTGAGACACAATTGTGAGGAAGTCCAAAATTTGGTGTGGGGACGGTGCTTCTGATGGAGGATTCTTGGTCACGTGTTGTCTTGTTTCTTTAATAATACGGGAAGATTTTAAGGGGGAAAAACAATTAATCTATTGCGGCATGTTTATGTAGCTGAAACGCATCAGAGGCGAGACAAATCAGACGTCCAACACCTCAGTAATGAACAGAAGTGAATGATGATGGTGGGATGCTGGGAGTCGACGTAATCGGGGTGGTTAAGGTTGATGTGAAACAGGGCAGCGCATGTGTACTCGCATACGTTTTAGGGTGGAGGGGCGTTGCCGCGTTACTCTCAGTCTGTCATCACCCCTGAGACGTGTGGTTATGGTCACAGCAGTTTCCTTACACCCATCTCTCACCCAGCTGTTTTATCTGATTTTGGAGGAGTTCTTGTTGTCAAACGTTTTATATCTTACGCGCCCATTTTGTCATTCTTTTTGGACAACTTCGGTCCCACTGCAATAATTTCGGGAGGAATCTGCTAATTCCCTGCCCGGAAACATGCTATCTTCACTTAAATGTTCGTGTTTTTTGAGTGATATCCAAACCAAACATCACAGAAAGAGTATCTATTCTGTAAGTACATGTACTCACATTATTGGACGTACGCTTAACATCTACACCCTAAACTGCCATTTTTTTTCCAGTCTGTGAGAATGAATGTAATTTGGGGGGCAGCAGGGGGGGGGGGGGGGATTATGAATCCAAAACAACATGACAGCCATTTGTTAATGAAGATAAAAGTAGGCATATTAATGTCCCATTAACGCAGTGTGACATGATGTATACAATAATGTAATAGATAGAATGTGTGGCTCGGGATGTGGCTAATTAGAATGGCGAATTCAAAGCACTGCTGTGAATGTTTTAGTACCTTTGAAACAGTCATATTTCAAGCATTATTTTTGATTCATGTGCTGTGCTTGCCACCTGGTGAACACTGACACCCATACTGGACAGTTCAGGAATGGGTATCAAATCAAGAATTTCATCTTTAAAAGCTCCAGGCAGCATTTACAGGTGAAAAATATGTTAACTACGTGCTAACTTCCTGATTCTCGTGGTTAGGTCAGTCCCCTTTCAGTTGTTGTTTAACTAGCCAAACAATATCAAATATGGAAGCAACTCTTCCATATTTGATATTTGTTTCCAGCCCCTTAAACTAGCTTGTTGATTTGCTCTGCCCTTCTCTAATCGGAAGGCGGAGCCGGGACAAAGCATGGCTGAACAGTTGGTGGACGTGTCCCTCCAGAGAAAGCATGGGTTCAGGCATGACCTCTGTGACATATGTCACAGAAGTCTAAAATGAGTTGTTTTGCATGTAAATGTTGCTTATTGCACCAGATTTAACACACAAATACGGCAAATTGAAAAGGTTTAGCATGAAACTTCAATAATATATTCTGATGAAAAGTCAACACCAATTAGGTTTGTACCATTTGACCCCTTTAAGAGAAACATCACGTTATTTAAGTAAAAAAAAAAAAAAAAAAAAACAATACAAATGGTCATTTAGGGGATAATCTGGTTTAGAACTTGATATTTATTCAAAAAAAGGTGATTTCCTGACATCATTTTTTGATGCAAACTATTTTTCTCTCCATGTACTCTGTGATCCTGACATTAGTTGGCTGACGACCCCCACGAGCCACTGAGTACTTCCTCTCGGTCTTTCCTTCGCCTCTATCGCTGTTCCGTGTTGGACTTTGGTTCAATATTAATTTGAGCTGATGCCAAGACAAATTGCTGCTTAATTAACAAGCAACCCAGAAGGGAATCTCAAACACTCCATAGTGGATTTGCCTTCTCTTGTTGAACTTCCATGACCTATCTGCCAGGGCCAGCCGGTGACCAATAAGACTGACCACCACGGGACCCTTGCAGTACCCTGTCCCCCCACGGGGGGCCAAATGAATTGTTTTCTCAATGTTTTTTCTGGCAGCCTCACAACAAGCTGCTTGGACTGAACAGAGCTGCCTTATTTGAGCTAAAGACGTACCCGCCACTCTATGTTATCCCATATTCTTTATGCAGGGTGCAGCTCCATAAATGTCCAGCATTATTAAATAATATGATCTGGTTTATACGGATGATTAGTTCTGTTCTGGTATCAGACTTCGTGTGCTGTTTGAGAAGGCCCTGTGTTTTTTTTTCCCAACATGACAGTACAACAATATTATTTAGTGTAACATAAGGAAACTGACCTGTTCTATCATCATTCTTTTAATATATAAAAATAAAGCACAGAGATTCATGATAAGGGTCAATTGGCAGCCATTTTGGACACCATTTTGAATCTTAAACCCATGAATGAATTTAGTTTAGGCACAAATGAGTTTGCCGTGACCTGCAATGGTCTTCCCATTGAATCTCTGTGATATTTAAGTTGTTTAAAGGTGTTTTAGTGAAAAACCCTATTTTGGCGGCCATCTTGGATAACTGGCTTGAGGCCAGTTTTTATTTTTGGGAACATCCTGATTGTGTTTTGGGTCATCTGTGGCAGGATGAAGGTCCTGGGTCCTGATTGAAAAGATGTTCCCGCTAGCTTGGCTAACGGGGAATTCCCCTTTGGCTGACCTGGTAGAGGATTGTCTTTAGTGCGA
Organism: Thalassophryne amazonica; assembly: GCF_902500255.1. Classification (NCBI taxonomy): domain Eukaryota; kingdom Metazoa; phylum Chordata; class Actinopteri; order Batrachoidiformes; family Batrachoididae; genus Thalassophryne; species Thalassophryne amazonica. Next base: position 19,458,561 of record NC_047125.1, on the reverse strand, counting down.
GCCGTCTGGGGTTCGATCCCACCGCCATCCCAGCCACAAAGGTCCTACGGTCACAATTGGCATTGTCGGCAGGATCTGGGTAGTCAACAGAACATGCTTAAATGCACTTCAAGATGAGTCAATAATGGTGGGGGAGATATGTAGCAGGATGAAAGTCCTGGTCCCGATTGAAAAGACGTTCCCGCTAGCTTGGCTAACGGGGAATTCCCCTTTGGCTGACCTGGTAGAGGAATGGTCTTTAGTGCAAGCCGTCCGGTGTTCAATCCCACCGCTGTCCCAGCTACAAAGGTCCTACGATCACATAAGGAACCTAAAAAAAGTTGGTTTGGTTTAGTCCTGGGATGGGGGTACAAAGGTAGTGGTCATAGCTCCCCTTGTAGAAAGTGCATACCTCGGCCAAGGCCCAGCACCTGATTGCGATCAGACCTGCGAGGGCATTGGTTTTGACCCTGTGTGTCTGTTATTTGGACCAAACTTGGTAGATAGCAGAAGATAAAGTAGGAGCATGGTTGGCAAAGGCGCCAAGCAACTCTCCATCATACAACTACAGGCATGAGAAGGCACATAAGGTTAACAGGTTTGGCAACATATGTCGGTGCACGGGTTATTTAGAGACTTATAGGCAGGCAGCAAAATCTTGAAATCTGCTTTTCAGTCACAGGGAGCCCAGTGAAAGGGAACCAGATCAGGTGTGATGTCATCCAATCGCCTAGTTTAGTCAAGACCCAGCAGCAGGATCCTGAACTATATGCAGACGTCTCACACTCTTCATGATAAGAAAGTAAAAACATTTCAGGATGATTTGAGGTTAGCAAAGGACAAAGTAATTTGATTTTGATAAAAAATGGTTATGTCAAGGTCAAACTTTGGCCCCAGTGTAGGTGGTATGTAGAACCGCTATTTGAGGATTGGTTCAAGATACACTTGTATAAGTCAGATATCACCTTTCTATTTGTCACATGACTTTTGACAGTGTGAGACCTTGAAAGGCGGCTCTATGCAGTATTTGAGAAAAACAGAAGTCTCCTGGTGTACATACTATGAAGTTCATGAAGAACATCCAGCAGAGAACTTCTGCCAAATCTGGATCGGCATGCAAAATAAAGTTCAAACCGTGTCAGGTTATTGCTGTTCCTCAGAACAAGGAGTATTTATTAAACCAGACATGAAGGCTGAGTGCCTCCAAGTCCCACTGACAGGGGTGCAGTTGAATTGGCTCGTATCTACCTAAACATTGCTGGATTTGTTGCTAGACTTTTTTAAAAAGTTCCTCAAGGAGTCTAAAGTTTACCCGAAAATCTGCTCAGCTGGTACCGACCCATTGGACAAATTGCCAGTGTAATAAATCTTATTCAGCTTTACGCCTTAATACGTCATTGCCTAATTTTTTTTCAGAGTTCCCTCAAACATAGGCTTTCCATGCCACTTAAAAAAAAAAAATCTTGATTGATCTACATTTTGTTTTTTCCCACAAAAAGAAGAAGAAAAAAAAAAAATCAGAGTAGAAATCGTAACTATAACTTGGTGTTTTTTGGTTTTTTTTCGCTGTAAAACACCAAGTCTGGCTGCATGATTACGGATTGTGACAGTGAAGTGGTCGGTAATGACAGTTCTTTAAAACGGTGTGGTATGAGAACACTTCCCAACATGTTTCACAGACTGGACAGTTTTTTTTAATACATGTTTGCGGCAATTATTTAACAAAAGTCTTTTTGCTTATTTATGTGCCATATCTCTCTTATCTTCTCTCACTTCTGTACACACCAAACACGACGCCTTAATGTATGTTCATCCTCGATGCAGCAATCATTGATTTGAAGAAAATAAACCTACTTTCAGCATGAATAAACGCTGAGCTGGTTCTGCTCGCTGGCAGGGTGTCATGGTTCAGGGTCATTGGGGTTGGGCGAATGGGGCCGCGAACCAGCAGGGGCGGTGAACAGCAAGCGCACCAAGTCGTAAGGCCAACAGCGGGTTGCAGAGACAGATTGCTGTCTCTCAGCTGCACAGTGTCTTAGCTAGCAGCTCTGTGTTATATGCATGTCATGCCAGGTGGAAAGGGCATCGGCGTTGCACAGATAAACACTCCATTTGTTTTCATTCAAAAGGATGGGCATGTTAGCGTTGGCATTCCAAGAGGATGTTTTTTTCCCCACTACCTCCTGGTGTTTATACGACTACTTAAAGTGTTAGCGGTTACTGTCATCCAGTGAGGTTACCACGTGAAACACAAAACCTTTTTAATTCATGAGTTGTTGAACTGATTAGGTTCGCAAAGGTGCACCATCTATTAACTGGTAAACATAGGGGTCAAAATATAGGGAGAGGGGAGAGTTCACGCATCCTAGAGTCTGCTGGTCTTAGGGTCCACTGGTCCTAACCTCTTTTTATTACAACCCCAAACTGATTTTAAAGTTCACCATAACCAGGACTAGTGGACCCTAGGGCTAGTATACTCTAGGGCTAGTGTACCCTAGAACTAGTTGATCCAAGCACTAGAGTTAGTGTACTCTAGCACTAGTGTACCCTAGGGCTAGTTGACCCTGGGGCTTGTGTACTCTAGGGCTAGTGTACTCTAGGACTAGTTGACCCAAGCACTAGGGTTAGTGTACTCTAGGGCTAGTGTACCATAGGGCTAGTTGACCCTAGGGCTCGTGTACTCTAGGGCTAGTGTACTCTAGGGCTAGTGTACCATAGGGCTAGTGTACCAGTAGGCTAGTGTACCATAGGGCATAGTGTACCATAGGGCTAGTTGACCCTAGGGCTAGTGTACTCTAGGGCTAGTTTGAACCTAGGACTATGTACTCTAGGGCTAGTGTACCCAAGGACTAGTTGACCCTAGGAGTAAGGGACCCTAAGAGTATCTTCTACTACTGCTAGCTGCATCTTCAAATGATGGAGCTTAACCAAAAAGAAAATTATTTGATTTTCAGAAAAAAAGGAAAAAGTTTAAATTCTAAGTCAAAAGCCAAGATCAACATTTTGACCTCATACCTAAATCAGGGCATAGACTCCATTATTTGGAGGGTACAGAAATAGAACACTGGATGTTCAGGATTCCTGTTGTGAGGAATTGCTTAAATTTACACTTATGGTGACAATTAAACAGTAATACAAAGTCCTATATCACCTTCATATTGGTCACATGCCCTTTTTGTTTTTTTGTGACCTTGAAAGATCAAACTCAAGGTCATGACAGTTTAACTCCAACAGTTTGGAGCCAATATGGATTCCACATTATACTTTTTCATGCTTACATTTGAATAAAATGTGATGTGGAGGAATTACTGGATTTCTGGACGCACAGTGCGCCGCGGACATTGTTTCAATGACATGACTCATTTGATGACTGACGGGTCATATTAAAGAAAACGGGAACTGTGGTTTGTGTCACATTAGCGGTTACACAGTTAGCCTTAGCATATGTGGTCATGCTAACCGCAGTCGACGTTAACAGTTTTCCAGTAACACGAATGTTTATCATGACCACAAATGATGATGCTAGCCACTAGGAAACATACCTCAAAACTGTTCATGTCAACAGCATCTTGTAGCAGTTTTGAATGGCTGAATTCTTGACAAAAATCTCTTTATTGCCAGAATTATTTTACATTTGTTGTTTTTTTCTTCTTCTTGATTGTTTTTCTTGTTTCACAATACCCCTTTCAACCTTAAGAAACAGACTTGAATGTTACAGCTTAAATCTGAAATGTGTTTATATCCCAACATTATCTCATATTTATTCATTATAATTGTTTTCTTTGGAGAAACCAGCTGGTCTGGATTGGTCCATATTGCATGCACCGACTACAAACTGTTCGCATGGATTTGAAAACGTCTGGGTTGAAACAGTACGTTAATACCACTTTTCGTGCGGCCTGTTACCGCCGCATGCCAATGTTTGTTTTTGCATAGCCAGCTTTTTGAAAAACACTCTGTCATGCTGCCTGCCTGGCACGCGGATTCCAACACTTTGTTGCACGCTGACATTCTGAACAAGACTTAGAAATGAATTCAAAGACATGTTGTGCACTTTAGTTGGCCGGCGCTTTTGGCACATTAGAGTGGTGTTTGAACAGTGCAGCGGGTGCTGGTGAGTGCGGTGCTCAGCCACGTGGCGTTGGAAACCCAGCGTTGGCTGTGCTGACATATGTGTTTACTAAAGCTTTGGCCGTCGTAGCGCGACATCGAAGATTGCCCGCACTTGATGTGGTGACTGGAGCCGTGCTGCTGAGGCAATGCCACTGGAGACAAGCCCCCAAAACAGCACCCACATTCCAAACATGAGCGAGTGGAACCAGCAGCAGGGTGTCTGCTGGCTACCGTTGCAACAGCGCAGCGTACCCTCATGTAATCCCATCGTTGTGTTTGTGTTTGCGTGCTGACGTGCGTAAGCTCTGTGGCGTGCCGTATGGGAATCCATGTGTTTGTCATTGCTGTGCCTTTGAAAACACTATCTCACGTCACTGTCTTTGATTAATGTCTCTCTTCCTTTCCACCAAGAGCCCCCTCATGCTTTTTTCTCCTCACCTCTTGCACTACCTCCACCTCAGTGTGTGCAGGCATGCAGGTAGAGTGTGCTGTCTAAGTGCCCCTGCAAAGAAGGGAGGATCAAAGAAAGAACAAAAAGCAATGAAAACATAAAATCTTTCATGATTATGATCAGATCAAAGTTAGCAATCAGGATCAAAGTTCAGTAACCAGTATCAAAGTTCAGGATCGAGTATCATTATATTACTGATGAGTGAGCAGCAACATGATCAGCATCACAGCTCAGCATCTGGATCATATGTCATGGATAAATGTTGACCATTCGGAGCAAAGATCAGGATCAAAGATCAGGGATGAACAATGAGTGATGAAGAACTAAATTTAGGATAAAGACTAAAGGGCAGTGAACTAGATCAAAGATTAGGAATAATGAGCCACAATCAAGAATAAAGCTCAGGATCAAAGGTCAGAAATCAGTGTTCAGGGATGACAATGCGTGATAAAGAAAAAAAAATCTGGAATAAAGATCAAAGCTCAGTGAACTAGATCAAAGATCAGGGATAAATGAGACATGATCAAGTACAAAGATCAGAATGAAAGTGTCAGCAATCAAGTGTGAGTGAGTGATCAAGTGGTCAGGATTCAGCCTAAATTTGCAGTATTAAAAAATGTTGAATTCACACTGACTAATCAGGAACAAACATCATGTATTCATGAGTGATCAGGGTAAATATCACAATCAAAAGCCAGCTGTGAGGATCAAAATTAAGGATGAAAGATAAACATAATCACCATGTTTATCTTTGATCCTTAAGTTGGATCCTGACCAGAAACAAAGCTTAGGACCAGGATTAATGGTCCCAAATTGGGATCAAAGATCAGGCATTAATGATGAGTGATCAGGTTTAAAGACCAGGATTTGGATTAAAGGTCAGCAATAAGAATCAAAGATCAAGGATTAACAGTGAGTTTTCAGCAGAAAGGGTCAAGATGAAAGGTCTGCAATCAGTATCAAACTTGAGGAATTAGTAATGAGTGATCAGGAACAAAGATCAGATCAGGATCAAAGGACAGCAATGAGGATCTAAGAATGTTTGAGAAAAGATCAAATGGATACCTCGCGATTAAAAAGAAGTCAAAATGTAAACGGCAGTGGGTTACACCTTGGCAGAGGTATGTGCTCTCTGTGTGCCTTTCGAGTTGTTTTTGTTTCCATTTGTGTGTCTTATTGTTTTGTACTTCACCGTACACATTTATTTTACAAAAATGTCAAAAATGCTCTGGGCTTTGGCGCAGCACGTTCTAATTGCCTCTAAGTGGAGGGGATTGTTGCTGTTAAACCTCATATTTTTTGGTTCTTGTGCATATTTTACAGAAGATTAGCACGACGTTGCCATAAATGTGGCTTCATTCTGTCTGAAATGAAAGGACAGTGATGGAAATTTTAATCATAGCATTTTTCAAATGAGAAATATGGATGCAAAATAATATCTCGGCCTGTTTTTCTTCTCCCGTGTTTGGATGTTAACACCTGGTGCTCATAGTGGGCACTTGGCTCAGGCGGTCCACAGCATGTATCCAATCTCCCGTGTAAGCAGCAATGTTATCCTGAGCGCAGCAGTAATTACCTGCTGCTGAAGGATCCGTACCACCCATGCGAAGCGGCATTTAGGTTAACCAATTGGGGAAGGTACAACCCAAAACATAGCCTGTCTTTAATGTGGGCTATAATGGCTCTGTGTGCCGGTTGTTGGACGAGGTGCAGCAGCTCCCAGTTTTCCGTCAGGGGAAAAAGTGTGTCCTGTTCTGCTCTTTGCTGTATTTGTGGAGCCTGTGGTGAACTAACTGGATGTAGGAAGTGCAATTTTGCAGGTTTCATCCACCAAAAAGCCTGTCAGCAGTGTTACAAATCAATTAAAAGCAACTGAAATTTGACCATGAATAATCAAAAGTGCCACATTATCGATATGCATCCTAGAGGTTTTTATGATGATGTGCCGTGTTTGACTTTTAATCTGTCGGATTGAAGAAAACGATGACAGACGTTCGCATCAGTGCATGATATTTTTCCCACTTATCTTACCCTAACTGTTAGTTAGCAGCAACTGCGGTTCAAAGAATACTATTTGTGTTAACCGCAATTTGCATTAACTGCTGAACGTTAATGTTAGCTTTAGTTAGCGTCAGTTCTTTACTATCGATGTGAACCATGATTAGCATAAACCGCTAACCATAAGAGTTGACCGTAGACCATATTAGCTGCTCATAGTTAACATTAGCCGTTGTTAGCATCATCATGGTTTGCATTAAACACTAATGGCTTGTTAAGTGCATCATGTGCTAAGTGTAGCATTAACAACTGTTACTGTCAATTGCTAACCATGACAGTTAACCACATTTAGTGTACATTCAGTATGAAGTACACACAAATACGAACACATGCATGCATCTAAGCTAGTTGTGCCCACTAGCTTGTGTCGTAACAGTTTTTGTGAACTTTGGAAAAGAAAAATCTTTACTTGTATGTGTCATTGTGACATATATTCACAAAATTATAATTCTCTGAGCCCCTCTAGAGATAAAACATAGTATTAATCAGCATATGAATTTAAACTTTGCTTATAGCAAGAGAGGTTCTAAATATCAAGTGACTATCAAGATTTTGAGGGCCACAACATTGCTACATTGAGATAATGTAATTGTCTATTGATACTAAGGAGCACGCGAAATGCAGTTAGTGTACGCACATGGAGTTAGCATGACTCGCGTGACTACAAATGCTAGCCACGATCAATGTTGGTGGTTGGAACCATTGGTATATAATGTGCTCTCATATGCTAATGTGTGACTGCATATGATAATGCTAACCACAGTTAGCCTTAGTCAAATGTGCCACATCAGCGTAACAATGCAAAATTTCCTGAATTATGCATTTTTTTTTTTAGACATTTTTGACGGAGCCAAAGAGTGGTGATGTAACGACGGATATTTTTATTGTCATGATAATGGATGTGTTTTAATAGAATCCAGATTTCTTGTTCAGCGATATGTCTTTGTATTCATAAACATCCAACATTCCCTCTCCGGGTCATTTTTCAAGCTCTTGCTGTATAATCTTCATGGACAGCGTTCTTTATTTTGCTCAGTGGAAACCGTATTGAATGACAGCAGCAGCTACATTTCTGAAATCTAATTTAAATTTTGTTGTTCTGTTGGGTATAAAGAGCTTGTCTGGCCTCAAGTTGTGTATTCTTAAAGGCTTTGCTCCCAGTAGGCTGGTGCTTAACTTGGGCATCTCTGGTTGCACAGGAATGGCGGCATATTGACAGAGGGTTTTGGTCCTACATTCGGGCCGCGGTGGTCTCCCTGTGTGCATGCTGAGAAACCATCACTGCAACTCATGTAAGTACCTTGAGCGTAAACATGAGAAAGTCAGGACCGTGACGTTTGTGTGTGTGCAGACCTACAGTGGGGCCCACACCCTCCTGCACACATTCAAAGACCGTTTTCACTCTCGGGGAACCCTGGGAGACAATTTAATCTGTTCACAAACCACAAAATTGAAAAATGACCATCACACTTTTCCAAACTGTAAAGTGAACTGTGCTTGCTATATAAGAAGGCGTACTTACGCTAAATCTTCATACAACACGTCGGCAAGCCTCAGACTTGAAATTGGCTCAATTTAGGGATCTTTGTATGCCGTCATTTAAAGAGCCAAAACACAGCACGGAAACAGTGTTCACAACAGTCATGGTCAACCTCTTGAAGAATGGTGATTTTTGGAGAATTCGCGCACTTGTTCTGCTCGATCTGACTGCTGCTTTTGCCATGGACTGGGTTGGAATGGTGCAGAAGATGGTTGAACACATATGCAGACTCACCACCCACAGGTATGAGTAAAAAGGCGTTATCTCAAAAGATCAGGCTGGAGTGCAGTACACAGGAGGGCAGTCAGAGAGGCGGCGGTACAGGCAGGAGTCAAGCACAGTTCCAAAACGCCAACAGACAAAGTACATGGGCTGAGGCAGGAACGAGGTCAAAAACAGAGCACGGTCAAACACAGCAAGGCAAAACAGAGCACGGTCAAACACAGCAAGGCAAAACAGAGCAAAAACAGGCTGCAATGTGGACAAGAAATCACAACAAACTGGCAGGGAAGCGGTGAACTCAGAAGGCTTTAATAGGGCAGGTGGTGATTAGGGGAACAAGACACAGCTGTGAAAGAACAATCTAGAAGGGGGGTGTGGCAAACAAAAGGGAGAAGATACCCATACCAAACCCTGAACACCAGACAAGAGAGTGCCATAAGACAAAAAGCAACGTGACCAGGGCCCAACTAAAAGATGAACTTAAAGCCACAGTGAATTAAATAAAATACCAAAACCAAAGGTGAACAAAACCAAAGATAAAGACTTAGCACCAAGGAATTAAACCAGGAACTAAATGCAAGAACTAAAAAGGGGAATAACAAGAAAATAAATGCTAAGACAAACTGGAACAGAACTCACATGTGACAAAAGTAACACTAAACAGATAATTTAACATAAGACAAACGAAAAGCAAACAGAAGTAAAACTAATGATAATACAATGGTGAAAAACAACGGCAGGACGGAACCGAGACACATGACTAAAATATGATTAACAGGAAATAACTGATAAATAAAACATACCAAAGAAAAGAGAGAAACAACCAAACTGTGACTTAAATGACTAAAGTACAATCAAGTGAAAAATAAAACAGTTGAACAATAACCCCAGACATGAACAGGACAGGACATCCTGTATCTCCACTGGTAAATTTAAGTCAACTGAAACAAATATTTTTTTGGTGTACCACAAGGATCTATTCTTGGATCTCTGCTTTCCAATTGTACAGCATGCTCATGTGTGTTAGAATTGACCTTTATGCTGATGATTTGGTAATCTCAGTCCCATAAGAAGGCTGCAAAAATGGATTCTAAGAAGCTATCCGAAGTTTAAAAAAGATATTCACTATCTCTGAAATATAGAGAGCAGGTTAGGAACCTCAGGGCAAATTTAGATATGGGTTCAACCTTTGATAATCACATTAATATCACTCTGTAAAACTCATTCCTTCACCAAGGCCATAAAATATCCTTTAAGGTGTAAACAAAATTCCAGTCCTTTGCCCAAATAAATACTTGTCAGCCAGATCTGGACCCATATCTGGATGTTGACAAAAGTACACTAGAGAATCACCGGATCCTGAACACTCACCTTTGATCGTGATCAAGACCATCATCTTAATCACGCTGTCCTGTGATTACGATTCTGATCTTTATTCCTGTTAACTCATCTATGATCACATTCTAAAGCTACAATTGTCATTGTTTAATTTTCACCCTGATTATTGAAATTTATTAAAACATTGTTAGCAATCAAAAATCGGATATGAATTGTGTAAAAGTGGTTTCATTTCGAACAAGTAGCACAACGTCTGAATTCCTCTGCTAAAAAGTGGTCCAGGGTTCACATTGAATGCTTTGCTGAAAACATTTCTTTGATTGCCACAAATGGGAATGAGAGAACTGAGACAGTATTGTTTTTAGAAGCATTTTACAAATTCCAGTGTGGAAGTTACTACAAGAGGGTCTTTGGATTTCTTAGCCGAGCCGACATTTTGGAGCTTATTGATGGTTAAATCCCAGAAGGTCATGTCTGGGAGCATATGCAGGCGCCACATAACCATGGAACCGCCTTTGGTCCTGGATGACAATCACCAAGGGAGACAACCGGTCCGTCACCTCTCAAAACTAACCATCTATCTGCAACAGCCAGGTGAAATGTGTGTCCTCCTGGACTTGTTCAGCCACTGGGCCCTCAGCACTGAGGCACAGGGTGTGCTGGGTCATGTCCAGAAAAACGCACCACATGGCCATGTCATAGCCAACATTCCTTCACAGTGAAGGTGATAGTTCTTATCTGAGTTCTCGTTTGATATATGGTCAATCTTCCAGTGGTACCCAACGATCCTCTGAAGACCTCATACCAAAGAAATCCAGTCATCACCTCAGGTCACCAGTTAGCATCAAAGTCTGACAACCCTCTAGTAAATCAGGAAGTTCCACAACCCTGAAGATTCATTTTCCTGCAAAGTTATCAGCATCTCCAAAATCCTCGTTCCGGCAGCTTTATTAATTCACTCGTGTCTTGCCAGATGTTTCACCAACTCAAAAGCCAAGAACCCAGAGACATGATCTCACTGCCAAGACAAGTGAATGTCTCTAAAAGTTCACTGTTTTCACCGCGCACCGATGCACTTCTGATGGCTAAGTCCAGGAAGTCATTAAAAGCCTAGATCTTAGCCTTGATCCAGGACAATCGCAAACCTGGACTCTCCACTTCCTCACTCATCTTTTCAAATGCGGCAATCAGCGGATCTTTTGATTCTGCAAGATTACACTGTCATCTGCGAAATCGAGGTCAGTCAACCTTTCCTCGCCAAAAAACACTAAAACTGCTTGTTTCAAAAATCCCAGAAGTCCCGAGGAAAGACAGCGTCCACAAAGAATTGTAACTTAATGAACTTTTTGAGTTTTCCTTCCAGAGCACTTAAATTTAAAGGGAAAAAAAATCTTGTGGGAGCATCATATGATCACATGATGCCTTGAAATCAGATGTGGTTGTACCGTGTTTGGCCTCACCTTTGAGTCGCGCTCTACGGGGCTTTCTTGGCATTCTAAATGGTTGTCTGCATTGACCGTTGATCAATCGGTTCATGAGCACAGAATACACGGGAAACATACTTTTTTGGGGGTTCATGGAACAATGTGGTATTAATCCCAGTGATACTTCCCAGATGCCTGCACTGGACACTGAATTGGGAGAAGCTGATATTTTAAGTACAGCGATACCACTTTACGCTTCCATGTAATACCAAAGTGATTTTTAAAAGATCAGACTCTGCGATGTTTTTTTTTTCTTTCTTTTCCTGATCAGCTTTATCAACCAGTAAAACTCGAGTGTCTTTCATCTTGTTTCATCAGATTTTTCTTCCCCTCCTTTGTAATTTTGTTCATCGTGTCAGAATTTTGGAAGCACTAAAGATGACAATAGAATGTCCAACCTTTAGATGATATCCATGTTCACATTCCAAAGCATTGTGCCAAATCCCACTATGCAAAAATAAATAAATAAAAATCACCCAACAACCCAGCATCTGGTGCTTGTATTCTCCCACAACATGCTCTTTGGATCAGTTTGCATCACATTTTAGTTTTGCTGGATCCAGAACCAAATCATGTTGAAAGGTGACCTGGCGAGTGTAGCACTGATGCTTCCAGATTTATGAGCCTGTAACACACAATGAAGATCCTGTGATGAAAACATTGTCTGGACGTGCAGCCTGGAGCCAAGATGTTTGTAGATTAAAGACAACTTGGTTGATATTACGTTGTCGGCAGTGAAAGGTCTGCTTTCTGTTGTGGTGAACGTCTGTAAAGGCGGTCTCTTTGATTTGTGCTGTTAAACTCGGCTTTGCGGTTCAGGCAAATGTGTGACAATGCAAAACAAAGAGGAAAGTCATTGGCAGAAGAAGCCGGATTTGCTGAGCGCCGTCTCACAAGCAAATTGGCTGGCGCGTGTGCGGTACAGAAGGTGCCAGGAAACAAGCTTGAGTGGATGAAAGTCAGAAATCCAAAAAGGGGTGCCACATTATTTTTTAGAAATGTCTACGCACGATGGGCATGAAGCCATTAAGGGTGACAACAATCTGACATTTCACCCCAATGACCTTGACATTTGCTCATATAATTGACTTCTGGCCGATGTTCCTGAGGCAGTTCTGTAATTCACAGAAGTGTGTGCTGCAAGGAACATCAAATTCCTACAAGGAACATCAAATTCCTTGGACTTGACTTTTGCCAAATGACAAAGGGATCAACCTTTGGCATACCACGTTTGGTAGAAATCAGCAAAAGGACCTGGGAAGGGTGTCGGCAACAGACAGGCAGGGAGACAGGCAGTGACTGACCTCCATCTTTGTGCCAAGTTGGGTCTTGTTTCCTCATATCTTCTGCAGATGGAATGGCCTGATGGAGTCATGAGGTTGTTGGACAGATATGTTTGGTGACAAGGATATCTTTGCGTGAAGATGAAGTTCCAGGACTTCTGAGCTCTGGTGCTTCCTGTATGAGCATGGGACTTGGTCATGACCCAGTGACCTAAGGCAAGGACAAAATGTCTGGTACTAAGTGTCTTTGACGGATTTTTGGGTACACCTGTATTTACTTTGCAGTTACTTTGGAACACTCCGATGAGGAGTATCACTTTTATTGTGACGGAACATCGCTATGACATTTTGTCTCTTGGCATGCAGGTGTCTCAGTGTTGTAGACCCCAGCGGTTGGAGAAGGCCAAAGGGACGCCCACCTTTCTCCGAGGTGCAACAGATAGATGGTTAGTTTTAAGCAGTGAGGTTGGATCAGTTGTCGCTTGTTATCTAAGACCCAGTGGAGTTCTGTGGTGGGGTGGATGCATCAGAGAGCACGCACTGGTACCATGTACAGCAAAAAACAAAAGCCAACATGGTCTGGACCTCATTCCTATTGACCACTGAAATTAAGCAACATTTTACTTTCCCAAAGCTTGCAAACTGTAATGTTAGGTTATGATTTGTGGCGCCCTGTGTTTTGCAGGTTGCACACAAGCAAATGTAGGCATCTCTCAATTTTCGTACTCGAGCTCCAGCCGCAAAGTCTGCATGACCTCATCGAGATGATTACACGGGACAAAGTGCAGCGCCGGAGCTTGTCTTTGACGCTGCGTCTCAGCGTAATGCCACAGATGATGGAGCGACGGGAGGCGGGGATGGAATTTGATGGGTAAAAAACGGGATGACGGAGAGGCTTTAAGGCCTGGCGCTGGTTTGCCCTTAATTGCGCCGCGGCACGCGACAATACAGGGCAATTAGGGGGGGGGCAGAGTGAAGCCCACCGAGATGAGCTCAGCCTCAGGCTCCTGTCTGGCGAATGAGCACAGACACAGCGGCTCGCAAGGCGCTGTAACTCATTTTCTTTACAGGTCGTGTTTGTCTGATTTTCCGTGTTTGCAAAAATGAGATTGACGGCGATCGGAAAGACAGAGAAAAGTATTTGTGTACGTCTATACCTGCTAAAGATTTTCAAATGTTTACGCCTGCCTGTGATATATGGAGATGTCTACTTGAGCTGTGGGTGGGAGCGAGGATTTATTTAAAAACCCTTTTATATTGTTTGTGATGCCAGAGGCTTTAGGGTTTGTGTAAACCCTGCTCACTCCAGATCAGTTGGACCACCCCAAACACTCCAGGCAGGTCTCATCAGTGCTTGTCCTTCTGCCTTATGACTTCCCAGACTCTATTCGTGTTTCCCCAAGGAACTGCGGAGGAGAAACTGATATTTTGAGCTGTTTTTCCTTGTGATGGTAACAGTAAAACTGTAGATGAGTGGCTGAGGGAGTGAGTGGGTGGGTTAGTCCATCCCAGCCAGCTTTGGCAAGCAGAAACTCAAAAAATACTATCATCTTTAACTTACTAAGTTAAAACAGCACATACTGATGACGCAATGACTGTGGTTCATGTTGCACCTGATAAATCGATAAAGCACCATTGCTTTAGATGTGACTGCCACCTGCTGGATGGTTGGTGGATGCTGGATTCTGGATGCCAGATGGATGAGTAGAAATTACAAGCTTCTGCAGTTGAACTTCCATGTGGCACGGAGTAAAACCAGAATTAAACACTGGGTAGAACATGTGGCTGAGAGTGATCCAGGAATATTTCATCAGCACTGCAAAGTAGTGGCAGCAAACGTGTGTTCAAAAATGTTTTCGAAACATTTGCAGCACACGTGTTGCGGAACATTATTGATGTTTGGTTCAGCAGTGTTCACCAGCAATCACATTGAAGATTGGTCTACCCTGCTGGAGACAATACTACAATTTTAGCAAATCCAAGCACACCATGAGATGTTACAGGTGCACGAAATGATTTATTGTCACAATATCTGTATTTTCAGGATCAAAAGTTACCTTCCCTTCTCAGCCACCCATCTCCCACCCGCCTTAATCCACATCCATATCAAACAGAAGGAACACCAGTTGGAGCCTTTTAACAGCGCTTTCTGTGGTAAAAGCCAAACATTTGTAGATCATAGTTCCACCACTTTCTTGTTCTGAGGCATTTTTTGCCTTTAAATTGGATTTTTTTGGATGATTTTCTGTTGTCAGCCATCTTGAAAAAAAATTCAACAGTGAGTGAGTCCTGATGTCTCTTTACAAACTGAGCAATGGGCGATGTAATCACATGCCCTAAACCTGCACATGGCCAGACCACAACTACAAACAAGGGACAGAAAAGCTCAGAGCACTGAGGAGAGGGAGTGTTGGTTGATTTTTTTTTTTTTTAGATTTTTTTTTTTTTAGAGAATACGGTTCTTCGCTGTTGCATTAATCAAATCAAATACATTTTATTTATATTGCACCAAATCACAACAACAGTCACCCCAAGGCGCTTTATATTGCAAGACAAAAGCCATACAATAATTACAGAAAAACCCCAACGGTCAAAACGACCCCCTGTGAGCAAGCACTTGGCGACAGTGGGAAGGAAAATCTTCCTTTTAACAGGAAGAAACCTCCAGCAGAACCAGGCTCAGGGAGGGGCAGTATTCTGCTGGGACTGGTTGGGGCTGAGGGAGAGAACCAGGAAAAAGACATGCTGTGGAGGGGAGCAGAGATCAATCACTAATGATTAAATGCAGAGTGGTGCATACAGAGCAAAAAGAGAAAGAAACACTCAGTGCATCATGGGAATGAATGAATTAATGAACAAAATGTCATTTAGGGCACCTTTAAATTACTTTAAAACATTTGGACATGAAGTGTTTTTTGGCCTTGGCTCAAGGAATGTGAAAAACACTACATTCTAGAACCGTCTTAGAATTTTGACATACGTATTTGAATCGACTCGGCCCAACTGTTGTCTTTTCAAATTGAAAAGCTACTGTTGTAATTCTAAGACAGAGACACAAGATGTCACTGTTGAGCTGTGAAGACTGCAATTAGAATTTTTGCAGGTGTTGAGTGTGTGTGTGTATTTTTCCCCTTTCCCTTTTCAAAATGTATATTTTTTGTGCTCTTGACTGCGAATAAGATCACTGAGAGTGACATTCCCAAAGCAGAACACTTGAAATAGATGCCACTTTGCAACTGTCACTCGGAAATCCTTCACTCAAAGTAACGGACAGCTTTCATGCAGTCAGTCATGTGTTTTGTAAAACATACTATGTGCGATCGAGTCTGTATATTTCGGACGGTGTTCCCATGCATTTTCCATGAGGTTGTGCTTGCTTTTGAACGTGAATGAATTCAGTGAATTCCCACCTTCATTCCGCCACTGCTTCCTTTTCCTCTGTCAGTTTTCCTGTGGCTGTGCTGCTACAAATGGTGCACGGGTAGAGTTCACTACAGTAGCATATTTTGACAGCTGTATGCCGGAGAACCCCTGGGAAAACGGGGTAGAGGAGTTTTATGTGAGAGCGGGATGGGATGGGGTGAACTGATCTGTTGCAGCGCTCTTCCTGTGTGGTTACATGCATCCAAAGTTTTTCTTTCCCTCTCCATCACCTGCAAGCTTTGACTCGACACTCACCTTTAAGGAGGACACGTGAGATTTCTTTAAAGTGTGCGATTCCTTGTGTTGTTTTGTGTCTTGTGAAAGAGAGAGAAGGGAAAAAACCTTGATCTATCCTCCAGATTCTAAAAATGGCCCAGGCCATCATTAGTTTTTGAAATATAATCTGGTCTATTCAAAGGTATGATGTCATATTTGGCACGTTCATGCTCCAGAAACATAGACGGAAAGTTCCATGTCTAAAAATCCACTGTCATCATTGTACGTATCCTTAAGCAACAAACATTTTCTTGGAAAGATCGTATTTCCGGTTATGTTATTTTCCAATATTTCTCTTGGACAATGTCGCAAGCATGACAATATTTAGTCACACTTACCGGGGTCAACACTAACGGTTAGCGTGACCATAGAGCCTAATGCTATTCACTAAGATGTAACTGCATATGCTAGCGTTTGCTGTGGTTTGAGTTTCCTTGGATATAGTATATTGATAATTTGACATGCCATCGTGCAGGCACAAATGTAGTTTTATCTGGACACTGTAATACGAAAGTTTGTTGTTTTTACTCCACAGTGTGCGATGCGTGCCTCTGTAACATGCCAAAAATATGTTTTGCCACGATAATGAACACAGCTGAACATTTGGTTTAACATGTATTTCATAACAGCTTATGCTATTTGAGACTGACACTGGTGTTCCGCAAGAGTAAGTCCTTGGACCTCTGCTTTTTAATTCATGCACCTTTATCAAATTTGACCTTGTTGGGCAATTCCAGAACCAATTTCTGTATGTGTGCCAAATTTGGTGCAGATCGGAGTTGAAAAACCTGTATTGGTCTGAACCTGACCCCAGTGATTGACTTATGGTACTTTTTTGTATCTTACCTGAGCAATTTCAGAACTCACCAACCACCTATTACATTTGGTGGACATCTGCATCAAAATCTAAATTTTGACCCAAAGACCTTGACATCTGCCAAAAGAATCTCTTTAAGAAGAATTCTGCTCTATTACATATTTGGCAGGGATCAGCAACAACAGAGTAACTTTGCCCAAATTAAAGTACAATATATAAAATAGTGTCTTCACTGCTCCCCAAATGGTTGGAATTATTAGTGCAGCACAATTTCTTCTTTATTTGGTGGCAGTGATGGTGGTTACATCATCTTTATCTATAATTCCCAGCTATTTTCTTAAACCATTATGGAGCCTCATCATTTTCCCTGGATTTGATTTGGGGACTTTGCACTCAGTGTATGATGTGACAAGTGCGCTAATCCTCCTGTTTGTTTGTTTTTTCCACCTTTCAATGGAGCCTTAAAAAGTTCTCAACTCTTGGACAAGGATTTTTATTTTTTGTAGTCATGTTTAATTTGAGGCTTTGGTGGGGAAAAAATACAGTATGTGTCTGTTAGGCTTACTGGTACAGTGTGGCTGCAGGACACAAATGCAGGATTCAGGTAACGATAAAGCAGGGTTTAATAAATGTTCAAGCAGGATCCAAAGCATGAGGCAGAGACAGGGTCAAAAACAGGCAGACAGTCAAAAACACAGGTAGGCTTAACAAGGAAAAAATGCTCAGAGAAAAAGTGGTCAAAGTTGAAAGGCGTGTTTTCAATAGACCATGTGTGTGGAATGATCTGGAAAGGGGTGTGGCAAGCAGGAGAGAGGACAGGAAGGAAACGCCCTTCACCATGCATGAGACAGCAGACAAGAAAAGCCCCTTCATCAAAACACCAAGCAAACATAACAGTGACAAAAACACCCTGGCAGAGCCAAAATAAAGTAAAAACACACTCCCCCCACACACCCCAATCATGACAGTGTCCCTTGGGCCATATTTGGAACATACCACTGACTGTTCTGTAGTTGATATGGCAGTGTTTTTGTTTTTTAAAAGAAGAGCAGGATGGTTGATGTGTGAGCTCTCTTGACAGTCTGTGACCTTCTCAGCGGGTTTCACTATATTGGCTATGGCTGTAACTGTCGGCTCTTTACGTCATATGTGGCGGAACTAGGTTGTCACTTTTCAAAGACTGCTTGTGAAGCAGCTGATGTTTGAAATCTTCTTTTTTTCCCCCACTAACAAAGGATAAAACAGGTGCATCCTTCATAGCGATTTTTTTCTCCCGAAACAGAATTGTTAGTACATTAAAAAAAAAAAAAAAAAAAGACTGTGTGTACAGTTGTAACTCAGTAATATTTGAATGTCATAAACAAAGCTACATCATGGAGAAAAATGTCGTATTTCAAAAAATTCTCACCTCTTTTTGTGAAATATCATTTACAAGTATATTGTTTACATTACTCTTAAAATGGTCAGAATTAATTGCATATTTAGAATTTTAAAAAGTAATATCTCCTTTTTTTTTTTTTTTTACCCAATTTGAAATTCATAGCACTGAGTCAAGAAGTTATTTCTAAAATTGGCTCCATGTTTGAGCTAGCCGGTGTGAGCTAACTTTTTGTAAACAGTGAGATTGAATGATCATAAAAACTCAGAAAAATTATATATTGATATTGTATTTTCCAGTTATTACTCTGCTGTTTCGTGAATCCAACTCTACTGTTGAGCTTTTTTCAAAAATGATTATGAAAGTCTAATGTGCAAAAAATGAAAAATTTGTCTTTTTTTTGTTGAGGCATTGTTCATTGTTCATGTTTGATTTGTGTTAGTAATTTAATAGTGAGCGACATCATGAGCGTTTAGACTGTGAACGAGCCGCATGGATTTTTGTTTTTTTTTTTACCATTTGATGATTTCATTTTAACACTGTGTAGATGATGCTAACAGTTAGCATAGCCTGCAGTTAGCATAAATGCACAACCTCAGTACCGTTGGTGTTTTCTTTAATACAGCCTGTCTGTTGTGAAAGTGTAGGAACACGGACCCACAACAGGGGGCGACAATGAACGGACAATGGAGGAATCAAATAACACTGTTTTTACTGTTGTGAAAAAAGGGCACAACAAATACAACTGATAACAATAGAGAGATTAAGTCTAATTCAAAGGTGTCGTGTGGGCAGGCTCGACGATAGGAGACGTCTGTCCAAGTCGAACCGGAACCAACCCGATCTCCTCCGCCACCGGACCCCGGGGATACTGGAGCCGCCAAGTCCCGAATTCCCAGGTGGCCACTGCCTCCGCTCGCCGGATCCGGTACTGCTGGCAGGAAACAGAAACAGTCAGGTGTGGATGCGGCTGCACCCAGCAACATGGAGGGTGGAGAGTCCACCTCCACCTCTCGTCAACAACAATCAAGAATGTGCAGAGTAAGCAGTTATCTCTCAGGGGGAAAAGGAGTGCAGTCCTAGCTCCCAGTCACCAGCTCCTGCGGTCCAGAGATTAACAGGTACTCCTGCAAAAACACGTACAGAACAATACTCACGAACGGCTGAGAGTCGTTACCTCTTAGGTATGGCGATATCTCGGCAAATGAGGTGGAGATGCCGTCCTGCTGATATACCTCCGTATTGATTGGGATCAGCTGTCTCTAGTGATGGATGACAGCTGTCGTCCTGGCTGCTCCTGTGAGGCGGCAGCGCCCTCTGGTGCCTGGAGCCCGCACTCCAGGCAGGGCGCCCTCTAGTGGTGGTGGGCCAGCAGTACCTCCTCTTCAGCGGCCCACACAACACTGTCAAAAGCTGAATGCGCCATTCTAACAGTTTAAAAATTGAGTGGATGGATGGACTCTAGCTGGCTCGCAGTAGTGCATAAATACTTAAGCAGACGCCGTGCGTCTTTCTGGAGCGTGGTTGCATCTTCGATGTGTTTCTGAGCTGAGTACAGAAGCATATGTGCGAGGAATCCTTGATGGCAAAACTGTATTGTTCCAGGCTGATGGATTGTTTCCTCTCTCTAAATGTGGGCGCGACAGGAAAAAACCCAGTAGATGACGTGTGACGCTTCAAAGAACCATCGGTAGTCCCGCTACTGTGAGACGTTGCAGACCTCGCGGTATTGCATTCTGCCGATTTTCTTGGATGTTTGATGGACTTTTGTTTTAAGAGCAAAAAAAAAGACTTGAGGTTCAGCCTGAAGATGAAATTTGAAATTAATTTAAAATTGTTTATATCGTAGTGTAAAAAAGCCAACATCAGGAAATGAGTAATTGAGCAATATTTTGCAGAAAATGTAATTTCATGCACATACATCAGTGATTTTCTGGATTTCTCACACAGGGAATTGGAGCTGTGTGCTTGAGGTGTCATCCATTTTGCCCTAATAGTTTCCATACTTGTAGGTCACGCACAGGTCACAGCGAGGAAGGTCCAAACGCCCCTGAGCGATCCTTGTTGTTGAAAAATGCCCGATTTCAAACGATGCGCCAAAGGTTCAAACCTGCCTTGTCCATCTTTGTTGCGGTGCTATCACTTTGGGTGATGGGCATCGAGCCAAAAACAACACACAGTACATTTTCAAAAATACAAAACACATGTTAATGTGATTCAGTTTTCGGGTAAAAAAAAAAAAAAACTACGTGCTGATACATCGGGAAGCTGCCGTGTATGTGACTTCCGCTCAGAAATGCTTGTTGTTAACGAAGAATCCTGTTTAGTGTCGAGAATTCAAGTTCATCTCTGTTGTGTAGCTCATTCAAGTAAGATATTGTTGCAGTGCTCAATTATTTCTGTGATTTGTCTTCTGATACTGACACCATAAGTGTTTTCAGCAAACTGATTTCAAATAGCTTTTGTTCACTATGCAGAGGTAAAAGTGTTGTATTGCACATCAGTCTTTAAGTTGTATGTGGGTGTTAGGCGTTGTCATGGCAATCCCTCGGTAGTGATTGTTTCCTGGATGGGATAGAGTTGGTTGATTTGGAAGGAAATATAATTATAGTTTAAGCAAATGAAGTTTTAACAAATGGGTTGGTCAGAAACCAGTTTACTGACCTTGTAGAAGCTGCACCATTCATTCAAATCAAAAGCACACAACAGAACTTTGGTCATTTTCTTGTTCACACTCCTCCTGTGAGTTGAGCTGGAGTCTGTGGTGGTGTCATGCTGCGTTCACACCGGACGCCACGTGAGCGACAGCGGCGAGAGGTTTCCATGTAATCCCTATGGAAGGATGTGTTGTGGCACCACAAAAGTTCAAACCACGCAATGCGACACAATGGACGCAAATCAAACGACATGAATAAAGCGATTTTGAGGGATTGGCGCGTTTGTGGCACGATATCACGTCGCATCGCGTCGCATCGCCCTCTTCCCCAAGTTGAAAAATCTGAACTTTTTCATCTTGTCACGCCGCGATGACCAGTCAGGGACTGGATATGTAGTGACGTGGAGCTGTCTGGAGTTTATACTTGATGTGGACATGTCCTGTCTCTGGCAATCAGCCTGTGAGCAGGACTTATGTCCCTTTTGTCCTTTATTTATTTAACACAATTATGAAAGAGTTGGAGAGGAGAGTGATGAACTGCAGCAGCAGCAGCCAGTTTTTTTCACGTGTGCGCAAACGAATCGTCCATGAAGATAATTTTATTAACTACACAGATGTATAATAAAACAAATGGTGACTGGTTTATAACACAATTATGACAGCGTTAGAGAGGAGAGCGATGAACTGCAGCAGCAGCCAGTTTTTTTTTCACATCTGCGTGTGAACAAATCGTCCGTGAAGATAATTTTATTAACTACACAGATGTATAATAAAACAAATGGTAACTGGTTTATAACACAATTATGATAGAGTTGGAGAGGAGAGCGAGGAACTGCAGCAAGAGCCAGTTTTTTTTTTTTTTTTTGTTCACATGTGCGCATGGCCGCGTACGAATGGGACTGGAGGTCCTCAAACTGGGTCCTGGAGAGGCGGAAGTACCGCTGAAAGCGGCTGTCATCCAAACGCAGCTCCTGCAGCAAATGATGAATTTGTGGCGTCCGGTGTGAACGCGGCTCAAGCAGAGCGACACACCGGGCAATGGTGGTGCGTCCATCACTAGGCGGGGGATGTGAATTTGTGGCGTTGCGTGGCGTCCTTTGGAGAAAAATGGAAGTCTCATGGCATCTTCTTCATCTTGACTACAATTGACAGATGTTCGAACAGGCGCCACTGACTTGTCATATGTGTCACCAGACATAAGTTCCAATCTTAGGGAACAGCAGTTATGCCTCATGTGCTGCTCAGAACTCTTCAGACATTTTTTTTAGAGCCTGTGCAGTCATGTGACCATGTTTGCCACAGCCGCCATGTTGGTTGGCCAAACAAATGGTGGATCCACTTGCTGAATGCTAACACGGGCTTACTGCTGCCAGAACACAAAGCACAAGCACAAATCCGCCCCTCCATTCAATATGTTGAGCACTTAAATGGTGAAGCTGAGGCACAGTACGCGCAGGTCCATAACTATTTGGACAGTGACACAGTTTTTGTACACCACTGCGATGGAGTTGACATATACCTGTCAAGATGTGTTTGCAATGTAGACTTTCATCTTTAATTCAAGGCATGAAAGAAAATATGGCATGAACCATTTCGGAATTACAGCCATTTGGCGACTTAGCCTCAATATTGTCAGAGCTCATAAGTAATTGGACAAATTATTTTCTAAAAAAAGTACATCTTCCCTTTTACAGCCAGTTTTCTTGGGGCAAATCAAGAAATTGAAACATGACCCTTTGTGAAGTCAGTGAATATGTCTTGGACTTCATTTATGGCACGAACTGGCAGATGCTACCAGGGCAGAGGTCACCATTTTTTCTTGTGAAGAATTAAACACAACACTAATGTATTTGGAATGCCCATCCACAACAAATTTGTTTCTATGGGAAACCAAACAAACGTTACATCCCTCCAAATGGCTTGATGTTATCTTCACAGACCACTGTGAGTTTGGAGCTCAACATGAGAAACTTGCCATTCAAAGTCTTTGCACAGACAGCAGTAGCTTGCGATCAGACCACCCACAGTTAAGGGTTAACTGACATCCAGGTCTATCACCTGATCCACCCTTAACCGAAAACATTTGGCAGCTAAGAAAGTAATCACTTCTCTAGGGTCCTTTTGGTCATTTTGTTCTGCTCAGTTGGGGTCAACCAGGTTTCAGATTGTACAGAAAATAAGCCTTTAGGAAATACCTGCACGCTGTTCTGGCTGTAATGACAAGATGTTCGGGCGACTTGGTCTCCATATGAGCTTGAGACTCCATAAATAAACTGTGGTACTTTGTGTCTGGTTGATTCAGATCTACATGAAGGTCCCACACTCTCCATTTTCTTCCAGCCCACCTTGGCAGCTTAATGGAGCCCACTCCAGTGACTTTACACAGCTAATTTATGTCTTTCCCCTTCTGTCAAAACCTCCTTAAAACACTACAGTGGTCGCGGTTGGGTTAAGGATGGAGGCAAGCGAAGGGAGAGTTGGCGTTGTGGGACCCCAGTGGCTTTGAAACACATGAGTTCTCCGACAAGTGCTGATTTGGAAAGCGATGTGCCGGGAATGTATGAGCGCCGTTTCAGGAAGCAGTAAATGTCACTAAGTGCCCCGTTCCTCCTCCGCTGTGTTGGCTACATGTGGAGTTTTCGGCTTGCTCAGGTGGGATCAGCTTGTGGTTACTGGCTTATTCTTAACAACTCCGTAAAAACGACAATAAATTGTCACACGTTTTTAGTTGCTAAAGTGAGCAGGAAGGTCTTTGCTTGAGAAAAGATCTGTTTTGAGATTGACGATCGCGTTAATCCGTGGTATGTTATTGTTAATGCCCCTCCGCGGAGTCTTCGGCTCATCTTTTACGGAGGATGTAAATACGTATAAAAATATTCATTGTAAATTGTGAGTCTAACGAAATGTTCCAAACCATACATTGTTGACAAGACTTTAAAATGTGACACCCATTCTGAGAAACAAATCACTTAGTTTTGGTTCATGCTGTAATGTGTTCTGGGACCAATATCGAGGCAGAACAAATGTCTTCGTATGGAGAACCGCGGGGAGTTCAACTGCATTCTGCCAGAGGTTCAGTTGTTTAATGCCAGCAGCGATGGGCCAGGAAAAGGTCAATTTGGCATTCCTGGCTTCACTTTGAGAACTGCGTTCTGCGCTTCTCTTTCTCCCACCCCAACTATGATACATTGTCCTCAAATGGTGCCTTTGTGGTCGTGTAAATCTTTAGTCTTCATTTTACCACCAAATACTCAGACTGAGTACTACTGTTACACACAGATGTAACACACCAATGCATTTAAACACTTTAATTTACGACTCAAGTAGTAAACTAGGAGGCATTCTGACACACCTTCCACCTTATACCTTTAAACAATATTAACCCAAGTCATATTCCAACCTGTAAACCTATAAACCACCCATAGCTACCTGAGTTTAATGTTATTTTACTCCTTTGAATGTTAAATATATACTGTAGGTATAAAACTGTTTGTCAACATTAAAATTATAAATATGTATGAGGTGTTTTTTATTTATGTATTTTTAATCTATATCAAGGAGGTTATATTTCAGTTGTTTTTTTAGAAGGATATCTCAAAAGTGCAGTACATTAATGTATTTTAACCAAATGTTACAGGGACGTTGTCATTGGGGCAATGAAGAGTTTTCGGACCAAGGGTTGACCTTGCCTTTGATCTTTAGTTTGTGAGTGTGTAGATCTTGGGCTCTGATTCCTATGAATCTGATCACCAGTCTTAGGCTCTGGTCTTTGATCTGGATGGCTTAACTTCGGCGTCTTTCTTTTAGTCAGAATAAAAAAATTAGGATCAAAGTGCAGACCATATTTATCGTTGAAATAGTCAAAGGTCAATGATCAGGATCAAAGATTTGTGACCGTGATCAAAATTCAGCAATCAGGTTTCAAACTGTCTGATCAAGAACTCATGAAATTTTGTAGTCATACCCAACTTTCAACACTCATGATCAAAGTTTAGTGGCCTGGATCAAAGGTGACTGATAAGGAACAAAGATAAGGATCACAGGTCCCCAGTCAAACACAAAGGTTAGAAACCTTTATACTTAGGTCCTGATTGCAGTCATGATTTGGATCTTGTGGACACAAAGGTTTTTCAGACTGGGTTGGTCCCCCAGAGTCCACAAAGGGCTACAATATGGTTAAGGCTAAATTTCAACATAATAGCAGTTATGCACTCTCTGCCCTTCTTGTTTGTTTTTGTTGTTGATGTCTGTGAATTATTTAATTTGAAATGTACAAAAATGCAGGGAAAAAAAATCCCCATTAAATAATGTTGAAGAAAGTACAAACAAGTGCCTGCAACTGCCTATGAATCCAGGTCCTCACCAAAATTTTAATGGGTCTTTCTTAGCATTTCTACCAACTTTCTTGAAAAATCGTCGCTAGGATTTTGAGCACTCCTCGGGACAAACAAACAGAAACAAACAGTATGCATGGAAAAGGTTAATACTTCCTCTGCGGAGGGATTGAGATCAAAACTTTGGTGGCTCCAGATGTAGCATGGTGGAGGTTAAGGGAAAACGATGACGAGAGCATCAGCCATGAGATTGCACACTGGCATCTACTACGCTTATCATCTCCAAAACTTTCAGTGCCCAACTTTTGGCAATTCCCAGTTTTTCTGTTTTATCTGAATTCACCCCCTCAAAAAAACTAGTCTTGTTTGATTGGGGAATTGAACCAACAGTCCTTTAGTCACAAGCCTGGTTCTCAAACCTCCAGGACACCAGTCTACATTTGCGTTTTGTTGTTGCTATTTTGCACTTCACCTCCCATCTGGGTTAAATTGGTTTCAACTGATTGTGGTTAAATTACACCTTTTCTTTTAATCGTCTGGGGTTTTTTGGGAATGGTGAAGTGTGGTTGATTCTCAGCTGCAGGTTGTAAAATCCCTCGAAC
Organism: Thalassophryne amazonica; assembly: GCF_902500255.1. Lineage (NCBI taxonomy): Eukaryota > Metazoa > Chordata > Actinopteri > Batrachoidiformes > Batrachoididae > Thalassophryne > Thalassophryne amazonica. Next base: position 19,432,607 of record NC_047125.1, on the reverse strand, counting down.
TGGTAAAACATTTTATACTGTGACCCAGAAAGCTTTTTAAACAATGACTTTGGCGTAAATCATGCCTGGAGCGCCGTTTGTGGGGGTGGTGGGAGGCCGCGATTCGTCCCGCCCAAACAATTTAAATCTGCTCATGGGAAATGAAGGCTCGGGCCCTTGAGTGCAACTTGATGTAAGACCTCGGTAACTTTAGCTTCATTTGTCTCTGTCTGGGAACCCAGCACGGTTTAACTTGGGTCACCAACCATAATATGGCAATCTTTTAATTTGACCCATTAATCCCCCGCAGAGGCTGCTGCTCCTGCTCAGAAACACCCCAAAAACATAGGATTTTCCGTTTCTGCCATTTTGCGTGGGAGTTCTGTTGCCGTTTCCTATCCAGTGAATTATCGTGGAAACGGTGGCGATAGGCTTGGCTCATGTCTCAGAAGTGATGGGCAAACTTTAATCGACATTCCCTCAAGATAAAATTTGCCAAGAGTGAAAACTCTGGCTTTCTGGTAATTTAGAGCTACTATAGTCCAACTTCTTCTTGATCGTTATCTCAAGATGAACATCTTGCCTCATGGAAACATCTTAGCTCGTTTCCAGGGTGACTATAAAAATAATTTATTTGTTTGATATTACAAAATGTAAGCAAGGCTGCTGATGTATGTTCAGTCTTTATGTTTTGGATCGCAGCCTCTGCTTATGTACACATAAGTCATCTCAACAGGGAATCTCAGAAGAGTTTATCCTTGTGGATTGCCATTTCACTTTGGTTCGATGAGTATAACACGGACACATCTTTCTTTTTCTGGGATTTCAAAATAGAATATTCCCACAGCATGAAGCTTTCTTACCTCTGCCAAGGAGGTTATTTGTTTGTGGCTGTGTGTTTGGGGTGAATACTGCTTCTGGTCATTAAACATTAATCTTTGATCCACATTCTTTCAATCCTGAACCTGAGTTCTTTGGTTTTCTACTCAGTATTATGCATTAGGTCAGTGATTAGGATCAAATATCAGGATCTGCTCCTTCATCCTGGTTCCTTTGATCCCAATTACAGGATCGAAGTAAGATAGACAGATAAATGGCAACAAAACAACCTCCTTGGCAAGGTTCAAAATCATTGATCAGTGATCCTGATCAAAGATAATTCATAAGTCACAAAGACATCAGAATTAAAGTAAAGCATCAAAGATGAATAATTGATGAAAGCTCAGGATGAAAGGATCAAAGATCAGGATGAAAGTTCAACAATCAGAATAAAAGGACAGGACCCATGATGAGTGATGAAAATGTAAAAGTCAGGATCAAAGATGGGTGATAATTAATCAGGATTAAAGACCATGTTCAGAAATCAGCACTCAACAAAAATGGTTAGGATCAAAGATGAGTGATCAAGATCACAGATCAGAATCAAAGTTCAGCACTCATAATATAAAGATGAACAGTCAAGCCTCTGAGTGTGTATTCGTGCTGTGCTTCACTGCAACCACGACACCTCGGAATTGCCTCGGGTCCTGGATGGCAACCACCCAGGCAGCCAACCGGTCCATTCCCACATCTCAATGCCATCTGTCTGCTGCAGCCAGGTGAAACGTGGGTGTCTCCTTGGCCAATTAAAAAAACAGGAAAACAAAATATCTGCAGACTTGTAAAGAGGAACTGTTGGACCTTGGTGGAAGTGTGAGCCCTAAATGGTAAATGGTAAATGGATTGCATTTATATAGCGCTTTTCCATCTTCATCTGATGCTCAAAGCGCTTTACATTAATGCCTCACATTCACCCCAATGTCAGGGTGCTGTCATACAAGGTGCTCACTACACACTGGGAGCAACTAGTGGATTAAGGACTTTGCCCAAGGGCCCTTAGTGATTTTCTGGTCACGCTGGGATTTGAACCAAGGATCCTCTGGTCTCAAGCCAAGCGCTTTACCACTTGACCATCACCTCCCCTAAGTTCACACTCAGCCCTTTGAGTGTTGATCCTTGTGTGAAATAACCACGATCTCTATCATTTTGTTTTCTGGCCTTCTCTTTTTTGCAAATCAGTGTTTAAATTGTGAGGAGGATCATTTCCTCAGGTGTTGGTTTCAAACCTCAAGTACATCCTTGATGCTGCAGTTTATTTCCTATTGTCATATGTGAGAAGGATTTTTTTTCTCAAAGCAAGTATCAGAAGTTTATGGATTAAAGGAAGGTTGGGGAGTAATGTTGGCATTCGCCAATGAAAAAATCTATACCTTCGCATGCCGAACCAACAGATCAAGAAGTGTGTCTTTGATAATTCTTTGAGTCAGTCAGCCTTTGCTACCAAAAAAACAAACCAAGCACTGGATGAGAAATTTTTTTTTGCGTGCTGTCAGGAGTGAATGTCAGACTCCAGGATTCTAGAACTGCTTCGCTGCACCAGTTGAGTTTTAAGACTTTGAACCTGGTCTTGTTAACTCTGGATCTTGTGGTTCCTCTCAGACTTAATTGATTGCAGTTATGTGGTTTTTGATTTGGTCTTTCATTGGGATGTGGATTTGAAGGCCACATAGATTTTATTGTCTTTGGAACATCTGGGTTGAATGCTTGATACCTTGTCAGTCACATCAAGGAGCACCAGTGAATTGGCACCAACTTTGTTGGCTTTTTTGTGTATGTGCGTGTGTGTGTGTCTGTATTTTTTCCCAGTGTTTGTTGAGCGTTATACTTTTACATAAGTTTAAAGAAGGCCTCAGTGTAAAGTGTGCCAAGAACTGTCCATCTTAGAGTTGTTTTTCTCAAAAACCAGAAGAATTGTCCCTCCAGGGGACACCTGGCTGGTTCCCCACCTCCGCCACGCAAATGTTCACTGCCAGATGTTATGAAAGCCTCTATTGAAGCTCCTATAGACCTTTTACTCTGCAACGCCATAAGGGAATTAAATGGCTGGGAACTCAATCCATTAGCCTTTGATGACCAGACGATCAGTTGATGTCAAAGAGTTTTCAGCAGTAACGTGTAACCTGACCACAGCACCAGGGCTTACAGTAATGCCGTTTTGTTGTGTCTGTGCACATTTGCAGGCAGCACCTCCCTGAATGCATGAAAATTTAAGGAACTGCCAATCAGCTTATTTTTAAAAAGTCAAGACTTTGATATTTCCAAAAGAAAATGTTGATATCTTCCTCCACAACCAATGTGGTCGATAAAAGCTGGAGTATTTCTGTAGTGTTTGACATTGTAACAGCGCATCAATGGATTGACGATTTCATCAGTGACAAAAGACGTAATGTCTTCAAGTGGCGTAATTGGAACAAGAGCCTTGTTTTTGGAGCACTTCGTAGAGTTTTGAAATATGAAAAAAATTTTTTATTGAAATTCCTGGTTTACCAAAAATTCAGAATTGTATTCATCTGTCCTGCTCCATTTTCTGATTAAAACACAAGACAAGCACCTCATTACAGGGACTTTTTTAATTAATCTGCCCACTTCATAAAGAGTCCTGATCTTATTTTATTTTGTTCTTTGGCACAAACTCGAAAATTGCTTGGAATAAGAGACTTATTCGGTGTTTTGTTGGGATTTCAAAACATTTATTTTGAAGCTGTGCTTACATATTATTGGCCATTTTCTAATCACTGGCGGCAGGTGGTACTGTACAATTAGCCAGGATGACATGTTTATTTCGTAACAATATGCAGAGCTAGCATGTTAATCAAAAACACATTGTTACTCGAAGCATTTAATGCTGTGTTAACTTTGTTCTATGTGCTTCTCTTTCTGTCATCTTGGTAATGTGACATTTACAACATTCAGTACTAGCATGCTAAGCTAAAACACAATGTTAATTGAAGCATTTAATGCTGCATTAACATGGTTCCAAGCATCTTCTTTTAATGTTATATTGGTAATATGGCATTAACAACACTCAGGTGCTAGCATGTTAAATCAAAAACACATTGTTACACCAAGCATTTAATGCTGTGTTAACATTGTTCCAAGTGTCTTCTCTTTCTGTCATCCTTGGTAATGTGACATTAACAACATTCAGTGCTAGCATGCTAAGCTAAAACACATTGTTAATTGAAGCATTTAATGCTGCATTAACAGGGTTCGAAGCATCTTCTTTTAATGTTATCTTGGTAATTAGGGCATTAACAACACTCAGTGCTAGCCATGTTAATTAAAACACATTGTTACACGAAGCATTTAACTGCTGCATTAACATGGTTCCAAGCATCTTCTTTTAATGTTATCTTGGTAATGTGACATTGACAACATTCAGTGCTAGCATGCTAAGCTAAAACATGTTGTAGCATCATGCTATGATGGAAATGCATTAGCATGTAGCACTGCATTAACTTTGTGCTGAGTATCTTCTCTTTTTATGATCTCGATGAGTTCTTTTTTCTTCCATTTCTCATTGAGAACACAGTGATATTGGGCATCTATTTTTTTCTTCTTTTTTTCTTTTTTTTTTTTTACATAAAATGGCTCACATTAACAGAAGATAGCAGAAGACAACATCTACTGTTGATAATGGAAAAGGCAAAGTTAGCTGTTTGTGGTTTCCATACCACTTAGAACTTTCCATGAACTGTTGATGTGGAAACACAGTTTGAAGAGTCTTTTACATACTACTTTCACCGAAGAGTTGGCTTACATCACACAATTGTGTTATTTACGTGGAAACTTGTCAGTATTTAAAGTTATTGTTATATCAACCATATTGTGTTTTGGGAGTGTTACAGGGAGGTGCACTGCCCACCCCACAGCCGCTTCCTAGACCGCCACTGGATCAAAAGAAGCAACAGAAAGGAAGGAGAAGTATTAAAAGTGAAATTAGAGTTGGTTTGAAATTGGTTTACAGTTTCCTTCCATGCTCCTATACAAACACACATGCACATACTCACAGATGTGTGAATTTGTGAAGCTGCAGCTGGCCCAGTGGCACATTTGAAGTAGCACGCCCGACCGAAGCTCATTTATTGATTGGCTAGTGCGCCAGACCTGAGGACTCTAGGGGCTCGAATCCCCTATTTCACTCCCCCACATCTAACACACACACATATACACTGTCCTATGCCTCCTCCCTCTTCTTCCCCAAGTTACTCTTGAGGAGGAAAGGGAGCAGGGCAGAGAGGAGACGGCAGGCAGAGAGGACACAGTGACCTGATCGACTCACTTTGACAGGGCATGGAGGGAAATCTCTCAGCTCGGAAGCTTTTGCTGACAGCTCTTCTGATCCTGGTAATATCTGTTTGAACTTTACCAAATCCTGCAGATTGAAAAGTGTTTGTTGCACATTCTGAAAGCAACCTGAAATAGAGATTTTTAAATGTAGAGAACCTACCTTTGAGCAGGAACCATCCTCATCTGGTGCAGTGCAATGTGTCATAAAAGGAGATTTGTTGCTCTTGTGGGAGACACAGCGCCTGCATCGTGCCATGTCGGCACCGTGGCGACAAAGTGTTCAGCAGATGTGCACAGATCAAATGTCTGGCCAACTGAAAAGGCCATCATCGTACGTGTATTGACATAGTCTGCAGAAAAGGAGGCACCAGAGTCAGGTTGCTCTCCCCTGCTGAGGAGATTTCCATATTGTGTTTGTATTGTTGTTGACAGGTGATTCTGTGGAACCTGTCCTGTCAGATCAGCCTATCATGTTTAGTGTAGGTTAGCGTTTAATCGCCTGCCTTGTTTCCTTGTTTTTGTTGATGTCGGACCACGGGACGGGTGAGAGCCAAAGGGCCCTCTAAATCTGTACGTGTTAACAGTTTTTCCTCATAGCTCAGATAATAAAACTGTCTAAAATATACAAAGGCGGACGTCAGCGTCAAACAGCAGAGGGCCTGAAGTGAGGTGCGTCCTGATGTGATAGGGGTGCCTGAAGCCGGCCAGTGCAAATAAAAGTTGGAAGGCGCCACAGGGGGAGAGACAGGAGGTGTAGTGATGGAGAGTTAGGAAGCTTCCCAAGTTGTTATCTGAGCCTTCTGATTGTTGTTTTCAAATCCCAACTGGACCGGCGTCCGACGAGTGGAGCCGCGTGCGTTTCGGCGCATTGAGAACAATAGGGGACGGCGGGCCAAGCAACCTCCTCGTCTCCATCCCTCATCCTTCATCTCTTTCCCCTCCTCTTTCTTCACTATCCCTCCCTCGGTTCGTTTCGCCTCCAGCTCTCTTGGCTTTGCAGCACGGCCCCTAACTGTAATTGAGTGAAAAATTCACTGATTGCTTTTCAAAGCGGAATGAAAGTGGTGCGCTAACTGGCTGCCCAGAGCGCTGCCTGTGTTTATTTACAGTGGATCTAAACATTGGAATAGTTTGGCCGGCACATAAAGTACCATCACTGTCGATATGTTTTGGCCATGCCTCTTCAATTGGCCATTTAGGTCTTGCCTTTTGCCTCTAAGCAATCCTCAATGCCCTCAGTTTTGGCGGCCATTTATATCAGATTCTATATACTTTTAATAATTTGGACCCCCAAAAAGTCAATTCATTCAGAATGCAAAGAAAAAAGTAAGTCCAACACCAGCCCTGAGGCCGATTGGGTGCTGATACTTGTCCCTGGAATCACAGCATGGAGTGGATGAGAGTCTATGACCTCCCCTGGGTGGGACACCAGGCCATCGCACGTTACTTCCCCAGCCAAAGCCAACAATTGGATGGACTGGGACAGTGCAGATGGACTGTCTTGTCCAAGAACACAGAAGGGTGGTGTGATTAGGAATGGACTCTAGCTCTACATATAGGTTCACCCAGCTGTTGTCCCATTGAGCTCCCTGCTCTTCTGCTCAGTGTGTACCAAAAGGTTTACCGCAAAAATCCTGACTATCTCTACATGATTCATGGTCAAAATCAAGTGTCACCACCTGGAGATCATTTTCCCACATCTCTGTGCTGCAAACCACAAATGATTAGTCAAGTATGGCATTTCCTAGCTCTTCATTGGCTGGGCCACACCTCACTTAGTTAATTAGCAGTGGGTGCAGCAGGTCCTATTGAGGAACCTAGCTGCTGGAGAAGTCCAGAGGGACACCCACATTTCACCTGGATGCAGTGGATAGATGGTTACCACTGAGAAGTTGGAATGGTTTGGTTGTGTCTCAGCGTGGTTGCTGGTCTGGGACCTTGAACAGTTCCGTAGTGTAGCGGATGTGGATGTGGATGTGGATGTGGTGAGGTGCGGCTTCAGTGCTTTCCTCCAAGATTTGACTTGATTTTTCTGTCACCAGCCTGAACTGACTGCTGAACCCTAACTTCAGCCCAACACCTAAGAAACTCATAAATAAATTCAGGCAATGGTACACTGAGTCCGATACCCCTCCAAGACCAGTCCTTTGTCAGCTCTTTGGACATAAATCTTTAAGAGCAGGTGCTACACATAAAACGTCATGGTAAGTTGACTTCTTGTGGCTCACCTTTCACTCTTAATCTGCAGGCTATTGAATTGGAAGTCCTGCTAGATGTGCAAACCTGGTTTCACTGCAGAGGTTATACAAAGGTTCGGCGGTGGCGGTGGCGGTGGCGGCAGGCTGTCTGAAGCACATAATAGCGTTTACTTCAGTCATTTCTGCAATTTTAAAATGTCCCTGCGTGGCTCGGCAGCATACAGAGAGGCTGCCTGTGTCTTCAAGTTATTGCGAGAAAGCCATCTGTTCCTTTTCATGGCTTCCAATGACAGATTATTTCCCGAAAGTACTGCTTGCTCCGCTGTGTTGTGCCGCCTTCCCTTGCCATAAGGAGGTGGATGAATCGGTACAGTGTTCACCCCAGTATCCTGAGTTATGAAATCAAAACCTTCCTAGCTTTACTTAGATCGCTTTTGATTGATTCAACGAGCTGAGCTGTGTTTCTAGATAGCACCAGCAATCTGTTTTCCTACAAAGTAGATATTGACCTGGTATTCACTCAGCACGGGTCCTCGACTTCACTCTGTGTAGTGAGAAAAGCCAAGAGTGGAAACATGCACAGCACCAGATGATCCGCGTACTGGTGCCAGCCTCACAAATAAACATCTTTCGGACAACTACAAGAAAAATGTGAATGTGAGAGTGAAGAGAACAGGAGAAAGTGAGGTGCTTCTTTATTATTCTGGCTGTCATTCTGCATTGGAGATGCTCATTGTCCTTCCAGTCACAAAATTCATCTTCCCACAATATTGATTTTGGCTCTCGTGCTCATATCCCTGCTGCTGTTGCCAAATACAGCATGATGTAATTAAGAGAGTGAGGCCTGAAGCTTAAGCTCACTAATATTTCAGAATCAAAAGGATAACTCAGACATTTCAAGTATGTAAAGGGCAAAAGTCAAGAGCTTTTCATTGCTTCCCTTTGCCATCTCTCTCTCATCCTGACGCAGCCACTTCTGTTCCATTTTCAACACTTTATGTTGGCTTTGTTGCATACTTTCGAAGAGCCATTGAAGCTTTGATTGGATCCAGACACGGGTCTTGTAAGAGTCAAGATATACCAGCATAAAGATGGCACTGGCTGCTGTGCCCAAACGTAAATGTGGACCATCACACTTCCATGTACAAGAACTCTCGGGTTTTGTTCAGACTGTCAGTTCACATCGAATTTGTTGCATGTCTTATTAAAATCTGATCTCACTAATTGAATGTCCACATCATACATAGTGGAGTGACTAGATTTGATCTCTGTGTCCGTGTGGCGATTCTCATTTTCCAACTGATCTACATTAGTTGCTATAGTATTGGCATAGCATTGGCATGGGAGCTCTGCCGATCACAGTCACTATAGACCGCTCTTTACGTGGCGCCAAAGGTCACAAACATAACAAAACAGACCCGCAATCCAATAAAGGCTTTCAAAACAGATTTGCGAAAATGTGATTTAAATCGTATTTCAAACCACCTATAGATTTAAAAAAAATTTTATTTCATTCCATTTTTGACTGTTAAGACTTGCAACATGGGCTCAGATTCAAATCGGATATACACATGAATCGTATTTTTATTGGCTATCTGAACAAAACCTACAAGTTCAGTTGAAAGCACCTTAACTTTAAGCTTCTTGACATCTCATCACTCATCCAAATAGCTTTTTCAGTGTGAAGGAGCGGTAGCCTCAATGATACCCTTCAGAGTGAGTCTTTGTCAACAATGGAGACAAGGCTAATGTTGCCCTGGAGAGTCATTAAGGTCAACGTGCCCCCAAGAGGATTATCGGCTGTGCTTCCCTCGATGGAAATGTGAAGTATCCTTAATCTTCCTGGGAAGGCATGAAAAGAAAACATTGTATGTTGCAGAAAGATGGTGTCTGATGGCACTTTGACACCTAGGGTCTGATTTATATGTGTCAATGGGAGTGTTGGTCTTAAAATGAGGTGTAGTCAGAAACAGTGTCCTCCATTCAGGTACACTACTTGTGTACATTCTGCTTGCACACAGTGTGAAACTGACAGTTCAGACCGTGTCTCTTTTCTGGTGTAGAGCTCACGGACGGCTCGATCGGAGGAGGACAGAGACACGCTTTGGGACGCCTGGGGATCATGGAGTGAATGCTCGCGTACCTGTGGAGGAGGAGCCTCCTACTCCCTCCGACGATGCCTCAGTTCCAAGTAAGGCTCTGTTCTCTGTCGCTGTTTACGCTCAACTCTGCTTTTATACTTTTATACTTTTATTAGGTCCATATCGAACTAACTTTGAACTTTAAAAGGGCAGGAAATTTTGGTAGTGAAACTGGATGAAGATGAGCGACATATGGCATGTTTACGAATTAGACAGTTGGAATTAAACATGAAAGAAAGGTTCTGTTTGGTTTGGAACAGACATTAACCAGTAAAGAAAAGACTGACTGACATGGTGCATTTGACTCATCATGGGCTCTCGTCGTAGCCTTTTCCAGAAAATTATTTTCTTCTTAAAGGTGAATCATGCACTCAGACAAGATTGCACACAATTTTTTCCACCACTGTAAGTTGTGCCTGTCAAGAGAAATGGTTGTTCTTCTGCTCTCCCCTCCGTACGGCAAAAACTTTTGCGTACTAAAACTCAAGAACCGTAAAACTCTCAAAATCAAAAATTTATACATTAATACTTGGAGGTCAAAGTTCTGCCTGCTGAAAAAATCATGCATTTCTGACATTTGTAAATGCCTTAAAAAACAAAAAAAAGTTTTGAGTTTCAAGTAGGAAATGTGCAGAAGCCCATAAATGCTCACATTGCTCACTAGACGGCGACAAATGCTGCTCAAATATGCATCAAGGTCTTGGCTGTTAAGATGAGTTGTGTTCCTCGCCCTTATGGGGAACTTACTTGTGTTTAAATATGCGTAAGATAGGTCTTTAATTTTCACTCTTCATTCTTTATGACAGTTTCAATCCCAATTCATTAAAATTCACAATCAGTTGCTTCTTCTTAATGGTAAAATTTCTAACCATCTAACCAAGTAGAAGTATCTCCAATGAAAGCTGTAACGGCTCAAAATGTGGTTCGTATGTGACATTTAAATAACCCAGCTGAGATCATCTACCCACGCTGATCCTAAAACTGTCTTGACGGCCATATGAGTCTAATCTCGAAGTGATCAAAAACATCAGGGATCTGACTTTGAGCAATTTTCTTCACAAATCAGAGAACAACAATCAGCGTGCCTTAGAAAAAAGTGCACGTCACTTTTAATAAGCTTTTTTTTGTTGCAGACGTTGGGCTCCGGCGGCACTTTTGTAGATTCCGCTGCTCATGGGCATCAGTCCTGGAGCGTCCTGATCTTACGCTTCGGATCATCGTCCTTTCATCCTCATGTCAAATTCAAACTAAACCAGCAGCGCTTTGAGAGCTCAGCTTTATCGTGGCATAAAGTGGCCAATTACAAATGGATTTGGAGAGAAGAAGAAGAGAAGAAGGAAGAAGAGAAAGACGGGGGAATGAGCGCGAGTGTGTTTTTAATAGAAAATGTTGTCACATTTATAGACTGGGAAATAACTTTGGGAGTGACTTCGCTGCATTCCTTCATTTTACAGTTCCCAGTAAATATTGCTGTCTCTCACTGAAGGTAGTTGGTGAGCTTTGCTGCAAAGGTCAATTCTGTCTTGCAGTTGGAGTCTTCATAAGGAGCTGCGGCGCTGACAGGAGCAGTGACATCACAAAGCAATGCGCCCTCGCCAAAGACGCGCTGACAGAACATCGAAGATCAGAGCCGAGGTCACTGCCGGGACGCACTGTAAGGTGCTTGTAGCATGCCATACCCATGAATCTGTCCACGGTGAGAATGGGTAGCCAAGAAGCAAGGCCCACTTGTGTCAAAACCTCAGTCTCAAAGTGCCAGACCCCCCCTGAGCTGCACTGTAAACACTGAGGTCAATGGCTTTTTGAGGAATTCTTTTCAAGATACCAGCAGCGGACATTTCTCTCTGCTTGCCCAGAATTTTATTTTTTTTTTTGGTCAGGAAAACCTCAGAGCACTACTGGCTGTAAAGTCTATTGACATGTTAAGAGGTGTTTTTGGTTTTGGGCTCCATGCAGGATGTTGGCAGTGCACAGAAGCGTACACGTGTATTTGAGTTCAGGCCTGCCTGTTGACAAACTTGTGTGTCCTTTGGCGGTAGCTGTAATGTATAGGGCTCTTGAGCAAATGTCAGGACCCTCGGTGCTGCCTCGCCCTGCATTTGCGTGGGAATGAAGGAGCGGTAGCCTGGCCCCGGGTGGCAGATCAAACAGCATCATTAAAAAGCACAGCACAAGGCCCCTTGTGTGTGTTCGTGAGTGTGTGTGTGTGTCTCTTTGGAAAGGGTGGCTGGAAACCAGCCCGCAACACCCTCCAAACAAATACCACAGCTCTGCAACTCTCTAAATGCACGGGCACTTAGGACCTGCAATTTCCAATTCTGCTGCTTAAGAAACACAGAAGCATTGCAAACCCCCCCCACCACCCCCCCACCCTCCAGAAAATAATGGAACATGCAAAATAAATTCGAAACTCAAGTTGCCTGTGCTCATTAGTTCCACCCATATGAAAGACTTTATCAGAAGTTCCATTTTTAACAGCGGCATAGCTGGTTTGAAGCACGTGTGAACATATGGATTGTGGGATTGGGTGTCATGGCAAGAGCAAGTGCTCCTTTGTTATTATGAGACATATGGATTTTTTTTTTCTTTAAGAAAGGCCAGTTATGACGTTATTATGACTTCGAAGAATATTCCACTGCTTGGTGTGTTGGTGAGCTGTGATACTAACAGGTTCATTAAGGTTGCCCAGATGTCCTTCTCCCCCTAGTTGGATCCTCAGAGTCCTGAAAGTCCAAAGGTAACCCCAGGTCACATGAGCTCAAATGCATGGGTTTCATTCCCCTTTGAGATCCACTCCCTATTCTACATCCACAGAAAATCTCCAACATAAGGCGTCTAGGAGGCATCTTGAATAGATGCCTGAACCAACAACTCATTCGAACATTGGTTTTGATCTGAGAAATAATTTAATCTGTTGGCATGGCTTCTGACCCCTCAGGGTAAATTATGTCTGGTTTTTATTTGTGGTCTCATTCTTTTTATCATGACCAAAGTTCATGACCACAGAGGAGAAAGAAGAAATAGAATTAAGTCCTACATAGGGCCTGAGGCCCATTGGTGTTGGGGTTACGCCCGGATACTGTACTGTATAGCTTGTTAAGGTCTATGACTCCCCATGGATGGAATCCCAGTCCATCCATCCATCCATTCATCCATCTTCTACCGCTTAGTCCAGTTGAGGGTCGCAGGGGGCTGGAGCCCATCCCAGCAGTCATAGGGCGTGAGGCGGGGTACACCCAGGACAGGACGCTAGTCTGTTGCAGGGCCACAAACAGACAAACAAACACAGACACACCCACACCTAAGGACAATTTAAAGATTCCAATCTACCTAACCTGCATGTCTTTGGATGTGGGAGGAAAGCGGAGCACCCGGAGGAAACCCACGCAGACACGGGGAGAACATGCAAACTCCACACAGAAAGACCACGGGAATTGAACCCACGACCTTCTCGCTGTGAGGCGACAGTGCTAACCACTAAGACACCATGCTGCCGGGATCCCAGTCCATCACAACATAATTCCCCAGTCAAATTTTAAGTTTAATTTATTTCATTTATATAGCGCCATATCACAACAAAGTTGCCTCAAGGTTCTTCATGCAAGGTATAAACTTACCAACCCCTAGAGCAAGCACACAGGCGACAGTGGTAAGGAAAAACTCCCTCTGATGATTTGAGGAAGAAACCTCAAGCAGAGCAGATTCAAAGGGGTGGCTTTTGGTGGTGCTCTTGGGCCATGCTACCGACAAAATTTACAAAAATGAATATACAGGAAATTTTGTTATCTATTTATACCTAGGTGGACTGGGATGATGCAGAAGAAGTGTCTTGTTCAAGGCCACAGACAGGAAGCAATACTCTGTCATACAGGAGGATTGGAGCATAAATTGGTTAATTGAGGGCTGAGCTTCTGTTTCTTTCAAATCAAAGCATACATTACTGCTGATACTGCCCTAATTCTCTTGTTGGCTCATTTATCTGGCTTGTAAACAAGATTTAAAGCTGTATGATGGGCAGTAATTTGCTCCCAGTCTGGATCGAGCAATTCATTGTTTTCCAACATAGTACCAAGGCATCAGTTTTGGATATGCTGCTTTACATTTGGCCAGCATTATCATTGCCCCCTTGTGCCCACCACAAGGGGGCACTCTCCAACCTGAAATTTCGTCCAGTTAAATTACAAACAAAATTGGTGACAAAACACATCCTTGATGAAGTCCAACAACTATGGACAAAATGTGTACAGTGCTGATAAAACGATCCCGAAAGGAGGCAGGCAACCCATATAGTTATGTGACCAGAGAGTTGCAGGTTCAATCCCAGAAATATGTCGGCAGCTCTCTCGGTCTTAATACTGGTACGTGTATGCCTGGGCACAATTGCCACTGAAAATGCTGGGGATGAAGTGAGGTTTTTGTGCACAGCCATCGTGAACGTACGACAGAACAGCGGTGCCACACAGTGCCGACGGTCTATCCCAGAGCAATGTACGTCCATGTATTCGTCAAGTGAAACCCAACTCCAAGCCTCTTTGAATCAAAGCCTCAACTAAATGAGCAAGTTCTTCTGAACGACCTGCCACAGAGAATCAAGAAAGCAATGGATTTTCTAATTATCCTGCCCTGTAATTGAATATATGATTTTTTTTTTTGTTTTTTAAAGAGACTTTTGCAGTACTTTTGCTGTTGCAATAACTTTCTCATGGCTTGTAAGGATGGTTTTACCATCTGTGGGGTCACTGATTTGCAGCAACAAGCAGTGACATTAAATGATTGTGGCACTTTGGAATTTCCCCAAAGGCATGTCACAGCTGTGCGTAAAGACCGCATTTAAAGGCCATTAAAAGTGAGTTTTCTTCAATGCAATCAGTTATCTAATTAATTTGGTGCCTGGTACAGTGATTATGTCTCATGCTGTACAGTATAACGGACCACCCTGTGTGCGAGCTATGCAGTGCCACAAAAACAAGAAAAAAGTGCCAGCCATCAAAATATCCTGTCAAACAGTGTTAAAAAAAGTAGAATGCCTGGATCAAATTAAAGATTTAGTCAGTTGTGCCACTTCCTGTCCCAATAAAATATTTCCTTAAAAAATGGATCCATGACTGGTGACCGGACCCTTTGTTCTTGGTTGAATTAGTCAATTTTGTCACCTCTTGGATGACGTGTGGAAGAGTTTGTATTATGTGCAGGTTTTGGTGGACTTGGAGGCATGAAAACACAAGTTGTCCTTGCGGAAAGGACAGCAATGGCATTTTGTTTTCCTCATCTTTGTGATACATTTGTCATTGTTATCATTGTTGCTTCCAGTTCATGCCCATCTTGGTGTCAAAATCCAACTCCTAGGTATCAGATCTCGTAGGAGGTTGGCTGTTGGCTGAGGACCCTTTTTGCCCAGAGCCTGCTATGGTAACCATGAAGGCCCAACAAGAACCCTGATCACGAGACAAAGTCCTCAACGGCTGATCAGGTGGCTGTGAAGGTGGATGAAGTCTGCAGGCAGGCTAAGAATGTGTAAGGAATGTGTGTTTTTCGTCATGCAAAAACATTCCCACGTGAAACAAACCCATGAACAAGTGTCTTGAGATCAACCCTGGATGTAGATTTTCTCTGCGTCCACCATCCCATCCAGGAATCGACCAAGAGATGATCTTCGTCTCTACCGAGGAATTGCCACGACGCCACCCATCTGCAGGAAATAAAGTTCATCACAGATCTGGAAGAGTAAAAGTTTGCCAGCCAAAACATCAGACCATGAAGATGTGCTGAGTTGGAAAGTCTAAATTTGTTTCCCCAAATCACCACTAGATGACACAAAATCCAACATGCTTGGACTTTAAAGTGAAACTGCTTCTTCAGTAATCCAAGTGTTGCCCATTGGAATCTTTGAATTGTTGTTGATAAGCAAAAAAGCCACGAATCATCCCATCAGCACCAGTGGAGTTGGATCAGCGGCGGAGGACAGCGGAATGGTCTTTCCAAGCATTTTCATTCTTAACCTTATGCTGAGACAGGCTGTCTTGATTCCTTTGTGATGCCACAGAGAGAAATTGCAGAATCCCAAGTTTCTCTAGTCACAGCCACAGAAGCATATGACTCGTTCAGAGTTGCAGTGGTCCTCTTGGTGGCTTCCCTCACAAGTCTCCTTCTTGTGCAGTCACTCAGTTTTTAAGAACTGCTGAATCCAGACATATTTAACATACAATACAACCACAGACTTTCTATTTCAAATGTGAAATATATTCAGTGACTTGGAAATGTCTATCTCTGTCAAAGTGGCTGCAAAAGTGATGATTTCTATTCAAAACAATCATATTTAGGTTGTTCACTTACTTTTGGGCTCTGAAAATGGCACTATGGATACAAATGTCGGTGATATTTTTGTTAAAACCTTGAATTATAGCTGAAAGTCTTCACTGCAGGAACAACTTGATAGTTTCATTTCAGCTTCATTGTGGTGGTACACAAGGACAAGAAAAAAGACAAAGATTGAAATACTTATGGACCAGACCTTATGTGTTTCAGGAGTTTTCATCTACCTCATGGTGACACCATGATGATTCCCAAGTCCAGATCCTGCTTCTGGATCACCTTCACTTTATAGCTTCCCAAGTCGAGAGGAAATGAAAGGGAGTATTTTTGTTCATTTAAAGTCTTTTTTAATGTCTCTGCGTGTATATTGCTCATCCTGGTGATGTTTTTTTCTTCACCTCAACACTGATCCAGATCTGTGTTCCCCGTCTCTCCATTCGTTTCGCCTTTTGAAATCGTCTTGTTTGGGTTTGAGGCACATGATTGGCTGTTTGGCTTGGCAGATAGAAGCGTCTGGTTTCAGCGGCACACGGTCTAATGTTCTTCCCATGCCACGCGCTCCACACCCCACTCCTCCTGCTCCCTGAAACAACATTGTAAAAATCCTTAAACCCTCGTTCATTCATGAGCCCAAACTCTGCAACTGTTGCTTCTAATCACGAGTTCCCATTTTGCTAAGGACAGATGACACTGGAATTCCTCTTATGTTACCAAACTCACGGCTCCTCTTTGATTAGTTTCCGCTGGGGTCTCGGATAATTGGCCTATCACAGTCAGAATCACTGGTTTATCATCACTCTGCATCAAAGCACAAAAGGAATCCTAATTTTCAATAAGTGGTTCTTTGGGCAGATACGCTGCAGACTGTCAGGCAGAGCGCAATGGTCCAAACTGCTCCAATCTGTTCACCAGACACCGTTATAGAGCCAAAAAAGGCAGTACTCTAATTTTCCAGGTTCATCCTATTTTTGTACCTTTCAGCGGTAGCCTACGCTCATATTTACCCACAATCACGTTGTGTGATTTGGCAGTTGGAACTTTACGAACAAACCGCTAAGCTCTTGGTTGTGGGTTGCCACATCATCACAGTGGGATTTTACTCATTGTGTGGCAATATATAAAAAAAAATAGTCGAGCATTGACGGTTGAGACTCCAGCTGCCTTGCTTGCCCTGGCAGGTGGCAGCTGTGCGCTGGCGGTTTGCTGTATCGTTCACGTCATAGCCAGTTCACCCACATGTTCATTGTTTTTCTCTTCCAGGACCTGCGATGGGCAGAATATTAAATATCGTACGTGCAGTAATGTGGTAAGTTTAGCAAACTCACCTTTATTTAATAATGTCAAAGCATGTTTCAAGTGGTTTTACTGCCTTCTGTGAGCCTGGATGCTAATCTTAGCAATTCTCCCCTATAACATAATTTATAGCAGTCTATTAGACATTATGGAGAAATGGCTATTTCTATGTATGTTGCCTTAAAAGTATCAAAGTCTTCAGATAGTTAGTGAATTTCTGAATCTTCTGGAGCGCTCCCCTCTTGACACCAGGCATTATTGCCGTGATACGGCATGTTAGCCTACTGACGGGCTGTTTTCCGGAAAACATACCGCAGATAAGGACAGTTTGCACAGTCACATGTTAGCGGTTTGCATTAGCCTATAGCCTTGCTGACTTACTTACATGTTAACCCTGTTCCAAATTGTTTACATCAACTGCGTCGAAAATCAGACACTATTTCTTCACATCAACCACTTACCGTTACTGCATACCCTTCAACATGTGTACATGCTACACGAACTGTGGTTAGCATTTTCCATAATGTTCTCGGCCAATAGTCAGAAGCACAATTTCAACGTAACACAGTCCGTTTTAAACCGTGGTACGATTAAAAATGTAGATGCCCTCTCTTCTTTTAGATTTTCAGAGAGGGATTTTCTTTTTTTTGTCCCAGAGTCAAATGTTCTCTGTGATTTAGCAGAAATCTGCTAACATTTTTATGCTGATGTGGTACATTTGTACGACAGAGTTTTAGGGCCACATTGAATTTATTTATTTATTTATTTTGGACTTCGAGAATAAAGTCGTAATATTACGAGAAAAAAGTCATAATCTTACGAGAAAAAAGTCGTAAATGACGAGAATAAAGTCATAATATTATGAGAAAAACATTGAAATATTATATTATGACTTTATTCTCGTAGAATTAGGACTTTATTCTTGTAAAATTACGACTTTTTTCTTGTAATATTACGACTTTATTCTTGAAGTCTTAAAATTACAACTTTATTCTCGTAATATTACGACTTTATTCTAGAAGTAAAAAAAAAAAAAAATCAATGTGGCCCTAAAACGCCGTACATTTGACAAATGACAGACCACTTAAAGAAAAATGCTAACCGCAGTTTGTGTAGCATACGTCTTCACATAACAAAAATGATGCAGTTGACACTAACGGTTAGTAGTTGACACTAATGGCATTAATGCTAACAATTAGAGATAGGGTTTGTGCCAACCGCTATTAGCAAAGCCACATAGTGTATGCCAGCGCCATTTACATTTTGTACAGCATTGCTTGTCAGTGGTCTAACACAACACATCAAAGTAACTGTCTGGATCCAGAAATCCGTTAAGTCCAGGAAGCGTTTGCCCTCTATTTCTCCCAGAGACAAGCCAAATGGGGATGTCTCAAAAACCAAGTAGGAGTCCAGATATGGACCTCTGTTGCATATTTCAGAAAAGTCTAAAACAAGCTGTTTCGGTCCTAAATTTCAACATGCACAATCATAGAATTGTGGAACTTTCAAGATGTTGAACGTAAAATCCCAACAGTATGTCACAGTAAAGGAATGATTCAACAACATTTTCACAAGTCCCCTCATCCTGCATGTGTTTCAAAACCTTTTGAAGTATTTTTATGTCCGATTTGTCCTCAGGATTGCCCTTCAGATGCCGGTGACTTCCGTGACCAGCAGTGTTCAGCTCATGCTGACGTGAGGTACCAGGGTCAATACCATGAGTGGCTGCCACTGTACAATGACCCGGACAATCCCTGTGCCCTCAAGTGTAAAGCCAAGGGCTCGGGCCTTGTGGTGGAGCTGGCACCCAAGGTTCTAGACGGCACACGTTGCTACACTGAGTCCTTGGACATGTGTATTAGTGGAGTCTGCCAGGTAGGAGAAATACTATGTGTGTTATTTTCAGATGTTGGGGAGTTTATTGAAATTTAACTGTTATAATTCATGAAGACAAAGAAGGAAGCCAAATCTTATAGACATGTATTTAAAAAAGAAAATTGCAGGAAGAGTATAATGAATTATGCCAATTAGTAACACACCAATGAAGTAGGGTGATTTAAATGAACTTTTATCAAGTAATATTTAAACTTGTTAACTTACTTGGTACATAGTTCATTCATTTTAGTCTTACCAATTGCTATAATTAGCAATGCTTGAATTAGGGTGATTTAAATCAGCAAGTTATACTTGTGCCAACTTATTAACTTAATTTTTGGATCAACTTAATGAATCTTTAGCAATTCCATTAGGTTTTCTCTTTTTCAGGGGCAATATTGTTCCTAGGTTTTCTGCAGTTTGTGGACTTTTTTTGCACAGTTTTTGCTGTTTATACATGATGGTGCGATGCTGACAGAGCTTGTTTGACTTACTGGCCGTTTTGGACAAACTGTGAACTGTGGTTAACGCTAATGGTTGACACAGAGTCCAGCATAAATATGACAATATAATTTCTGGAAACTTTTATCATTGGATTCTGTGAAAAGACTCCCATAAATGAGTGCACCATTTTAAAAGTGGCTCTGGTAAGCAACACCCATTGCCAAACCTTTGGATTTTAAAGCGTTATTTTTTTTATTTTATTTTCCAAAGTTGAAAATATGTTTGTATAAATCTTAACTTGTGCTTGTCTTTATAATGCCCTGGGGAGGATAAAAAAAAAATTGTACAAAACACAACTACAAATAATACAGGTGTTACACAGAGTCTACGAATCTCCAGCAACTTCTAAAAATGTTAATAACTTGTCTTGTCTTAGCATGCATGTCTGTTAATCAAGTGTCATGTTAATGCCCCAGGTGGAGTTTGTTCACAAAATTTAGGACATGTCTTTGATTAATGTCAAAGGTGTTTGTAGCAATCCACAAATTTGTCTTAAATTTCCCCCAGTTGATGATAGATGTTTCAAAGTTGTCTGTACAAATTATTCTTGTCATGTTTTACATTCCCGAACTTTTAAATCAACATCGGTAACCAATGGCAAACCATCCTGCTGTGGCTCACCTTTGAGGTAACAAAATTGTCCAAAATGACGGTGAATTAGCTCTGTAAGGGAAACCAATTTTAGTAAATTACCAGCTATTCTAAAAACTAATCAATATAGTTCATTAAGACAGTACTGGCTAGTGCTTGTCCATTGTGAAAGCTATTAGCTGGGTAGCAAGTGCGCCAGTTAGCATGCTAGTATAGTTCAGTCACTACAAATGGCTGTCCATGCTAGCTTAGATACTCAAAATGTAACTGGCTCAAATAGTAGCCTATGAAGCTTGTTTACAAACAGATAATGTATTCTATTAATATGTGCTAAATGGTTCCAGACTAATGACACATAATTAACTCCAGAATGACAAAACATTAGCCACGGTGGCTCACAACATCAGTAAGCTGCTAGGCGCTTCCAATTTGCTTGATGGTATGGACAAAATTGGTGATCTTTCATGTGATCTGTCTTTTGTACTTTAATACCAGAGGAAGGATTTGTTTTCTTTGGTATCATGGATTAGGAGCTAATTCTTGATTGAAAGACACATTGATCATGCAAACGGCAAAACCCAACGTAATCATGGCTGACCCAAAATGCTGAAGTTGAGAAAGACCTGTTACTTTCTCATCGTGGCGACCCCAACTCTAAAAACATAGTACGTACCGATACAGTCCTATCACTTTGATTGCTGCATCTACTCATTCACATCTGCAGAATTAAAACATAGTGCTTAATTTCAGTGACTTGACATCTGCTTTATAAATGAATACCTGATGAGAATATTTGTTCAGATCTGGATTCGGACTGACACTCCAGGAAATAATTTACAATGCATTTTTCCCCGGTTGAGTGGAATTGCGTCCCAAAGCGAGGATTTTTACCACACTTAGGGTGCTTAGAATCACACTGTGGTTGTGGTTTTGTCTTACTGACTGATCTTATGAAAACTCTCGGTGCAACAACTGTGGATGGTTCTCGAAAATGTTGAATAGAAAATGGCACGTATGGCTCTAGAAGCCTTCTTGAGATTGTTTTTTCCTGCTCTTAAAAGCAAGAAGGCACTGATTGTTCAGGTTGGTCCTTAACGACACCCAAGATAACCCCATTTAAGTATGAATTATGCCAATTAGTCATTCAGAATATTTGGCAAGTCATGCCTTCAATTTCCCAAACCTTCTAACATTTTCCATGCTGTTTGAAGAGGCATTCATCTTGATGTATACTGGTGACTAACTCAACATTTGACAGTATGGATAAAATCTGAATTAAATCTCTTGAAACTATTATTTTTAAATAATGTTTGACATTCTAGCTGTCTTAAAAGCCAAGGTGTATCATTGTGGATCTTCTAGAAAACGTGGTTGTACAAATGCACGTTGCTGTATTTTGCCAGATTGTAGGCTGTGACCATGAGTTAGGGAGCACAGCAAAGGAGGACAACTGCGGTGTGTGCAGTGGCGATGGCTCATCGTGCAGGCTGGTGCGAGGACACTACAAATCCCAGCATGCTTCAGGAAAAAGTAAAGTACTTTCATAACTAGCCGAAGCTTTAACTTGAGCGGTAACCATTGAATGTTTGGGTTGTATCTCTTATGATCACATTGCCGGCTGGTCATTGTGTATTTTTTTCCGTCCTTTCAAGCTGAGGACACAGTTGTCACCATCCCCTACAAGAGTCGTCACGTACGCCTGGTTCTGAAAGGTCCGGATCACTTGTGTAAGTCCTGGTAGGTGCAGGGTGCACTTCCATTCTAAACAACTGAGCATGAGTTGAATATTTGCAGTTTGATTGCCAAATATTGCACATAAACACATGTTCCACATCTTATGTATTGCTATCAAGACAGTGTCTGATTCTACCCAACTCCCAACCAACCCATAAAAGAGGGGGACCATGGGTAAGACTGGCATTACTTGGGTAGGAAGAATGCCCACCCTTCTCAAAGTTACCAAGCTTTGGCTCAGGATAATTCATTACGGCCTCCCTTCTGTAAAGAGGTCTAGACTGGTTTTAAACGTAGCCCACTGGTGGGATTATTTCTTCTTTTTGCTCTCGGTCCGAAGAGGCAAACAACTTCCAGCAAACATAGTTGATGTCAAACAACTGCCATCAAAATCTCCACTGCGTGAAACTGATAGCAAATGTTCCAACTCTGTCTGTACATGTCCTTCGCTATATTGTGTACAGGTCATTTACTGAGCACTTTGCTTTCTGAGCAGTCGCACGTTTCATTAAATATTTCCTCACTTTTAGCACTTAAA
This sequence comes from Thalassophryne amazonica, assembly GCF_902500255.1. Taxonomy (NCBI): domain Eukaryota; kingdom Metazoa; phylum Chordata; class Actinopteri; order Batrachoidiformes; family Batrachoididae; genus Thalassophryne; species Thalassophryne amazonica. Next base: position 19,410,273 of record NC_047125.1, on the reverse strand, counting down.
TTGCAACCATCTGTAAGCAGATGATGATTGCTGCTGTTATGACTTGTTCCCATGTTTTCCATTGTTTTTATTTAAATGCGTACTGGAATCCCACAAGACCCTGCTAAACCAAGGTTGAAGTGAGGTCACACGGTGGAAAAGCTTGTTGTAATGTTGGACTACGTGGCGACCTACGTGGTCTTCTTGGCAGTGCAAAAGTGCTGGATATTTGCATCCAAATGTAACAGCCCATCTGCATTCTTTCTGTAACTGACTGCAACTCTGGAAAGCCCTCTTTTTTTATTACATTTAAGTAACCCTTGTTTAATGTATGGTGGCCAACCACCAGCATACTAATTGTTGAGTTTTCTGCATGTTTTTTTTTTTTTTTGCATTAAGCATTACTGCACCGCTTCTCACTCATGTTCCCACAACCGCTAACCACAGCTAAGGGCTAATGCTTGCATTCTCCTTGTCCATTGTAGTGTTAGGTTGCCTTTTTTTTAACTAACTTGGTCACAAACAGACAATAACAGAATACTAATTGTTGATTTTATGTTTTTAATTTAGTTAAAAAAATTTTTTGCATTCTGTTCATCCTCACATTAATGACCAATAACCACGCTAGCTAACTGTGTTAACACTGACGTTCACTGGGCTGTTTATTGTGGTGTGTGCTTGCCTGTTGTTTTAACTAGTTTAGCCACTAATATACGATAACAGAGTAAAAATTGTAAATTTTTCTGTCGGTTTTTCAAAATTTTCTTATAATTCTTTTAGGATTCAGTATTATTTTTACAAGTTTTGTTTGTCCTCCAATTGATGACGAAAATCGGTGCAAGCTAGCAGTGCTAACGCTTGCATTGTTCATGTTATTCATCTGTGGCCACCTGTTCTTTTTTGTTTGCTTGGGCACTACTCCTTGAATTCTCTTTTAAAAGTAGAATTTTATTTTGATTTAGTTGGTCAAGTTTCAAAAGTTATAAATTCTTGTGTACAACAGTGTGACACAGTCATTTTTCATTCCAGTTGACTCAAAACTTGTACATTTCTGACCTACATGGTAAAACTATGGTATTTGAAAGATATTTGAACAGCTTCACCGTGGAAACATGGACCACTGCAGCATACTGGAGTATGACCTCACTTACAAACTCAACACACCAAACCCTTCATGGGCAATCATTGACGATGTCATTTACAAACTAATCAATAATATGGGGCCATTATTCCTGCAAGATGATAAAGTTAAAAACACAATAAAAGTGATGGTTGGCTGATAATTACAGCACTGTTTTTTTTAATTTATTAATGTTGATAATTGTGTCCCTGGATTAATAGTTGTAGCCATGTGTCTTTTTGATTTGGATTTATGTATGGGAGACCAATAATAGGTCAGAAATTACAATCTTCAACTGAGCAAATTCTTTTGACTTTGTTTAAATTTTAGACATCGACAGTAAGACTCTACAAGGACTGAAAGCTGAGGTGCTGTTGTCTAAATCGGGGCAGTACCATCTGGAGAACACCACCTTGGACTACCAGAAACTTTCCGATAAGGAAATTCTGAGGATTGCTGGTCCACTCGGAGCCGATTTCACTGTCAAAGTAAGAGTTTTGTGCCAGACACCTTTCAGTTCAAGGTACTCAATTTAGCATTTACATTTATTGTTCAGAAATTACAAAGCAAAATACGAGAATGGTTCACTTTGAAATGGCTCACAATATGCAGGAAATAATTTGTTGATATGGGTTTCCATATGTGTCGCACTCATCAGGCAGTTGTAATATTCAAGATAAAAGAACGACTGTTGCCTATGTGTTTGGTCAAGGGTGTTGGTAAGGTCCAACCTTACCCTTGTGAAGCACCTTGGAGTGACGTATGTTGTCATTTCACGGTATATAAATGAATGGTATTGAACTGATCAGTAGAGGTAAGGTCTGGTTCCGGCCAAACTGCCATGCAGTGTGGTTTCTATTTCTAAAGACCTTTGATGACCTTTCCATTTCATGTTGAGATCAAAGCAGATTTATTTTTGTATGTTGAAGATCTCCGATCATGCATGTGCCACTGATTTTTTTTTTTTGTTCTTCTCTTGCTGTCTTGGAGTAGCAACATATTTTTGTTTGGAGCTCCAGTGCCAGTGATTGGTTTCAGCTGAATGATTTCACGTCTTTGCATGCCACATTTAATACATTTCCACAGTGTAAATGCTCCTTGTTAAAACCTTTCTTTGATTTAAAGTGTCACGTGGTAATTCTTCTGATCTAAACCACATGCCATTTTATTTCTTTTTCTTTTTCAGTTTTGCTTGTTTCGTGAGTGTTGTTATAACATTTCAACTTTTGCATGCACAGTTAGGGATATGTCTGTATATCCTGAGGAGATATGGGAGCTGATTAGGTTTTAGAGGTTATGTGCATAAATTTAAATATCAGTACAGGGAGCATGATCCTTTCAGAACCGTGCCGAATGATGGAAAGAAGAAGTAGGTCAGAGATCATCCCTGAGGTCTGTTGGTGCCAGTGTTTATCCTCAGAACCCATCGTGTGAAGACGATGAAAGCCTAGAACTTCTCCTGGATGGGACACTAGTCTGATGCAGATACTTCCCCAGTCAAGGCTGGTCCCCATTTAAAAACTGGTCCAAGTCTTTAGGATTCTGGTGCTACCTGTCTTACTGTATGGCTGTGAGACTTGGACACCAACTCGTGACTGAAGGCAATGATGCAGTGTGTTTGGTGCCATGTCTCTTGGGAGGATCCTTGGGTACTGCTGGAATGATGCATCAAACAAGGGGTTACTTAGGGAGAGAGATGAGGAGTTACGCTTGCATTATGAGGGACCATCAGCTTGACATTTTGGCCATGTGGTGCATTTCTCTGTGCATGAACCAACGAATAATTGCCTGAGTGTTGAGAACTTCAGCGGTTGGAGAAGACCAATGAGACACCCATGCTTCACCTGCCAAATAGATGGTTACTGTCAAGAGGTGATGATGGGTCAGTTATCTGCCAGTGTGACTGCCATCTAACATCCAAGGCGAGTCTGTGGTGTCATGGATGTGGTGAAGGCGTGAAGCACATTACCAGAGCATGCACTCAGGCTTGACTTGAATTGACCTTGTACAGGGAAATAAATATCCTATCAGTTTACTAAATGCAACATAAAAAGGTCACGGTCCATTTCAGTTATCGACCTACTTCAGTATCTCCTTTGTACATCACGCAGTATGCTTTTCAAATTTATTAACCTGGAATGCACAGTATTTTTGTTTTAATTTAACCACTTTCTTTATTTTGTGGACGTGGTGACTAATTAATTGTGAATTTGTTTCTGGTGTTTAAATTCTTTTTTTTAAAGAATTTCAACAAATATGTTGTCGTACAATTCATGGCTGGTAGAATCGCCTAAAGGTTAAGTAGTGAAGGCTAGAACGTATAAACACAGTGTTAAAACACAAGTTTCCCTACTTTTTGTTCATTTACACACATACATATACTCAGTCAGTAACACTGAGTAAACATTAAATATTTTACAGGCTTTGGGTTGGGAAACACTGGCTCTCCTCAGCTGAAGTCATGATCCAACAATAAATAGGAATATAGGAGACGGAAATCTAAGAAGCTATAAATGCTTTCTAATTTTCTAATCTGTTATGAGGCAGTCGGCCAATTCATATCATAGCTCTGGAAAACGGTTTGAACAAATGGAAAGTCATATCTTATAAAGGTGCCAGACAGTCTTTCCATTGTAAACAAGTCTGAATGAGTGGCAGCGGGGATTAAGTTATAGGTCTTGTAGGCATAATCCCTTTTTGGGCATTTCTTCAATATGGTTAAGGCGTGAGGTTAATAGAAGAATGTTTGTTGGAATATTTATGAATCACTGCTAAATGTCTTCTCCAAAATAAGTTAAAATAGCCTCACATTTTCACACAATCCATTAGCTTTTAATCATGTGTTAACGATATACACCAGTCAAAGAAGGTATTGTTCAGCTTTTCCGTTGGATCAAATGCCTCGGCACATTTTTGTCCTTGGAACACTTAAAACAATGTCAGAGTAAAGCTGTCTTCCCATTCTAGTGGAAAACTGTGTGCTTTCTTCACACCATATGACTTACTGGAAATATTTAGTACTCCCAAACTATTGGTGGCACTATACTGGGGTTACTACACTTTGTTTTTGGAACAACAAAGCTAAACGTCAACATTTGCTTGAGATTGCTCTTATTTATAGCTTTTAAACTTTGTTTCAGTTGTGAATTGGTGCAATTTACGTGAAAAGTTCAACAGATTTGAATTTTAAGGGCTACAATAAAATGTCTCAAACAACCCTTCAGTGATGCAACACGACAACTATTTAATTATGGAGGATGCATAAGCAAAATATGTTTGGGCGCAACAATGGAGGGACTTTTTTTCTAAATGTTTTGGCTTTTTGGAAATAAGATGAAGACATTATCATGGTTCTTACTCTTGCTTTAGCAGACATCTTGGCTGCTGGCATGTAGTCCGGGGCCAGTCTGCATCCTGTTAGCCATCATCAGCTTTAGTGATATCATTCCTTCCACAGTGGTGTCTGTACAATACACAGCCAACACCTGGCATGATATACAGTTACTGTAGCTCCAGATGTATTTGGACAGCTACAAAGTTTGGGTTATGTTTGCCATCTAGCACAGCATATTGGAGATGAAAGCAGATACAAAATATGATCTCACAGTCCAGACTGCCATCTTCAATTTAGGAACTAAGTGTTGTGATTCCTACACCTTTTGCCAGATCTGGATTTAGCTCTTATGAATTAAAGATGACAGTCTGCACGACAGGCTGACATTCATTATTCACCTTCAAGTCCAATCTGCTGCGAGAGGCAGCAACGATAACAAATGCCTAAAATTACCCTGGTGGTCACATGGTGGACTTCAAAATAGTTGTTCTTGTACTCTGTTTCTGCAGGTGCAGTTTGCCAACGGAGCAGGCAGCGTGGTACAGTACATCTACTACCAGCCCATTGTCCATCGCTGGAGAGAGACTGACTTCTTCCCTTGCTCCGTCACATGTGGGGGAGGTATGAATGCAGCGAGATGCAATGATATCCATCCAAAATTAACTAATAATGATACATATGAATGTCTTGATCGCCTTGAGTGTTAGTATTTGTGTCTTTTTTGTTTTTGGTGGTTGTTGGGGGGCTTGTTTCAGGATATCAACTAACCTCAGCAGAGTGTTTTGACTTACGGAGCGGTCGGGTGGTTGTGGACCAGTACTGCCATTATTATCCAGAGAACATCAAACCGAAACCCAAACTGCAGGAGTGCAACATGGAGCCTTGCTTGGCCAGGTTGAACACATGCACTTTGTGACTTGAGATTAATTTGCCTGTTCATTGCAAGTCAGAAATCCTAATTCTGGTCATTGATTTGCTTTTCAGTGATGGCTACAAGCAAATTATGCCATATGACCTCTACCATCCTCTTCCACGGTTTGTACTAACAAATGGTCACCACCAACTTTATATATATATATATATATATATATATATATATATATATATATATATATATATATATATATTCTCCATTAGTCACTGCTTTGGAGACGTAACACAGTTTTATTTTTAGATGGGAGAGCAGTCCCTGGACGGCCTGCTCCACATCCTGTGGTGGAGGCATCCAAAGTCGGTCAGTATCTTGCGTGGAAGAGGACATGCAGGGCAACATCACTCCGACTGAGGAATGGAAATGCCTCTACTCACCCAAGACGGCTATTCTGCAGCCCTGTAACAGTTTCGACTGCCCCACCTGGATGGCACAGGAGTGGTCACCCGTAGGTGCTCTCTGTACACTACTTGTTCCCATGTGTATCTGTGCTGGAATATTCTTCATTTTTGTTATTAGATGTGTACAGTGAAGAGATTAATGCCCTCGGAAAATGTAGTTTAAAAGCCAAATGACTCGAGCTTGATTGTTGAAGGTCGTAGTTGGTGAGTCAGTCTTGGCTTGGCCGATGCTGTGAGTCACTGTACATCCGCCACTGCATGGAACCCTCCTGGGTCTTTATTGGTAACCACCCATGCAGACCAGCGGTTCATCACCACCTTCCACAAGTCGCCGTCTATCTGGTGCAACAAGGTGTTACCTGAGTGTCTTCCAGTTGGGCTTGTCCAGTTGGTCAATGCTGAGACAACCACGGATTCATATCCAGGGAAATTAACCATATGACTTAGTGTTGTAACTGATATTCTCTCACATTGGGAGTTGGATATCTCAACTGGATCGCCTTAAATAACTGCCCAATTCACAAGCGCTACCCAAGGATTCTTCGGAGTCCAATTACTGAAGACATTTTTTTGTCATCTTATGTCTTCTGAATGAGGCATCACCAAATTAAAAGGGTTGCAAAACATTGGCTGAATTATCTACTAATCAAATGTCAATAAACTTTTTTGTATGGGAGTTCTGTGGTATTAACCATCTGGGTAGGCACTCACTTTTTTGCAAACGGCTCATTTGTCTTTGTCATCTAGTCCGTCTTACCACAATGGGCCTTGATTAACTCAGGACGTTAGAAAAATACATGAAAGAAAAACATAGTCAGACCTGTGATTCTGTCTTCTCACTTGACATCAAACAGACTCGGAAAACTTGTGACCACGAAAGTTGACATGTTGAAACACAACCTTTTTACAGCAGGTGATTTTCAGTAGCCTTGCTAATCCTCTGTCACCACCCTGGTCCTTATGCGGCCGCACACCTCCAAAATACACAAACTTTAATTAAAAAGTTCAGCCGCACATCTGGAGTTCTTTAACTCTCTGTGTGCCATGCCTCGTTAGCTCATTGTCTCTCAGGAGAAAATGACCGTGGATTAGTCGACAAGCATGTCCTGTGGTAGATTATACTGAATGTTCCATTCAACCTCCTGGAGGAGTGTGCTCAGCCTCTTTGAGGGAAAAGCAAGCAGCCTGACCCTTAAAAAAAACCCTGGAAACTCTTTATCTTGCACATTTTTCCTTAGATTGCTGAGATTTTAGAGCGTCTCATTTATTAAACTTCCACTGAGTCAAGAACTGAGTTTTTATCAAATGCAAGTACAGGGGAATGGAAGAAAGATTGATGAGTAATACAGAATCCTGTTGAATATCCTGTAACGCAGTGCACAGTGACGTGCGGTCAGGGTCTGCGCTACAGGGTGGTATTATGCATTGACCACAGGGGACTCCATGCTGGAGGCTGCAACCCCACCACCAAACCTCACATCAAAGAGGAGTGCCTGGTGACCGTACCCTGCTACAAGTCCATAGGTGGGTTCACTTGGCATTGTGTCAGACCTTTGGCATCAGAAACCTTGTGAGGTTCAATCTTAATGTCTTCCTTTGTTCTAGAGACACTACCAGTTGAGGCGAAGCCACTATGGCATAAGCAGGCCATACAACTGGAGGAAGAGATGGCTGTGACTGAGGAACCCAAGTGAGTACCAACCAAATATACTGAGCAAACGCCCAATGCAACAGTGAAAATATGCCAGTATATCGTCTCAGTTATATGATGCAATGATTATAGATAGTGATTTCCTTCACTGTTCGTAGCATTGGAATGGATTCGGAATGTATCATTATATGCCCTTTTAATTTGGAGATTTCAATGATAGCATTTATTGTTTTTCAAGTTTTGCATTAAAATCATGGAGGAAATGGACTCTTATCCATCCATCCATCCATCCATCCATCCATCCATCCATCCATCCATCCATCCATCCATCCATCCATCCATCCATCCATCCATCCATCCATCCATCCATCCATCCATCTATCCATCTACTCACTCTCTGTATTTTATAGGCTTTATGCCCAAATAACTCAAAGAACTCCATTGATTGACCAGAGTGTCTGCAGTGCATTATGCAGTTATTAACCATTTCTTTGGACACATGCCATGTACCGCTGTCTCACCTGGGAATGCCACGAAGATCAGAGTAGGACAATAGCCACAGAACTCTTTCTTGTAATCCACATGATCTCATATTCTGCTGTTACAGTCAAAAGTAAGAACATTCCCTGACCGGACTCCATGTCGGAAATGCGCTCAAGACTCCCACGGCTCCCAACCCAGAAAATGAAAGGGAGTGTGGTTTTTTTTGTCATAACTTACAACTTTAGGCACTCTCGTCACTCTGCTGGGGTAAAGAGGTAAAAGACAAGTCTGAGATAACCAGTTTAAAAATGGGAGTTTTACAATATCAAGCTTCTGATTCACCTAAGGATGAAATAGGAATAGACACACAAAAAAATAATAACATCAGCCATTTTCATCACCTTTGCAGCAAAATAATAATCTCTAAAAGACTTTGTATTTGGAAATTTCCAAAACCCCACAGCAGTTGGGCTGTATGTTTCTTTAAACACCTGCAGAAGCCAAATTTTTGTCAGACATGGTGGCAGAGCAATTTGGACAAGGCCAGCAGATGGGAATCCCATGCAAACTGAAGTTGGATTCAGTTTCAGATTCAAAATGCAGTGAAAGGTTTCATTGTCAGAACCACTGAATATGTCTCTATGTGTCCTGTATGAAGGGTTTTTTATTATATTATTTTTTTAAAGGGTAAGGGGACACTGAAGGTGAAAGTCAAAGAATGCTTTTGGAAACCAGTGTTCCTTCACCGGCTACCAACATTACCTCAGCAAGTCTCAGATATTCCAGATGTTCTTGTCCCACATATCAGTTGACTAATAAATGCTGGACACTGAAGAACTCTGAAGATGGAAGATTTTTGGACACCGCCCAACGTCTTGCATGACTTGTGTAGTGACCGTATTAGCATTTCAAAACATCTGTTACTTAGACTTATCTTTGGGCCGAGTGCGTGGGAGCGACCCAACAAGAAAACAATGCCAAAAAAGCATGTACTTCCTCGAAAAGCATAAATATTTGCATGTAATATGCTGTCACTCAAGAGCCAACAGCAATATCTGCCTACCATATGGGGCAGTTTATGGATGTGAAAGGATGGAGAAGGAAATTCCTTTGTTAGACTTACTACACCTCCGTTGCCAGGACCTATGCTGGCTCCCAAACCACCGCTGAGCAACCACTTGAAAAATTGAACCCATGCATGTTCCACAACTTGGTCAAAAGAACAAAAGCATTCTTTTTAGCTTAAAAATGCATTTTTTGTCCATGAATTAAATCTCTTTGAGCTAACAGATGTGTTTTAACCGCCCATAAACAATGCTGCGGTATAAATTGTTGACTTTGTTGTTAATAGTTCAAGGTGAAAATGTTGGTGATTCATTTGTTATCCAAATGGAATAAATTAAGTTCATAAGTTGCCCTTAATTAAAAAAGTTATCATTGCATCATCTTATAAAACAGCAAGATGCTTGCACTGTTTGAAAGTAGTGGAAGAAAAAAAATTAGACACACTGGTGGTGGATACCATGTGAGATACCTATTTTGACGCACTCTCAAGATGAAGGGATTAGTTGATGAATCAGTGAGTAGGTGACAGAAGTAGTCCTGAGGACCACTGGTGCCTGTGCTGATCCCTAGGTCCCATCGTGTGAAAGGAATGAGACTCAGAAATGTCCCTTGATATCAGTCCATCACAGGTTACTTCCTCAGTCAAGGCTGTACTTATTTACAGCTGGTTGACTAGTAGGTGGCAGGTCCCTCATTGTTGAGGTCCCAGTGGCTGGAGGAGGCCAAGGGTTACTTTAGAGATGTTCTGGTGGACCTGTTGTGGCTTCAGTTGTTGCCATGCAGGACCCCAACGTGGTTCCGCGTGATGGTAGATGTAGTAGATAAGGCATTGAATTGTACCTATGCATCCTCCCACATCTGAAGTGAGCTGGATTGGGACAATGCACAGAAAGTGTCTTGTCCAAAGACACAGGTAGTGTGACTGGGAATCAAACTCAGGTCTACATTTTGGAAGCCCAGCAGAAAAGTTTCCAAAATGTTGGGAATTGATGTCATTTCAAACAAAAAGCCGAATAGTGCTGGTTGACAGTTGTCCAGTATGAGGATTCACTGTTTTAAAGGAGATCTTTGTGTGCAATTCCAAATCAAAATGGTTGGTTTTGAAAACCAGCTTCTCACAGACTGATTCAATCATTGTAACATCTTAAACCAAATAACAAAAATGTCTCTTTCTCAATACTTTGGTATTTGTCTACACAACGGTGATCAGGTGGAACTTCGCTAAAGGTTTTTATTACCATGTTTCTGCTTTTTATTTATCTTCTCCTGCACATTATTTCAATGTTTAAGCAATTCCTGTTGTTAAGTTGCATTTGCAGATGGTCTGTACCTGCTGCACGCATTATCTCAAGCACACGAGTTTACTCCTAATAAAATGTTCAACATAAATTCGTTTCCCAAAGGCTGTGGAGACTATATTCACATGTGGGTAATTAATCATCACGTATTCTTTGCTCAGCTTGTGGCTCTCATTTCTAGCTTCATCCCTGGACCCTGGCAGCCCTGCAGCAGGACATGCGGAGCCGGGACGCAGCAGCGGGTCATCAAGTGCCAGGTGCTGCTGTCCTTCTCGCAGAGAGTGGCCGACCTGCCCGATGACGAGTGCGAGGGAGTGAAACCACCCACCACCCAGCCGTGCTACCGCGTTCCCTGCTCGGGTGTATGGAGCCAAGGTAGAGACGGTGAAGAGGAGCAGGAGGAGGAAGAGGAGACGCAGCAAAAAGATGAACTGTATGACTGGGAGTATGACGGTTTTACCCAGTGTTCAGAGAGTTGTGGAGGAGGTATGACTCTTAGTTGTCTGTTATACTTGTCAGAAGGGTTAGGATATCAAAAAAAATAAAGAACATTTTTCATCACCCGATACATCACAAACCTTTGCAAATCAGAGTTTTGAAGTGTTTTTTTTGGCATCCAATTATGACCAATTAAAAAAAAATCCCTTCTGTGTTACTTCAACACATGTTGAAACATTATTATTCGTCTGTTGCACTTAACATTCTGATGCAGATTTATTAGTAAGTCGGGTCTCATTCTATTAAGGTAAAGGACGTTTTTGTGAAAAAAAGGTTCAGTTGGATCAAATAGAAACTCAGGGTCTCGAGAAATCGTGTTCTCATTGCGGTCAAATTTTAAAAAGGCCTTTTCCGGCAGTTTATTGGGAAAAATGCTTCATTCGAGTCAAACAGAAACTTGGGTTCTCTGAGTAAGTGAAATCCAAAACTGGCTTTTTGACTTGAGTTATTACTGAGATACAATGAAAAGGTGACTTAATTGGGGAAAAACATCAATCCAGCTGTTTGTGGTTGTTTTTAAGAAAAAACACTCAACTGGATTGAAAAGAAACTTGGGCTCTCTGAATATTTGAAGTTTAAAGTCATCTCTCTGTCCTCGGTTGTTACTGAGATACAGCAAGGAGGTAATTTCATTGAGAACAAATGTCAAACCAGGCGTTTCCCTTTGTTTTAAGGAAAAGACTTAACTGGACCAATTAGAAACTTGGTGTCTGAGTAATTAAAGTCTAAAACTGGCTCTCCAGGGTGAGTGCTTAAAGAAATCTGAGGACTGCTTGAATATTGTTGTTTTTGTCCATTACCGTGGTAATGCTTAATTATCTAATGAAATGTTCCAGTGGTGCTGATAAAAACTAAGACCGTATGACCAGCTATTCCTGAGATTCTGGTAAATCTCAAACAGAAACATGCACAAACAATTAGGTGGGATTTCAGTAGCATGACTTCTTTTTTCCCAGTTGAAATAGTCAAGTTGGTACGTTGTAATAAAATGTTGAAAAGACGTTACAACACAAACTGGTGACTTTCGCTCTGGTTGATGAAGTGACGCCACTATTGGCTTGCAAGTAGAGTTTTTAATATATTAGATCACCGAATTTCACGTCGGCGAATTTAATAGCAGTCGCAACTGGTGCACCAAGCAGAGACGGCTTCCCTAAACGGCTTCCCTAAACATCCCGCCAACAGCACTTGGGTTCTCCTTTAATCTCCCCACATACATATACAGGCTTGTAACCCTGATCTTCATTTCTGAATAAGCGCGTAAGCTTGTTGTTTTATATTTCTGTGTGCGCACTCGCCCAAACCCAGCAGGCTCTCATAGGGAGATGATTACAGACCGGTATCCAGTGTCACATACACACCCCAAGGGCGGCGCTCCTGTGAACCATCACACTGCTGCAGTATTTGAGTCCTTGGCTCATTGTTATTGCTGCCAACATGACAAGTGCATTCAGAAATTTGTGTTGCATTGCTTTTAATATGATCAAACACCAGACAGAACCGTCGCTAATCTGTTGTGGTCGTTATAACTGCAGGTATACAGGAGGCGGTTGTGATATGTTTGAATAAGCAGACGAGGGCAGCGGCAGAAGACAACCTTTGTGAAAGCTCCCGTCAGCCACCGCAACTTCTCCGAGCTTGCGAAACTCAGCCTTGTCCGCCTAGGTGAGACACACAAATCAGCATTCAGAAAACAGTCATTTATTGTATCAAATCCGACGATGCGCTCTGAGTTTTCCGAGACCATCCTGATACATGCACTGTGGCCGAAGGCTGCGGCAAAATCCCATCGTCCAACCCAAATCTGTGAACATCCACTAATTCTGCTCAGACAAAATAGATTATAATTCTTGTAATCCGCAACATTGTTGCTCTCATATAAACCGAGAGGCTAATTAAGTCCCGGTTCTGGCAGCAGGAGTCTGAGTGATAGTGAAGCTGGCTGACATGATGGATGGCTGCATCACTGAGAGCAGGAAATGAAGCCGGCAGAGCAGCTTGTGTAACCTGGTCAGGATCAGACACAGTTGGGATCAGGTGTCAGTGGTGGCTCGACCTGTACGCCTCATGTCAGATTGTCCTTGGCAGAACGATTCAACTTATTTTTCCAGAAATGAAGAAGGGTTCATGCTGCAGTGGTTAAAAAACAAAGCAAATAAAAATCTGACCATCAATAAAGTTTTGTCTTTGTTGATGAATGGTTTGAGGTTGACCTGAAAATGGCTCAGAGGAAATGATTGGAAGTTTAGGAAAATTGGTCATTGGTCACGATTTTCAAAAACATTAAAAATTCTCCTCGCACACTGACATGATAGATCATAAAACATCAATTCAGTGTATTTATATTGCACCAAATCATGAGTCTCAAAGCACTACAAATGAGTAAGTTCTAGACCAGACAAAACCCTTTGGTTATGGCTTTCTGGCTAATAATGTTTCAGATGTTGGATGTTGGACCAAAATGACAGAGCAGGAGCTCAATAGATGGATGAAGTCACTAATCAAGTCTTGTCAGCTTTTATTGATATGTTATATATAAGGACATATCAGATGTTAACAAAAGGAACATATTGTGTAGGTCCCCATTTTGCCACCAAAACACCCCAGATCTGTCCAGGCATGGCCCCTCAACTTATCAGAAGCAACTTTTTCAGAAATTTGAGCAACAGTAGCTCTGCTGTTGGATTGGACCACATTGTTCAGCCTTCACTCCCCATACACATCAGTGACCCTTGCTCCCCCATGACCCTGTCACCAGTTCACTGGTTTTTACTTCATGGACCACTTTTGGTAGGTACTGACCAGTACAGACCAGGAGCATTTTTTGGACATAACTGAAATGTAAATATGACTTCAGTTGTAGCTGCAGACTTGTAGACCCAGTAGTTAAAAGCCCTATCTTCATGATGATTTCATCCACCTACATCCAGTGGGCATCACTTGGGATATAGGGCAAGATTCTTGAATGATATAAGTTAAAATGTGAAATCACAAATACTACCCTGTGACATAACCTAAAAGTAAATTGTCTTTACCATAAAACATCACGGCATGCTGTACGTTAATGTTTCTAATCTGTTGCGGAACTGTGGGTGGATTTTGTGGCTACACGTTTCAGATTAACACCATACCAAGAGTCGGTGTCCCACCACTCGTGGTGTTGTCAGAAAGCCCAGAGGCTTGCCTGTTTTTGCAAGCCTTGAGTCTTGTTTTCAAGCACAACAAACACTGGACTGGACTTGATACCCTTGGCCCAATGCCTCCTCCCAGAGGCCTCCTCAACCTCCTCGACTCTTTGGATACTGTTCCTTCTGAGGGGGAAATGGCCATTAGTTTTGGATTTGCGTATAGCAGCAGCAGTCCAGAAACATGCTTCACTCCAAAGTCTCTGTAGCTTTCAGTAAATGTGAATCATGTTGAATATCAACTAAGCTGTCAAGCAAGTGGCTACCATCATCAAAGCATTTTAGATACCATAAACGTATTGAAAGTTTGATGTATGCTAATAATCTTGCTACTTGATTGACTTATTGTGATGCCAGATTGAGCACTGTATGAAATTTCCACAAACAGGGACATAAATATTGGGCTTGACTAACTTAGGTCCACGTATGTCCTTTTGAAAATGTGAGTAAAAAGGTTACATCTACCATGAGGATTTCTCCGATTTCTCTAATTCAGCGGGAGGTTTGCTGTATCTTTGTCAGAATCCGGCCCCATGAGTCACTGTTTGTTCCACTCGCATTCCCATTCATAAAGTCCACTTTCATGAATTTGTGCATTTATGGGGCTGCAGGATTATCATCTCAAACCATGAATGAAAATCAGGAACTCTTCCTGACTACACTCCTTTTAGAGATTAGATAACAGTCTCCATGTACTGTCTACAACATATTCCTCCAAACTGAGCTCTGTTTTACACCATTGCATGCTGGTATGGTGAGTATAATAGTCACAAGCCACATTATTTCCAACACCAATAACATCACAAAAACACTCAACAACCTTCCAAGAGTGGCAACAGAGAAGGTTTGGTAGTATAAGAAGAAGAGTTCAATTCAGTTCAAAACTCTCTGCCAATTACGAGAGCGGAGAAGGTTTGGTAGTGAAAGAAGAAGAATTTAGTTCCGTTCAATTTGTTGATATTGTGCCAAATCAAAACATGTCACCCCAAGGTGCTTCACAAAGGTGAAGTCTAACCTTACCTACCCCGCTGAGTGTAGCAGCATCTCTGTGTTGTGTTGACTCCTCCCACTCGAGAACCCACAATCTGCCCAGTCGGCTAAAACCCGGGCTCTAGCCTGAGTAGCCAGAGTATCCTTTGGCTTTTGACTACCACACGCACGACTTCTGCTGGCCTCCGTCACATGAGCAAGCTCGTAAGCAACAGCGGTAATGGGAAAAACTTCCTTAGGTGTTTTTTGAGGAAGAAACCTCAAGCAGACCAGCCTCAGAGGGCGAAGATGTAAATCCTTTATAGGCCCTGACACCCACTGATGCTGCTCTACAAATCCACTTGGACAGGATGCCAATCCAAAGCAGGCTACTTCCCCAAGCAAAGTTGGTACTCATTTGCAGCTGGGTGGACTGGGTCAATGCAGATGAAATGTCTTGCTCAAGAACACAAACAAGTAGCATGACTAGGATTGGAACCTAGGTGTTCAGATTGGTAGCCCAGCTCCTTTTTTTTGCTCAGCTTGATGACCATAGGTCGAATATGTTGAATCTTTCTGGTGGTTTCAGAATTTTAAGTTGTGGAATTGAAAAGCTTTAATTGTGAAACTGTATTTCTGCAGTTGAGTATATTGTATTACTAAACATTATGCTATAATATGATTGTTGATATTGTATTTTTCAGATGGGAAACAAAGCAGTGGAGTTTATGCTCTGCTACCTGTGGAGTTGGTATTATGACCCGTACTGTGATTTGTACTCATCATCCCTATAAGGACAGCAACCAGACTGAGATTTTGAGGGATGAAATGTGTCAGATCCAAAAACCCAGTCCTGTCCAAGCCTGCAACCGCTTTGACTGTCCTCCTATGTGGGACTCGGGTGAATGGGGGCAGGTTAGTGTTTCTCATAAGATGTTAACCAGCACAACTGCTTCATCTAACTACGTGATGCTTCCAGCACACTATTGCTTTTACCACCCCATGAGAGCTCTCAAATGTAAAGCACATAGCACCTCTTTATTTTTGTGGATACAGTGCTCCCTGAGCTGTGGGGGTGGAATCCAGAGACGGAAGGTCCTGTGCAAACAGCGGTTGGCAGATGGTAGCGTCCTGGAGCTGCCTGACTCTTTTTGCCCTTCCAAGAGCCCCGCAAACCAACAGCCCTGTGCAAACATAGAGTGCCCACCTCAATGGGTCATAACAGACTGGTCACAGGTACCTTTTTCAAAAATTGTCATTATATTTGAGATCCCCTTTTAGCTATTTATATAATTTCATACTTTATTAAAAAAAATTAATACTCTATACAGCATCTGTTCTATTTCATGTTTGTTTAGTGCTCGGTGTCCTGTGGAAATGGCATTCAGAGGCTACAGACAGTCTGCATGAAACAAGGGGAAGATGGGCGCCAATGGAGTGTAGATCTGAAGAACTGTTCCCTGATGACTCGACCCAGGAACATCCGTCCATGTTCCCTCCGGCCCTGTGAAAGTAAGAAACCTTGTTTATTTAGCTTATTCATGTCAGTCAGAACTTGTCCAAACTATATACTACGAAGAAAGAAATTCCAAAGACAAGGTCTATCCATTGAAAGCATCTTGAAAGTATTGAGCAAACTTTTGACATCATATCGGTGTAACTGAGCAAGTCAATTCCCTGTGCTGTTAATTTAATTACAGAATCAACCAGACTAGAGAATGTCAATTCGGATCCCACCATTCTGGCTCAAAAGAAGGTTTATATCCAGTGGAGGAAGGGAAAAAAGTTACCTTTGGTTGTGGGAGGCTTTGCCTACCTCCTTCCCTGGACAACTGTGGTCTTACGCTGCCCAACCCGCCACTTCCGCAAGGGCCACATCCGATGGTTCAAGGACGGGAAGCCCCTGGTCAGCATTCCAAACATCTCAATAACATCTCTAGGATACATTAAGATTCATCAGGTTCGTGAATCTGATGCTGGGATATACACATGTGTAGCAGGCCAGGCATGGGAAAATTTGTTCCTGCAGGTCATTGGCAGCAAGCAGAAGCTGTCTGTGCCAGAGAGAGTGGAGTCATGGTTCCATGCAAATGCAAACAGAAAGATTGGTCAGTCAGATGTTGCCTCAAGAACAGATGGATTTCAAGAGTTACCCAGCTCTCTCAAGCAATATGACAAAGTCATCAAGCATTTGCTTAAACTCAGAGAGTCTCTCCAAGATGATAAATTACAGTCCAGTGAAAAGAACAGGTCAACCCTGGAAGATCAGAGGGGGACATCTGAATTTTCCAGCCCACTTTTACTCATTGCTGATACCCACAGGCTGGATGAGATTGCACACAGACTTTCTGATGGCCTTCAAGGACCACAAGAAGAACAACTCATATCTCAGTTACTTAATGAGCTCACTGTGAGGCAAGGTGAAGCCAATGAGTCTGCTCTTCATCCACCGGAAAGTGCAGAATCATCTCTGCAACAGCCCTTCCTTTACAAACCAAACATCAAAGCTCACACAACTTGGCAAAGACGCCCGGCCATAATCCAGCGACCGAGGAGGGTTGGAGTGGCACCATTGCCTGAAATGATAATGCATGTGGGAATTCCAGTTTTGCTGCAGAAAAACGTTGCAAGTTTGGAGTTGAGGTGCGACGCACTGGGGAACCCAGAACCAACTCTGACCTGGACAAAGAATGGAAAAAAGCTACAATACAGTAGCAGGTAATAGGTAACCTTTGACTGTCACACTGTCTTGCACAACAGGAGAATATCACCCATCTTAAAGCAGATATTAAAGTTTGCTTTTGCATTGGCAGGGTAGGCCTATTGCCATCCGGCTCCCTACGGATTCAGTCGCCAAGCAAATCAGATGAGGGGCTGTACACCTGCACAGCCAGGAACCATCTTGGATCAACGTCTCTGTCCTCTTGGCTGCAGATTCCAGGTAAGATTCCAGGTGCTCAGTCCTGCACCATGAGGGATTACTTACTTGGGGGGTTAGAACAAATTAGATGACCATAGTACAGGAATCAAAAATGCTCTGGATTCTGTTATTTATGTATTGCAGAAGTGTCTGGCAGATGTGGGTCAAAGTCACCATCAAGTCACTCTCAAGTCATGAATCAGCAAGTTCCAAGTCAAGTCTCAAGTCATAATGACCACCAATTGTTTGCAAGCTGACTTGAAACTTGACTTGGGACTTACAGATTGATGAGTTGAAAATGACTTGACAGTGACTTTGTCCCACCTCTGGTATCCGGAGCACCTTGCAAGGTTTGTCAGATGAAGTGAGGTTCGGGGCATAGTTTTTCAGCATTGAAAGAGGGGCCTAGCAGAACAGGTTTTCCAATAACCGGACTAAGTGATGTTGTCAGTGTGAAAAGAGCACTGTAATGTTTCAGCAAACTGTTTTGTAACTACGCAAACGGGATTGGCATGACCCAGACATCCACATGAGTATGTACTAATCCAGCTTCATGTTCTCCAGTTGTTGTTCTTTTGTGGTTTAAGCGCAGAAATTCTTGGAATGCATTCTTTTCAACTGAAACACGCACTTGCAGTTACAACACCCTTGTGCACAAACCCAAACACAAGCATTTTTCATACCTCGTGGCCTGTCTGTTTGAGTCGTTGAGGGGCTATGTCCAGACTTCTGGATGTTGGCTCTCTTCCAGGCTACGCTGTCCTTCACTTCTTTCTCAGAGTTGGATCCGTCACAACGTTTCTGCATTGCTGTCAAGCCAATGCCACTGTGCGTTTCCTAATGCTCCAGCACTTTTCCTCACCACATGACACCAATTAGAGGTTTCAAGCAGTTTTTCAAAGGATGGGTGTAACCAGTTTGGTAAATTCAAACAAGGGATAAACAGGCTTGAAAAAAATGTGACAAATATCCAAATTTCTTCTTCTGTTGAAATAGTTCTTAAGTTAAAACCAGTAAAAGCTCAGCCCTGGGGCCTGTTGGTGCCAGTCCTTATCTCTGGATGATAAAAAATAATAATGTCAAATATTAATTTAGCAGCTTCTTTGAAAGTAGTCTTATTCCTGAGCAAGAATATTCAACTTGCCACTCCAAAGATAGACACAGATGGTCCTCTTCAAATTGAAGAAACTATGAAGAGCCCTAATCCTACGAGAATTAAAAGACAGACTGAAATACCTATACTGTTTTCATTTGAGTTAAGAAAGTCTCAACAAAACTCTGCCATTATTCATAGTCTAACAGCAACATCTTTGGCCACAGCTACTTATTAGCAGTTAAATATTTTTTCCTGAAAATATAGGGTGTTTCAAAAAAAATACCCAAAAATATTTTGACAGCACAGAAAAACCATTCAGTATTATCAGACATTTTCTGAATAACCATGTGGCCGAAGCATGTAATTTTTCTCCCAAATGCACAGTTTTTAGTTCAGTCTTTCCTTTTTGATATAATTATTATTTCCTTTTGTACTCCTGTGTCCAGCTCCCTGCATTTGGCTCCATAGTCTGAACGGTTCGGTTCCACTCAAACCCCTAACCATAACATTTGATGTTTTAACCCTTTATCTTTTATACCACATGACCAATGTAACCTCCTCATCTGAAGTTTCTTAAGAAATTAATCATCCTTCTCCAGTTTTCCGGAAAACCTCATAGCTAATTCAAGTCTTCCTGCCATTTGCTGAGGAGTTAGTTCGCTCAGGCTGAATTTTGGATGAAACGAGATGCAAGTAGGATGCTTTGCACAGAACTCGATGATTTTTGTTCTCTGAATTAGGGTCAACTGTGGCATTTTTCCTGGACTTTAATGTCTTGCAGAACAAACTTTGGGGTTCCTGAAATGAGAAAAATGCCATTATTTCCCAGTAAAACCATTTCCTGGTATTCATATTTCAGAGTAATTTGGGTACATGTTTTTGAGACACCCTATATTAATTGATGTTGACCTGAAGGCAGGTCCTTCTGTGGGCACTATGCCCTACCTCGGCAACTGTTGGTTACATGGTCTTAATATTTTTCTGTCGAATGATGTCTGATAAATAATTTTCAAAAGTTTCTTTATCAGAAATATAAGTGTTAACTTGATAAAAGACAAAAACAACAGTGTTTATGGGCAACTGAAATCTCATTGATGCTGGAAAAGTACATTTTGGCCTTCAATTTGTCTGCAACACCAAGTTTGTGTCCAAAAATGTACTTAGGGTCCTTGGTTGTGAAGATTTTTTAAAAACATGTATAAGTAGCTTTTTGTCATTTAAAATCCAAATGCATAAATAAGCAAGTCTAGAGAGTAAATTCAGTATTTTAAAGTGAGCTGTTGGGAATTTTTTTTTTTGCAATTCTTCTGATTTTAATTGTCATCTGCCCTTTTGTTTGTGCTACCATCTGGAGCCTCATACATAATTATTTGGTGCTTTTTGTTTTCAGCTGGTAAAAGAAGAAACTGTGTCCAAAGCAACACTCTGGGAGTGAACACGATTTGCTCAGCGAAGCTGAACAGCAACCAGTCAGCTGAGCTTTGCCGTGGACAAGACTGCCCCTTCAGGTACCTAACAGCTACCGCATGTTTGTGCTGGAGATAGTAAAAGAAAGTCCCTTCGGCTGCTCCCTTGTTTGCACTTGGGGTCGCCACAGCAAATCCAAGGTGGATCTGCATGTTGAATTGGCACAAGTTTTATGCCGGATGCCCTTCCTGACACAACTCCACATTACATGGAGAAATGTGGCAGGGGTGGGATTTGAACCCGGAACCTTCTGAACTGAAAGCAAGCGCATTAATCACTTGGCCACCACCCCTGCGCTCATGTGCTGGAGATAGAGTCTATTATTTGAAAGATCTTGAGGATCAGTTACTGGTGTCATCTCCAAGTGTTTTTATTCATAATATTTCCAATTTTCCAGTGGGGCTGACTCAGGTTTGCTTTTCTTTAGTGGTTAGGTCATTTTGTAAAACTTTTCAAAGAAAATATTCAGATGATGACTTGTTTGTGCACTTGTACATGAATATTTTGGGACTTAAAAAAATTGTGTTTCTGACGTTTGAAATTCTCCGCTCTCTTGTCCTTTGCGGGTGTGTTAGATGGCGAGTGGCTCCTTGGTTACCTTGCTCAGCAAGTTGTGGAGGCGGGTTCCAAAGCAGGAGGGTGACCTGCGTAAAGGGTCCTGATGACAGCGCTCGTGAGGTGGAGAGCCAGCACTGCCTTCGTACAGGAAAGCGGCCTTCTGACACCAGGCAGTGCAACCTTCTGCCATGTGCCAGATGGGCCACAACCGCCTGGGGGCCGGTGAGTCCACTTGTATTGACGTCAGGACTTGTGTTCGGAACTTTAATAAAAATGACTGTATCATTCATGGAAAAAAAAAGGTTGACACGAACTGCACCTAAGAGGAAGAACCTTCTGCAATTTTGCCTTTGAGGTCTGTTTCAGTGTGAAAACATAAAACCTAGGCTCAAACCATGGCATCATACATGTTACCGCCATCTCGTAAGGCATATGTTGAACTACGGTTGAGATTTGCACTTGAGTGTTTTTTTTTTCTTATCACTTAGATTTGCAGGTGCATATTTAAAAATAATTATTAGAAAATGACCTTGTCATCACTTGGAAATTATGAACGACGGCCCAAAAGCTCAAGAATGTGGGTCACCTGAAGGTCCCTTAGATAGATAACCACAAAAGCGAAAACACCCCGATCGAGTTCCACATATTTTAATGTTTTGAGAACTGAGAACAGTTTTATTTGAGCACATTTTTGAGAGATTCTCAGCTGACATATTTCAAATTTGAAAATGATAATATGACAGGTTATTTTTTTGCATTCTATAACCATCGTGTCAAAATCACCAATCACCTAGCTGTCTACTAAAAGTAGTCGCTGAGCTCAAACCCTTCATAATCATCTCGTTTTTCAGTTCATGTCTTTGCAAGACCTATATTTTGTAAACTTCCAACTCTGCAACTAATACCAACAAATTTAAATTGAACTTCCTTGGTAAGTTTCTAAATTAGCCATATTTCAAGAATATTAGTTGCAAATTTGTCAACATACAGGAGCTTTCATTTCTTGTGCTCCTCAGAATATGGTTGCAAGCTTGATGTCCGTTGTCTCAATGAAAGCAGCGTCTCATCTCTGCCAGCCAAACTGCATGACTGTAGAAGTACATTTTGCGAACATATTGATTTACTTGTAATTATGATTAAATCTCTGTTTTAGTGTCACGGTCAATGCGTGGGTGCCAGTTTGGCGACACAGCATCGCCATGTGTACTGCCAAGACACAAACGCCACCAAAGTCTCCACCAGAAGGTGCAGTGGGCTCAAAAGGCAAGTTGGGATTTTATGAAAATTCATCTTCAAAACAGTACAGTTCAAAACACTGAATGACTGTTTTTAATTTTAAAAAGTCATGAGATCTATCAAACACATTTTTGTGTTTCTAGGCCTAGTTCCTTGAGGAACTGTTCTACTGAGGCATGCGTGCTTCAGTGGCGCGTCGGTCCGTGGACACAGTGCACCGCCACCTGTGGACGCCACGGTTTCCAGTCACGTCAAGTAACCTGTGTGAACCGTCAAACTGGCAAGGCCGCGCGTGAGCATCATTGCATGTGGAGGCCCCGCCCTCCCAGCTGGCAGCGGTGCAATATTTTGTCCTGCGGAAGAGGTTAGATAAAGACTCAGGTTGGAACAACAACTTTGTCCCTTTTGAGTTCAATAAAAAAGAAATTGTTGCTGAATAGTATATGATGCTACATTTAAAGTGTCTGTGTGTTAAATGCAGTAGAACGTGTGAGACAGTAATCTCACAGGTTCTGCTGCATTCCTTTTTTGAGTATATGGTTGTGTGCATAATTTGACTTTCATCTGCCAAAAAAGATTGGGAACGCCTAGTTATTATTTCATATGTTCACAAGTCAGATTTGATATAAATATGGTTGGTGTCAGAGTAAAGTCGGGATTGTGGGAGGAGGAGAAGGGAATTGTCTGAATTTCTGTATGCATCAAGTGATGCACATCAGGTAAGACTGATGAGTAACAACTCAGATGTCTCTAAATTTAGATCGAAGAAGTTAGGTCACATCCATTTTTAAACTACAGCCAAACTAGTCTTGAACATGGTTGTCGGTATTATGCACATGTAGCGAAATATCGTCAGCATAGCAGTGGACTTTTTTCTAAAACTCCTTGTAATTTAATAATTAATTATGTATAATTTGCATTTGGTAAATTAACAAGTATAATGTGATCACAGAAACAATGTTAAGGTTATTGTAGTATGTGTAGTAACCCGCATTTTCTTTGTATTCCAGCAGGAGAGTGCCGGGACAGCACAAGGTACTGCGAGAAGGTCCGACAACTGGAGCTCTGCCAGCTGCCCCAGTTTAAGAGCCGCTGTTGTCATTCCTGTAGAAACACCTGAAATGAGAGTCATGAACATCTTGGATCGGTCATGGAAAATGCCCAGGAATCCAGCAGAGACTTGAAACCTCCCTGTCCTGTCCAAAAAACAGTTTATGTTTGGGGCACCTCAGTTCAGAGGACTGTTTGGATGGTCACATCTGCAGCAGTTGTGGTCTGCCTTCTTCAAAAACACCTCGGCTGGCCTTGAATTTGAAAATGTTTGCAAATGACAGCTTCAGTTTTACTTTTTTAGAAACAAAAAAAAACACCTGAAGTTATGTCAGCAGCTTCCCATTATGATGCAATCATGATGAAACTACATTTGTATTTAAACCTCGGTTGATTCATGTCGAAAGGGGAACTCCAAAATGTGTGTTATTGGAGTTTTTGGGGCTTTTCTTGAAAACATTTAATTAACCGGGGTAATAAAGAGAGTGATGCTCTTGTGTTCCTTAAAGGGAAGGGAAAATGAAACTGCACCATCATTGCATACATACTGTGTTATAGTATGATGTAGTCACGGTAACATCATTCTTCCACTGCCAAAATATGGTGATAAAGTCAATCTTATCATGGAATTGTGATAACCACTGGATCGTTTTATATATGTATTGGCCTTTTTACACCTTTTGGTTCATTCATGCAGTGTGACTCAACTGAATTTACTGATATTGGGCATTTGCCTTGATTTTCAATAAAATGAGCTCATGTGAAAGATCTACAAATGTAGGTCATTTTGATAAATTTATATTTTTGAATGGACGGAATTAGGATCACCGCTGTTTTGAAAACCTTTTTTAATCAGAATAAAGAGCAGACATAATTTAGATTTTTGTTGCATGAATTGCACTAAGGCGTATGACTGACGCAAATCAACTTTTGAAAACGCAAATATAGCACTTATTTTGCACTCAGAACTCATCCAAGTCTTTGTTAAGAACATGGCTGGTAGAGTTTTTTTTCCTCCTTGTATGTAAAGTTACATTGTTTATACAGCATATATGTATAAGGTGAATTTTATATTTTTTGAAAGATTGTTGTCAAAATGTCCCTTTAACCACTTTGTGATATTAATTGCATTTAAACATGATGTCAACCCTGCAGAATTTTAAAACGGCCTCCACCAAATGAGAGTCTTATTTTGTATATTTTGCATTCATTTCATATTTGGAAATAATCCCATTTCTAGCTAAAGCACAGTCCTGAGAGTTAATGACCTCACAATCCTTTCTTCTTCTGATGGGGGGAAAAAATTACTTCTGCTTCAAATTGTAGTTTGAGGTCAAACCCACGTGGAATTACTTTTAACCATTATTTATGTAGGCAATGCCTTAACAGGAGACTACTTGGCCTTTCAAGGAGAGGAAAATAATCATGTTTTACTGAACTTATGTACAATAGATATGCATTTTGCCTTTTAACTATTTATTTCCGTGTTTGTTCTTGTGCATTTTTTTTTTTGTCAAAACAACAGGTTGGGATTTGAGTAAGGGCAATAATGCTGGTTGTGCATGCAATGAGGACCCTCTGCTGGTGACCCGATGTGTTGCTTTCTGCTCTCTAATCATTGAATAAAATCAAATACATTCCTCTTATAGACTGTTTTCATTCTTTGGCTTCTTTTGATGAAATTCTGGCAACATTATCTGGTCATATTGTTTGGTTTATTGTCAATGTGTCTCAACAACAGCTCTGTTAAACCACCACAGGTGCGCATTACCTCAAGCCTATGCATGCAGAATTAAGAAGAGGATACCAGTGTGATGGGTGATCTGGTATAAACTAGGAAAACAAGATGACTTACTCTGTTGTGTGACTCAGCTGCATTTGTCTAAGGAAGGGAATTTAAACCTGAGCACTTCCTCTTTTTGCACGAGTCGATGATCGCCTTTGCATTGTGTCAGATTCCTGCCACTCCTAGCACAGTCTGGCTTGCTTGATGTGCAGCGAGGCACATTTTAAACAAACGTGGTGGAAATGGATGCTTGTCAATCTTGTTTGACAGCAATTAGGGTTCTGCGCACTTCCCTTGTGGATGAACTGGAGGGGCAGATTGACTCCTTGTTGGAGATCCTGGTAAGCCAGGAGGTTTTCAATCGGGATGACCGTGAGGAGGTGCAATGCCTCTTGGGACCACGTGCCAGAGTTAGAAAAGTGTTGGATATCCTGCAGTGTAAAGGTGAAGATGCAGCCAAAACATTTCTCTCCATTAGTCATCATCATCAAGGAGATCTGACGCCATCCAAGGAAAAGAATGGATATCAACCCCAATTTGGAGGTATGCAATTCAAACTACCAAGATACTCATGTTTGGATTCAAGTATGAATTTAAAGGCTGAAGTCATGTTCATCTTTTTTCTCAGAGTATGAGAAAGTGAAACAAAAGCACAAAGATGTCCTGAGACGTAGAAGTGAGAGCATGCTCTACTACAACACTCGGCATGGTGAAAAAATCCTTTTTTCGGAACATTACGTCAATCTTCAGTTAGTCGACGGACACCAGGGCTTAGAGAGAAAAAGACATGAGGTGTTGACTTTTGGACAAAAGCGACTATCTTTGCTGCATAAGTCGGAAGTACCTCAAAGGATCACGCCAGCGGAATTATTTTCAACCACAAATGGGAAGCACCCTGTGAGGAAAGTCCTGGTGACGGGTGTGGCTGGCATTGGGAAAACCATCCTCGTGCAAAAGATGCTGTTTGACTTTGGGAGGAACAAAGGACACTTGCAATTTGATTTTATCATCCACATGACCTTCAGGGACATGAATCTCATCACCAAACCCACTAATTTTCGAGAACTGGTGTTGCAGAAAAACAGGCACCTGGCAAAGGAACTGGATAACATTCTCGCCAATGATGATAAACTTCTGATCATCTTGGATGGATTTGATGAGTACAGGCATTACAGGAGCTGTGACGTGGATTTATTTGTGACCGAGGCGGATGAAGATGCGGAGGTGGTAGAAGTTTTCGGGAGCCTGATGCAGGGTGAACTGCTCTCCAATGCTTCCGTCATGCTCACAAGTAGACCAACGGCAATTAGCCACATCCCTGTGGGTTGCATTGATCGCTTTGTGCTGATAGCTGGCTTCTCTTTGGCTGAGATGCAAGACTTCTTTCTCCGCTACTTTCAACAAAACTCCATAGCTAGCCAGATGTTCGCATTGGTGGCTGCAAACGAATTGATGCTGACTCTGTGCTACATCCCAGCATTTTGCTACATTGTGTGCTGCATCCTAAAAGAAGGCAAAGATCTCTGTGGAGAAACCCCTAAAACGATGACTGACATTTACGTGCAGTATTTGGTGGCTTTAATCCGCTCGCACACACAAGCCAGAGGAGAAACACATCTTCAACAACTATCCAATGAAGTAGTAAAGCTTGGTGAACTCGCCTTCTTGAAACTTATGGAGCATCAAACACTGTTCTACAGTAGCGACAAAGATGTAGCAAAGTTAGAGGGATGTAGCCTTGTTAGCACCTTCCTCGACAAGACAACCGTCCAAGAACCTGGTTGTACTGAAGATGTGTACTCCTTTGCACACCTTACAGTTCAAGAGTTTTTTGCAGCGGTTTACTGTGCAGTAACGGATCACCCGTTACCTGACGTACTCCAGGAGTCCAGTGGTCCCTTAAGGGGGAATACCAATGGACAGTTGGACCTTTTTAACCGATTCCTCTCTGGAATTATCTCTGAACGCAATTCTATGCTTCTTTCAAGACAAATAGGGTTGTGTTGCCACAGAGACCAAGTGGATAGCTATCGCCAGAGGTTGATCCAAGACCTTAGAACTCTTTGCACGAATGGGGCCAATATCCTCAACCACTTGCACTGTCTGTTTGAGCAGCAAGACCCTGAGTTGGCTCTTGCTGTGCAGCCAAAGACACTACGAGTTAATGTCAGTGATGAAACACTCTCTACCATGGATTTCAATGCCATCAAGTACTTTCTAGACCTGACAGAAGGGTTAATCTCAGAGCTAGATCTGACTGGAACAGGTGTGAACTGTGAGGCACTTAGAGATATTCAGCCTCTACTGCTTAGATGTCACAGCCTCTGGTGAGTTGCAGGTAAAATATGGATTGACCTTATTTCCTTATCTTCATTTAAAGTTTTTGCAGTTTGTGTGAGGTATATAACCACACTGTTTCACTTTAAGGCTTGGGGAAAACAACTACGATATTGACTCGGTTCAGGTTATTGCTGATGTGGTGCGCGCGTCAGACAGCATCAGACAACTTGGGTGAGATGTTAGCTGTGCTGGATTTCTTTTGAAAGCACAAAAACACTACCTTAGAATTGGGTTTGACTTGACATAATTCCTCATTTGAGACGTTTTCGCTTCCCCATTTTAGGCTCGGTTGGTCAAACATTGGTGACGAAGAACTATTATTGCTTTCTACTGCCATAAGAGTTAAACGGAAACTTGAAGAATTGTGGTAAGGAAATCATGTGAGGTTTCAGGCATGGCAACAGAATTTCATGTTGTGTAATTATTTCATCTGTTTAAGAACGAACAAAAAAATATTACCTCTATTATCGATACACAGGATTGAAGGAAACCAAGCAAGCTATGCTGGTCTGCTGTCACTTTGTGATTTGACCCCCCATCCTCTCAGAAAAGTTGTGTGAGTGAATTATTGTTCTTTCTTTGAGCACCAAGTGCGACTGGACTTTTCTGAAGCTTCTCTTGAATCTCTGTTCACACAGAGCAATATGGAATGACTTGACCGACTCGGACGTAGAGCGTGCAAACGCAACCAGATTCTCGGTGACCTTCACAGATGACGAAATGTGGCAAGGATGGGGGGACTGGGTCTTCAACAGGTGCGAGGTCAGCAGCAACGAGAAGCTGGTGGTTTTTCTCCATAAAGTCTGCAACATATCGATCCATTGCTTAGAATCCCAGTGGGCGAAGGCCTTCTACCAGAGACTATCACGGTTCATCCAGAGCAGGATCGAGTGTTGCACTGATGATGACATGAGCAAGAAACTGAGAAAGTTTGTGAGCATTTTGAATGTTTGATTAGTTTTTCCACAGTTTACACATTATATGCTTATTTCCTCCTGCCAAGCAATACTTTTGGCTATACACAGCTAAAGAAGCCACATTTTTTTTACTTGTCATTTTAGAGTGTGACCAACGAAATAAAAATGAAAATTTTACAATGTTGAAGATTAATTGTTGAAACAAATATGTACAAAAAACAATAGCTGGCCCGTACGGGGATCGAACCCGCGACCTTGGCGTTATTAGCACCACGCTCTAACCAACTGAGCTAACCGGCCATATTTTGATGAGTAACATATTTCTCTTAACATCGTAATCTGAAAACATGTTGCGTGGGGGACTGTACTGTTTTTAAATGAATATATTTATTTTAAAAGTATTTTCAGACGATGCTAATTTAATTGATGAATATCTCACTTTGATTTTTTGGGGGGGTTTTGTTTTGCGAGAACCAACCGGATGTTTACAGGTGTGACGATTTTTTACACGCGACGTTAGCTTGCTGCTGTATATTTTTGTTTTACGTGCTGTTTCGCATTATTTTTGTGTGTGTGTTCTCCTCTCATATTGGGTGAGTGCGCGTGTTATTATGTTATGTGGATATTGAGAAGAGGTATGAGTGCTTTTCAGTGTGTTTGACAGCAACATTTTTTAAACAACGTACCTGCGAACCACCAAAGTGTTAGCTAAGTGTAGCTAAGCTAAAGTTCGTTTCAGTCGTGTAAACTGCAAATGTGTAAACATACAATACATGAATGACTATGAGGTCCTAAAAGAAATGATCGAAGTTGAATTGTATTTCCAAATGTATTCGTACGTAGCGCAGCCTTGTTTGGGGTTATTGTTTGTACGTAGAGGTAGTCACTGCCTTTAAATTTTAATGTTTTAATGCCCATAAGTAGTTGGATAGTGACGTAATTGTAAATTTGCTTCCACAATCACAATGGATTCATCATTTTGTAATTACGCCATTTTTTTTTATACACACATTACCTACTTTCAGAGGTCATAAGTGTTTAAACAAAGTAAACATAAACATTATTCAAAATACAAATACTTTTTTGGACACATGAATGGATACATGAATACTTCCCAGTCCCTTGGACTTCATTTACATCGGTCATGAATAAATACAGTGTGGTCTTGTATGGTAAATGTGTCAGAAGTAAGCATTTATCAAAAACTCATTTGTAAGAAGGAGACTATGCTTCTGTAGATGTGATCTGTTAGGGTGCGACGATTTACCCAAACTGACACAAAATATGACCTTTTTGTGAAACCCATTGACTGCAAGAGAATCGCATGATAATTATATTTCATTTTGGATGTGGACTAAAATACCAAGCGAGGCAGCAGTGCTAACCATTAAGCCACTGTGCTGCCCAAAGAAGACTTGTTTGTTGTAATTGTTTTTAGACAAATTATTTATTTTTTAAACCTTGTCTTCATAACTAATAGCAAACATTCAAGAACAAATGTTTTATGTAATTAAAGTAAAACCTTTTTTTGTAATAGTCTAATGTTCACAAATTTGTATGCTTCACTTTTGGTTTTTGTGTATTCTTATAAGCTCTGAATATGTTCTACAATAAATTAATTGATGAGACTTTGGTGCCTTGCCATCATCTAATTTACCTAGCCATAGTTTTAAAAATGGACCAAAAATAATTTTAAGGGTCGCTTATAAATGTTTGATTGGGAAGGACACATGCTGCATTAAATTGGCCAATGTCCCTTTGGTTTACACCATTTTGGTTCCACGGCCGCTTCCTATCCCACCTGTGTTTCCTCCACATAAATATCACTCCTTCCAGTTCGAGTCAAGGTCCCCTGTTAAAGGCACTATTTACATATAATAATGGTAAGTCCCATATTCTTTTTACTGAGCTTCAGGGTTGTGCAAGTTAGAGTTGGACATGTGCAGAACCACAGCATGATGAGGTAAGGTGGCCTGTTCTTTTCATCAAGTATGAATCAGGTACCCCTTTTGCTGCTCGGTGGCAGGCAGCAGGTGGGACTCTTAGCCAGGATTCAACCCAGTTGCCTTCTGCACAGAAAGCCAGTGCCCCAGCCACTGAGCCATCAGTAACAACATTAATAGCTCTCGTAATAATAATGATGACAGTTATTGTATTTTTAACAGCGTTTATAGATGTCTCCTGTAATGTTAAGGTTAGCAGACTCAGAATGTTCAGTACGTGCAGTTAGCATAATCATCACCATCAATGTTTATAGCTATATGTTTACGAGTCTGTCAGTGTGTTTTTGTTTATTATAAAGCCACACAACTTTTCAGAACACAAAAATCTCCATAAATGTAAACATATTACACTTATTTCAGTCTCCAAAATGCACTATGCATTATTATTATTATTATTATTATACAAAAGCTTCAGTTATCTTTTGCTGAGATAGATGATGCCTGGAGCACCGTTTTAAGCAGAAACGAGGTGATAATCGGTGAATCATTGCTGATGCACAGAAATGATGCTGCTGGCGCTCCAAAATGATGTATGCTCTGATTTCTGCAAGCCTTTTGTTGTCTGGTAAGTGTGACCTTCGTTTGAACGGAAGAGGCATCTCACTGTGTCCTTGATCGTTTTTCTTTACTCCTTCCTCTGGAACAGAGTGTCCACATTAATGCCACAAGGACTTTGTGGATTGTGAGGAAACTTACTACTGTAAATTACATCTTGCTAAACAGTTGCTTGGACAAATTTAACATTTTGCTCAGTGGTGCAGGTTTTGGTCTGTATTTCACTTTTGATGTTTGTAGACACAGTTTGGTGTCATTTGTAATGATGTCTGTATGTCCTCTTGTTGTAAACACAGCATGATTGACACAGAGAGCGGAACAGTGGAGGGCCAAAGTGATGCTGCAGATCCCACCAATAAGAATGAGGACACAGAGAAGAAGAAGAGGTCCCGTGTCAAACAGCTGCTTTGTGACGTGAAGAAGCAGGTGGAGTTCTGGTTTGGGGACGTCAACCTTCACAAGGACCGCTTTCTGAGAAATCTAATCGACGAGTCTGGAGACGGATGTATGGGGTTATCAATATCTCACCATACACCTCCACAACTATTTAAGAATGTTTTAATCAAGAGTTGATGTGAATTAATTAGATTATAATTCTAACTGTGGTTTTAATGTGTCTTAGATGTTGACCTTTCTGTCTTGACAAGCTTCAATCGTATGAAAAAGATGACAACTGACACCAAGTTAATTGCCAGGGCACTGAAGAGCTCATCTGTAGTCGAGGTAATGTACAATCTCTGCACACTCATTCTCGTAACTGTCACAGTTTCAGTGTTTGCATAATCAAGACCAAATGAATTCTCATTGGCACAAAAGTGTAACGTTTTGTTTCAGCTTAACCTCGAGGGAACTAAAATAAGGCGTCAACTTCCAATCAGAGAAGCT
Source organism: Thalassophryne amazonica (assembly GCF_902500255.1). Lineage (NCBI taxonomy): Eukaryota > Metazoa > Chordata > Actinopteri > Batrachoidiformes > Batrachoididae > Thalassophryne > Thalassophryne amazonica. The sequence goes on along the minus strand of NC_047125.1, from coordinate 19,378,546 downwards.
CCAAATGATGAAGATAGTCGCACAGTTTATGTGGTAAATACATTTTCTTCATTTCTGTGTGCTTGTGTTTGTCCTGGGTTTTTCTGTGTTGTGCAACACAGAAAATAACCTTTTTGTTTAATTGAAGTTTTGGACTCAGTATCGCAGTGCTATTAATACTGTTGCTGTGATTGGAATATTCCCTAAGAATTGCATTTGTGGAAGAAGCTTCATTTGTTGTTCAACAGTTCTTGTATTTTCAGGAACTTTTGCCCAAGGATGTTACTCACAGCTGGATAGAGCGAGTGTTCACAAAATGTGGACGCGTGGTGTATATTAGCATCCCAAGATACAAGACCTCGGGAGACTCCAAGGGTTTTGCCTTTGTTGAGTTTGAGAAGGCTGAACAAGCACGGAAAGCTATTGAGGTGATAATGCTTCACGTTATCGTGAACGCACGGTGTTTGTGCCGGAAAACTAACGGAACTTATTATCTCTCAAATAGATGTTGAACAATCCTCCTGAAGATGCCCCCAGAAAACCAGGTCTTTTCCCAAAGACCCTAAGCAGGAAACCTCTCCCTCTACCTGCCAGCAATCCAGCCTCAGGTACGATTTCATATCTGCTGTAGTACTGCATTTTTTTAAACCCCCATTTCTTCTGCTGTTAAAGTCATAAAAAGCAAAAACCTATAAATGACAAGGGAGCTGATACAATAACAGGACAAGCTGTTGCCGTTGATTGCCATGTTGACTCCGGCTTCTGGTCATTGATGCACAACAGGCGAAGAGGAGAAGAAGAAGCGAAAGAAAAAGAAAAAGAAAGAGGGTGTCATTCATGTTGATAAAACCAAAGATCAAGCAGTGGAAGCTGAGCTATCAGAGCAAAAGAGGAAGAACCCGGCCACAGTCGGTTCTGAGCCAGATGGGGTCAGCACGCAAAAGACGACGGGCAAAACATCAGAAAAAAAGCGAAAACGATCACAGCCCGCAGACGGAGCAGAAAGTGGATTACCGTCCAAGATGAGAAAAACTGATGAAAGTGAAGCTGCAGAGGAGGATGCAGCAAAGACCACCACAGGTCATTTTTTTTCCTTCTGTGAAGCATATGACAGCTTTTAAAAAAATTAAAAAAAAATTTAAACTTGTGAAAATTGTCATATGTTTTGTTTCCTCTGTTAGAGCACCCAGTGGAAAATAACATGAAAACAGCAGTTGAGGAAGGGAAAGAAAACAGGGATGATTCGACCATTAAAGCAAAGAGGAAGAGAAAAAAGAAACACAAGGAGAAGCTGAAAATTGGAGAGGAGATTATCCCACTCCGGGTTCTATCAAAGTAAGATCCCACATTTGTTTATACAAAATCATGAGTTCATGAGTTAAGGACCTAAAGGGGCCGAACTCACTGGGTGTCTTTTTTTAATGTGTTTTTATGGATAATTAGAAAAGACTGGCTGCACTTGAAACAGGAATACGTGACCCTGCAGAAGCGCAGCATGGCCTCCCTGAAGAAGTGCATTTCTAAGATTAATCAAGAAGAGCACAAGAGTGATATGGAACATGAAAATGATCCTCAAGATGAAAGCAGTGAGTTTTTTCCCCTCCCCTTTGATAATTCTAGTCATTCAAGTTCAAATAGATAAACTACAGAATACATGTTGAAACTTTGGAGCCACCATGACACCTGTGAAGGAATGACAGGCTTCTGTGGCTGTCATTGCAGAAACTGTGCACAGTGAAACTTTTCTCTATTGCGTCACCAGGTGCACAATGTCATACTTGAGTGGAACAGAAACAGGTGTTTTTTAAAAAAGTTGATATGAAATTTCAGCTACAGAATCATTCCCTGTTCCTCTCCACCATGAAGATGTAGAACTTGGTGACTTAATGGACGAAAGTTGCGCTTTTCACAGCTCGTCTAATAACAACTACAGAAGACAATAACGCCTTCAGAGTTGCTTTGGTGGCTACACATTCAGTGACTTCAAAATGTTCATGTATCCATCCTCTGATCCAGCTTAAAAAAATAAAAGCTGTAAAAATGAGGATTTGTATTGAACCATCATTTAGTTTGTTCATTTACTTAGGGCTTCTAACATTGGACAGACAATGTATAGAAATGTATTTTTGCAGTTTGTGTGTGTCTAAGGTAAAAGTTCCTGTTTTTAGTGTCCTTTTAACTTGTCCTTCCAGATGAGAAGAACACTAAGAAGGAAAAGGGGATGAACCAGGGTCCTCAGTTTGCTAGCGGTGTTATCCTGAAGATTACAGACTCCAAGCCGCTACCAGGGAGAAAGATCATCAAAGTACAGTATACCTGAGGGGTGTCTCCTTGGGGCGGGTGTTTGCAACTCCTTTCTCCATTTTAGTGTTATTCTGTCAAAGATTCCTAATTCTCATCTTTTGCACCTGCTTCAGTGCAGTTCTCTTTTGTTTTTGTGTGTTTTCAGGATGCCTTATGCAGCATATCTCCAGTGGCATACGTTGATATCTTAGAAGGAGATGCTGAGGGTCACATCCGCTTTCACACCCCACAGGAGGCTAAAGCCATCTGTGACGCAACAGCGGAGCTACAGAAGGAGCACAGCTGGAAACTTGAGATTCTCTCAGGTGCCACCTTGGTGTCAAAGGAGAACTTCATTTGATTTATTTAGTGTCGTCTGGCAGATGAAGGCACAGGGTGTCATCAGGTTGCTTTGTCTCTTAATTAATTGTGGGTTAGGGTTAGTTTGTGCAGAAATGGCACCAGCACCATCTGACACCATTTAGATGATTTTCTTTTTAGTGTTGTGTGCTTTTGAACTTGGCACTTTATTTAGATGGCAAACTCAGTAAGTGGCAGAAGTGAGTGGTTTTCTGGTGAGAAAATGGATTTGCAAGCACAGTATTTAAGTACGTTCCAGATTATTTAGAAGAGGGTCATCCACCCAAGCTGCCTGAGATGAAGCAGTTGAGTGCCTCATCTTGCATCGACCCATTCTCCATGAAGATCCCATCAGACACAGACTTGGCAAGCAAGAAAACCAACTTAAAAATATGATACAAACTAGATTTTATGAAAGTTTGTGCACACATATCAGTGCTTGTGCACTTGCTGTTTGGACAACACAGGAGTTGGGTGCATCGGCTGGCAGTAACACTTGCCCTTTGCTGTGCGCTGTCTTGCTCCATGCAAAAGATCGAACCTTTTGTGCTTATCAGCTGGCCTTGTAGTTGAACCTTTGTGATGTGAAGCAAAAACTATTTACTTTGTTTCAACATTGTGTCATTAAACAAATTGTGTTAAAGTCCATGTCCTCTGTCTTGCAGGTGACAGTGAACAAAGGTACTGGCAGAAGATCCTGGTGGACCGACAGGTCAAGCTGAATCGCCCACGAGAAAAGAAGCGGGGTACAGAGAAGGTTTGTGTGAGCTACACACACATACACACACTTTGACTCTACTTCTTTTCATTACCCATTGCATTGAATTAAATTTTTCTTGTCACGCTTCAGCTGATATCCAAAGCCGAAAAAATCATCAGCTCCCGCACCAAGGAGGCTAATAAGCACATCCGCTTCCAAGAAGACTGAAAACTGCCCACGACCGTGTGTTTGATGAGGTAATTTGTAGAAGAAAGTGTGAATGCATCATTTTCTGAAAAGAACCACCAGAACTGTAAAGTTTTACAAACATGAACCCATTAAAATGCACATTTGTTTTTTGTTGTTTTATGAATATATACTTTTTGTGCACTGCAGACCATGCGACTTTGTAGAACGCTGCTGTATTCTGTCTGTAAACTCTGCCAACCCTTTAAAGCCGTGACTTTATTTATTATTATTATACTGTATACATTATCCATATGACTGGAAGTTGAAATGTTGTATTAATAAAATATCATAGTTACAGTATTGTTGTGTGTGTGTGTAGCATGGATGCACTTTTGAGAGAAAAGATGTGCATTTTAATTCGAAGATTTACAGTATTTTAAGAATGTTTGAGAATCCACACATGCTGATTGCACTTCAGACTTTTCTATCACTGCAACAGTTTGTGAATGTTGATATTTCCACACCCATTATTTTGACTCTTTCGTTACTGTGAAAAGGTGTGGAATCCTAACTGCAGTGTTTTTTGCCTCCAGTGCTGTAGGTTATGTAACAAAGTGATCCACTGAGGAGCAGCAGTCAGTCTGCTCACCTGTGTAAAAATAGTCTCCGTTATGTAATCGGCTCCCATTTTTTGTTATAAAGGTTTAAAAAAAAAAAAAAAAACCTAAGGTAACATGTCCTGTGACTGGTTATTAAAGCTGCTTTAGATGTGGTACTGGTTCGTGCTCTGATCTCTTGATTGTGCAGGCAGTTTGTCGTAGTTTGAGTCTTTGTTTTGGTGTGTGTGTGTGTGTGTCCACAGAAATGGTCCTATCCAGCCTGTGTCTTTCATCTCCTGTGGACATGCATTGAAAGTCAGGATCAGGAGGTTGGGATCCACTCAGAACTGTGTCCAGTTCTTTATGTTTGGAATGATGGTACATAGTGTCCACAAATGTAGGAACACAGTTCAAAACAGGGGTATTCATACAGGGCCCTCTATTGACAGTTTGAAAGATGCATGTGGTGCACATCCACCCACACTTTTCTGTTTATCTCGTGCAAAATCTCACCACATAATTGAGCACTGAGTGTGCAGGGGCTGGATAGAGTCATAAAATCGGCCAGCGTTCAGATTGTCATGTCATTGCCTTAAAACTAGTCCCATATTTACGAGGCTACAAGTCGCATTGGAATATTAGTTGCATCTGTTCAAAACTTTTTCCAAGGCACAAACAACTTGAGTTAACTGTTTCATATCACCACTGAACAGACCATCATAGATGAAGTAAATGTGCAGCGTAATTAAACATTTGAAAATGGTGCATAATTTATAATGCAAACACTGTTAGTGAGCAGAAGCTAATGGGCTAGCCAGTGTTACTCTACAAAGCACAAACTACTCAAGTAAACAACTTCTTGTTGCCACTGAACAGACCATCATAGATGAGGTAAATGTACAATGTAATTAAACATTTGAAAATGGTACATAATTTATAATGCAAACACTGTTAGAGAGCAGAAGCTAATGGGCTAGCCAGTGTTACTTTACAATCTTCAAACTACTCAAGTAAACAGCTTCTTGTTGCCACTGAACAGACCATCAGAGATGAGAAAAATGTGCAGTGTAATTAAACATTTGAAAACTCAGATTCATGTTACTATGACACACTGCTCTTGGTACCAGCACACTCACGAGCACACACGAGTTGTGTGGGTTCTAGGTATGAAAACCACTGTTGTGTTGGGTCATGCAGCTCACAGCCCCATGCAGTTTTTGGCATTGTCATGTACCAAGCTGATAGTGAACCAATGTCTGGCCAAACATTTTCTTAAAATAACATACTCTTACAAATATTTGATGCATCAATAAAATCAAATTTATTTCAATATTTACAGTTCACAATTTCATCATTGTTGCGTGATTTTAAAAACCTTAAACGGAACATAATGGACAAGTTATCAGGCCGGCATTGTTTCCTTGACATGGGTGAAATGTGTTCAGAAATTTTGGGGTGAACTCTGTTCGGTAGGTTGTGACTTTCTCAACAACTTCATTGGGCCACTCCAGCTCTCCTTTGTGGATGAATGGGGTGGGCCGTGCTGCATCCCAAATTTTGTAATCCTCCTTCATAGTAGATGTTGCCAGGAATGGGTTCATGCTTTCCTGCCAGTTTTGTTGTGTAAGTGGCCGAGCCAATTTTATATGCTGGCACTCGTGCGCCTTGTAGTCTGCGTGCATAGTGGAGAGGAAATCCATGTGTGCTGTTGGTAGGACATACTCTTTGATTTCATGATGGAACACTGGTGGAAGTGTCCAGGACTTGAATTTCTCACAGTACTCAGTGTTTCCTCCAAAAGGTTTTGTTTTTCTTGGCCAATCCCCTTTGGCCTTGACAGGTTTGGGTGTCCGAGGCTGCACTGGGTGAAGGACATAAGAGGTTTTGTAGCTGGTGGTGCCATCAAATGGTTTGACACTCAATTTCTCTGCACCATCTTTGTCAAAAGGCGATTTGAGGCTATTTATCTTCTGAAACGGCTCACATTTTTTTACATTCCAGTGTCGAAAATGATCTGAAAGGAAGATGATGAGATAAGATCAGGTTAATCATCAAAAGCATTTTGTTCCAGCAGTGGGGGCTCAATCTTCAAACCAGTATTTACCTCTGTACACTGACAGGAAGTTGTCCATCGTGGATGTGGCAGGATGCAGAGCAACTTGTGGTTGAATATCTCACGGATTCGGTTAACGCTGATGGCTGCGCGACGTTTGATGGGGTTGGCATCACTTTGTGGGTCACAGAGCTGTAAAATGGATAACATAGGTTAACCATATATATAAAGGTTTTTTTTTTAAACAAAATCAAATCTTTATTCCTATTTGTTCACCATATTTACTTTCCTACAACCTCCTATGTCTCAAACTATTTCTGGCATTTCTCGTTATCTACCCCTCGAGAGCCGCAGACTACTGGAACATATTTCTTTGCCAATGCATTTGATGCCAAGATTTGGCCGGTTCAGGTCAAACTGCGGTGCTTTTGATCATGCTAGCTGGGGGGCATTGATGGACAGATTCACTTTGCATGACTGTTCAAGCACACCAATTCCCAATTTACCATAATCCATCTAGTAGGTGGCAGACACATCAACAAGACATTATAACACATTCCATTGTACTTGGAACTAAGAAAAGAAAACAACATCGAACACCCATTCAAGTTGCAATCCCAGATTGGAAACTCAAACAAGATCCATGTTGATTGAGGTCGTTGGTGGTGACGCACTCAACAAGCGGTAAGCAGAATGATCTTATATTAATTTTTACTTGTATGTTGTGTTTGATGGTGGGATTTACGCAATAAATGTATCTGACAGGTCTTGATTTGAGTCGTCGATCTTGACGTTGCTGTCAGAGTGGGTCGCAATCTTGTGACAGTCCCCTTCCCAAGATGGCGGATGAAAATATCGTGGAAAGTAGCTTGATGTCCTTTCCTGAGTTTATACCATGTTGTTGGATTCAAGCAACATCAAACTCCAAATATTGAATGTATGATAAAATATATATTTTCAGGTTTGGCATTTTATAATTGGACAGATTTCTGAGATGTTATGAGATTTTAGTTTTCTCATCTATTTTTGGTGGATCTGAAAACCTGATGAGCTTCTTATCAACTAACATATCTGGCAACATCATGACTGCACAGTTAGCCAAAGAGGTAAGTGACAGATGTTTTCGTTTCGTGCCCGTATCTTAACAAAATGACATTTTAATCCCTTCAAGATTAAGTAAATGAAGCGAGTGCCGCTATCTGTTAATAATCTCACCGAGTTGCTGAGTAGTTCCGGTGCTGTTTGTTGTTGCCGTCGTCGCTATGAATGATTGATGACGTCAGATGAGCTGCACAAAGTTAAAACAGTTGTCATGGTGACCGCACTGCTTAAAGCGTTAAAATGTTAAAACTCTCTTACGACTTAGGTGAAAAAAAAAAATCAATCCTACTTTTTGACTAATCAATTTGCTCTCAATTAACTTTTAAGTGCGTTTGATGGTGGTGGTAGACAAAGCAATTGCTGATTGTGGCCACTAGATGGCGCCCTCCCCTCAAACTACCTGTTGGGCCCCACATTATTTTGCATTAAAACGTAATCGTGTTAATTTTTATAATGTTTAACCTTTGATCATTATATCAAGTGATTTTGAAAGATTTTTATCTTTTATGCTACAGCATTTTAAACTAATAAGTTTGTACCAAGCTTTTATTAGTCCCAAATGTTCACAAAAGTGAACTTGATATTGAATCAACTCAGCCAAGGCTTCATAAATACAACCAATAACTAGTAGCCTGCATGGTTAACAAATATTTTGTGAGTGAGTTTGGCTGTTGAAGGTCAACAATAATGTGATCTCACTTTATCTTTGCATTTAATATTAACAGTATACTGTTATACAGTATAACAGTATATTAACAGTAACTCGTATATCTTTAACCAATTCTCCAAACAGAACAAACAAATAAAACAAAATTTTGATCTTGGCCTGTGAGTTTGACTTTTGTATGACTTTTCTCAAAATTAAGTCACTTTATTCTTGGCTGACCACTAATCATTCAACAAATTTGGTCCAAATTGGATCAAAACTCTTGGAGTTATTTTGTTGACACACAAACGCATACAGGACTGAAAAAAATACACCCAGATGTGCAACCATGCATGGATGAAGAATGTTTGAAAATATAAACAAATTAAAAATATATTAGCAAAATGTGCACATGCCATTGTAAGTACAGCCATCGACTCGTATTTTAAGCGTCAAGACCTAGTGTTTCACTTCATGCTTCTTATTGTCGTTAAAGCAAAAGGGACTGCATTGCAAAGTCAGCTGTAAGCAAAATCCGTAGTTCTACCCCCCTCCCCTTTTTTTGAGCAATATTCAATAACATAACTCTTCCAAACATTCACTTTCCAACACTTGAAATCCACAGTATTTGCTTTTTAGTTGCATCAGGTTGGTTGCTTTGAGGCCTTCTGAACAAACACACAACCCTTCCACACACACACCTTTCTCCCAGGCAAGCTCAAAGCTCACTGAGAAAGCTTAAAGGTCATCTGTCAAAATCAAAGTTCAGTGATAATGATTAAAGGTCAAATACGTCTACCGTGTTTAATCCATGTGGGCTCCGAACCAGAATTAAAAGTGCTTTGTAAATGCAGTTCTTAATCGTCTCACAAAGATTCAGACTTTGTCAAACACAAACCTGTGAGCTGAAAAACAACAGACTCGTCCAGATCAGCTACAGGAGTGTTACTGCTGCTTTCACCAAAAAAAAAAGAAAAACTGACTGAACAACAAACCCAAGGACCAAAAAGATGTATGGCAGCACAGCATAAGATCAAAGCCCTTCAATAACATTAAAGACAGACTGTTCAAAGGTGAATGGACACCATTCCAAACGTCAAAGGCAGCATGGAATCAAGAAAATTTTCAGGAAGCTGACAAATTTTTTATTCTTTATTTTGATCGAAGTGACATCTGTATTTTAAAAGCAAAGTGCCCTCTGTGTATGTGTGTGCACACGTGTGTAACTTCGATCACGGAAAAACCGGGGAGAGCTGACATTTGCCGTTCGGGGTGCTTTTGTATTTTGGGTCAAGGATGAACGCTGCAAAATTGGAAAGATGATTGGACTAATATGTTTGGAGAAATTAGAGATATTAGGTAACAGTGAACAATGGATGTTGATATCACCATTAATCAGGCCCTGGTAACCAGGTAAGCTTGGAACAAAGGAAATATCTCAACCTTGCCAGTTGTAAAACATGACATCTAAATGTGCCAAATAATAAATACAGTTATTCACAAAACTTTCTCAATTTAATTCCCTGCACTTTCAGCTTTACCACCCTTGAAAAATGTCAACTATTTCATAAACTCTACCCAATCTAGAGCCCGTGGATTCCCACGGGCAACGCGCTAGTTTTATATTAAACATCACATTTTATATAAAATTCTTCTCAAATGATACACAGTTCAGCTACAAACCTGTACAGTCAGAGGTGAAGCAATCACAGATGTCTACAAATGCACACCAAGTGTGTGTGTGTGTGTAGATGAAAAGATAGATGGATATTCACCCCTATTGTAAAATATACTTTATAAAAAAACGGCACAAAAACTAAAACAACTGCTTTGTTGTTTTATCAAAAACTCTTGAATTGCTTCAAATGCTTTAATTACACGTTTTAATTTAAGATGCCGCATGTGGAAATCATTTATGCATCATTTTTGTTTCAACTGACGTCACTGCTGTTAAATGTTTTAATTATGTCTAATTACCTCACAGGCCACAGGGTGGCGCTAAGTGCTTGTATACAAATCCAATGACTGGAGATACTGAAAAGACATTTAAAAAATATGACTTAGTCACAAGTAAAGTGGATTCTTTTCACGAGGGTTCTTGTCAGGTTTATGGAAATTGAAAATAAACTGCCATCAGATTTACTGCGCAATGTACAAAATTAATAGAATTTAAAGCACCAAACACCCCAGTGTAAACTTGGCGGAAATTTTCCCCTCATAATATGGACTGAACACGATAAATCAGTCGTGTTCTTTTTTGATAATAGGGTTTCTTAGTGAGAATATTTGCGCACAGTCGCAGATGGATTAAAAATATTAGGGTCGTGCGTTTTTACGCAGCGCTCTTTCCAAATTGGCTGCTGGACTCACGCAGTAGTTGCAAATCATGCAGAATAGTTGTGCAAAATATCCACTGAAGTTTTTTTTTTTTATTATTATCGTCATTATGCTGTTGGGGTTTGCGCACTTGGCATTAGCGCAAGTGCGGCACATTTTTAGAACGTTTTACGCACAAACGTAAAGGCGGCGGAGCTCAATTAGACCGAGTCGATAAATTATATTAATTATTCTGGACAGATTAGGAAGCGTGTGTTGTTGCCGTAATGACAGGGAACGTGCGCGCAGAAAGGAAACGATCCTGAGTGGCACCACCGCGTGCGCGCAACCACCCCGTCCTTCAGTTTTACTGCACATAAATCGCATTTTGCGCCGCAGTCGGCTTCTCCCCCCCCCGTGCAACAAGTTTGCAGCAGCCAGAAGGAGCAGGTTGGCGGAGGCGGGGCGCAACGTTCATTCATCCGCGAGCGGTCGCAGGTACATCACTTCGTGGCTCCGCCGCCGGATGCACTTTGCGCACGAACGGGGATCGCGGCGGGAGCGCATCGGATTGAGGAAAAAAAATACATGTAAATAAAAGAGAGGGGACAAAATTAAACTCAGAATGGAAGCAGCGCCTCAGAAGCGACAACATTGTGGCGCAACGGCGCTGAACGTCATCTCGTCGCTGTGCTCGGTGGCGTCCATCGCCTTCTGCGTCCTGCTGAGCGCCAACACGGCGGACATCAGGAGCCGCGTCGTGGATCTGGAAAGCGCAATCGTGGGCTCCTCGGCGGCTGATTTCAATTCACTGATTGAGAGCCGCGTGGACCAGCTGCTGTCTCAGGTGAGACTGTGCTCAGCGCGCACCTGCCCCCGGTGCGCTCATTCCGGCGGATTTCTGTTGCGTAAAATGTTCTGTTTCTCCCTGTTTACACATTTCAGCGCTCCTATGAAAATTACGTCAAGATCCGGACTGCCAGAGAAGCCTCACCTGAATGCAACTGTCCTCCAGGTACATGTTCAGCTTCTCTGGGGCGTTTTGTGTTTTTGTTACTACATGGAAGAAATGTTTCTTTCAAACTCCACCATGCTCTTTAAAGTTGGAGATCTTTGCAGACAGTCAGGTATTTAAGTGCACATGTAGAGCTTATTTATCTCCACATTAACACCATGAGAAGTTCTCTTTTCCCACCAGTAGATGGAAACATTTATTACCTCAGAGCGGATCAGGATTTGGATGGTTTTTGCACCAAGTTGAGGCATCAGAGGCAGATCCACTGTGTTCTGCAGACCTTTAAAGTGCATGCTCACTTAAAAAAAACCCAAGTTATACTAAAACGTTGACAGCAGTCAAACCTGTAGGTGCTCATCTCAACTTTGACATGAGACAAATTCCTTTTTCTACAAACTGCTGAAACCCAGACATCAAGAAGCCACCTGCAGCAGAACTTCAACTGTCCTTTTTATGAACCTTCAAATTGCAGTCTGTGGTTACAAATGCATCTTTTGCATCTTATGGTTATTTCCAACATATGTAGCTGGAGTCATTATTCTCAGCCATTGCTGTCGATGCCATATGCAAACTGCGCATTTTTCTTTGTACAGCACCCATTGTTCTATAAACTATCCAACATCATGATTCATGCACAACCCTGATAGTGCAGCAGATAAGAGAATATTTATAGAGGAATCCTTCAAATGATGATGCAAGCACAACATTTGGCACAAATACTCCTTTGACATCACTCTTTTGAAAAAACAGAGTGTCCACTTGAATTTTCAATCGGCAGCCAAGTAGGGGTCAACTGAAAAATTACACATGGGTCAAACTTTAAAAATGCCCCAATCATATTGAAAGGAATTCCATATTATTTGTCTGATCATAAAGATTCAAAAAATGTATAGTTTGGACCATCTATGATTGCATTCTATGGAATTATGGGGTAAAAATAGCAAAAATTATGTGAAAGGTCAAATTCAGTTAGTACAGGGGTCAAAAGATAAAGTTGCTCCATTTTTGGTAAAAAGTGATGCAAATTATTGTTTGAGCTAATAGAGTTGTGAAAAGGAATAGTTTGCATCATCTGTCATGATTAGTTATCATATTATTTGGTAACATGTGCTGTTGAATCCAGTGGATGTCAACATTGTTTAACCTTTACGGAAATCTATTCAATTTATGAATCCTATTAGCTCAGACAATAATTTGCTACACATTTTACCCAAATTGGAGGAACTTCCTGTCCTGTGTAAACTGAAAATGACCTTTGTAACTATTTTTGCTGTTTTTACTCCATAGAATTCAATCAGATAGTCCAAACTATACCTTCTTGGACTCTTTATGATCAGTCAACCAATGTAGTATAGTTTTTAATATGATTGGAGCATCTTTAAATTTTGACCCCCTACCTGGCTGCCTATTGAAAATTCAAGTGGACACCCTGCCTTTTCAAAAGAGTAATGTCTAAGGTGTATTTGTGCCAAATTTGGTGCTTGCATCACCATTTGAAGGTTTTTTTTTTCAGTTGTCCTCTGCACTATAACCCTACGATTCAAGCTTGAAATTCAACAGTCACCTCCTGTACAGCTTTGATGATGTTCCTCTTTATCTCATCATAATCACAGCAGTTTCTTACTGGATGTCGTAAAATTGTGGTGGTTTGTTACTGGAGACTACAAAATGGTAAAATGGGGTACCGTATCAATAGCCACTTGGTAATATATTTTTTGGGACCCAGTTACCCACTGGTGGTACTCCTACTGTAAGATTCAATGACTACATTTGTTGTTTGTTGTTAAGTAAAGTTTGGAGGTGGAAAATAACCCAACCTGTATGTTAGCTGGGTTTGCTACCGGTAAACAAGTGTTGTTTTAGTCTTGTCCGGGTCAGAGACCTCCTCCACAGCAGTTGGGCACAAATCTGTTAACACCAATGCCTTTCGATTGTGTTACACTCACAGTGGAGGAGCAGCTTGCTTGGATCCAGACTCTGTTTATTGAGGGCTGAGATGGAAACAAGACTGGATGATTGAGAGTAGTGTTGGTTTCTCAGAATGCAAAAGATGGAGAACTCATGGGGGGTGGGGGGCTGCCAGAATTATAATTTTATGCTCTGTAACAGGAAAGATTTCTCACCAATAAATCAGTTTGAATTCTGATATTCACATTTGACATTATTGCTCAATTCATGTTGACGAAGCAGGGATTAAAATTGAATTAAAAAAAAAATTATTTCACGATTGCTATCATTTAAAAAAAATTTGTGTGTGCATACAAATGAAAGGGGAGGGGCGTGAATCCCATTTTTGAACTTTTTAATTAACCCCATCTGCTGTGGTAAAGTGGAATGTGTGGGAACGGGCAGCGGAGAGCTTTTCCTGATCGAGTGTTTTGTAGTTATACCAAACCTCCAACCTAAAATGACTTCAAGTTTCTTTCAAACTTACGAAATTCAAATTATTTGCTCAGGAGAAATTTCAGCAGGTCCTTATGGAACACTGTTAGAAACTGAAGTGTCCCCATGACACTGAGGTTGAAAATGACTAAATTTAGCCAGTACTTTAAATTTTAGGAAA